>NC_137101.1:3745936-3818436 GCF_949357685.1 Gobio gobio | reverse complement strand
TGTGTGTGTGTGTGTGTAAATGTAGGAGAGTGTGTGTGTGTGTGTGTGTGTGTGTGTGTGTGTGTGTGTGTGTGTGTGTGTGTGTGTGTGTGTGTGTGTGTGTGTGTGTGTGTGTGTGTGTGTAAAAGTAGGAGAGTATGAGTGTGTGTGTGTGTGTGTGTGTGTGTGTGTGTGTGTGTGTGTGTGTGTGTGTGTGCGTAAATGTAGGAGAGTGTGTGTGTATGTGTGTGTGTAACTGTAGGAGAGTGTGCGTGTAAATGTAGGAGTATGAGTGTGTGTGTGTGTGTGTGTGCGTGCGCGTGTGTAAATATAGGAGAGTGTGTGTGTGTGTGTGCGTGCCTGTGTGTGTGTGTTTTGTTCCTGTACCTTTAAGGCTTCTATACGTAATTACCTTTATTGTGAAAGACTAATGTTGTATAGGTGATGATATGCAAATGTGCGTTCATTAATATGTTAATGAGCTTAGTCGTGGGGATGGAGTTTTTCTGCTATCTAACTCAAACTCACAGCAGAGCTTTAACTCTACAGTGGAGAGGAGAATGACAGCTGCAGTTGAGTAGTAAGAAAGCCATTGTGAGTGACACGAGATTTTAATGTCTCTGTGAATGTACGCTTGGAAAAGTGCACCAGGGGAGCGAACGCAACTCTCGGCTTTCATATTAGGAAACTTCCGCCCCTTCTGAGAGAATGTGCTTGACATAATGAACATAATTACACCGCCACACACACACCACCACCACTCAGAGTTTGTGACGTCTCAGTCATTCGCTGCATGAGTTGTTTTCCGCACTCAAACACAACAACGGCACCATTAGGAAAGCAGAAAAGCTTCATCACGCGCTTTCTTTTCAAAACAAATCCCCACAGCAGGCCACAGGAACGCCGCTCGCTCTTTTAGCAACTAAAGGCAATGCTAGGGTTTGTTTAGCAGGTGATTATCAGACAAAGATTTAGGGAACGTTCTCTCAAAGTTATGAACAATCGTTCCTCCAGTAACGTCATCAATAATATTTTATACATCGTTTTTTTCATAGTTGGACGTTTGTTTAAATTGTTTTACACTTTACAACATGATACAATGGAATGTTTCCTTAGCGTTCATATAACCAATTTTTTTTTTTAAAGAGGTGGTTGATTATGATGTAACTTTTTTAACTTTAGTTAGTGTGTCACTGTTTGAGCATAAACAACATCTGCAAAGTTACGACGCTCAAAGTTCAACGCAAAGGGAGATATTTACTTCTAAAGAAATCGTTTTTTAAGGACTACAACAAATGGCTGGTAGGGACTACACAAGCTTCCTCCTGGCTTAGTGACATCACTAACCTTAAAATTTACATAAACCCCGCCCCCAGGAACACACAACAAAGGTCATATTGAGAAGAGGAAGAGTTGTTGTAGTCGAGCACATTTAGAAGTCGCTCAAGCTGTCGTCCGTCTTTCACATTTATAAAGTACGAACACAAATGCAATAGCATGTCATAAAATTAAACTAAACTATCCCTGTTCTCTCTTCATGCAGATATTCTCTAGCTCTGTGCATCTTACAACAGTTCCCACATGAGTGATTTATAGATTATCATGACAGAATATGCTAATCAATGACTTGAAGATAGTTAACCCTTCAGAAACGTCCTGTCTCATTCTACATGTTGTCTCTTCTTCTTGAGTCTCTCCATCATCGTCCGACTCCGGTTTGATCATAAAAGTCTGAACAGTATTAGTGTGTCTGCGTGAGGTTATCAGAGCTGCTAGCATGAGCTCTTAAAGCTCCGCCCTCTTCTAGAAAGGGGGCGGGAAGCAGCAGCTCATTTGCATTTAAAGGAACACAAACATTTTGTGTTTTTGCTCACCCTCAAAAAGTGACAATTTTAACATGCTATAAAAATGATCTGTGGGGTATTTTGAGCTAAAACTTCACACACACTCTGGGGACATCAGAGACTTATTTTAAATCTTGTGAAAAGGGGCTTTATAGGATCTCTTTAAGACATTTTAAAAAGACCACTAACGTTTTCATAACTTAATGGGAATGTTGGCAAAATATTTTGTTATCTCGGCGACTGTATATTGCTAAACAGATTTTTTTTAATCTGTTACTCTTTTAATTTGGTTAAAAGTGAATATTTATTAACGGTTTACTCACTATGTGCCACCATGTTCATGAAGGATCTCACCTACATGTGTGTTTTTGTGGATGAAGAATCAGGGTCAGTGGCGGTCACAATAGACTTTGATGTCAGCCAGTGATGGAGTTTGTAGATTGTGTTTTTGGCATCATCTGTTGTCAGCTGCATTACAGTGATTGCAGCGATGCTGTGTGTTTGTCTGCAAATTTGCATTTTCATACAGCGCACGTATGAGAGTTTTGTATAACCGTGATTTGCGATGCGACCTAATTTGTTCATTATTACACACTCATAATACATTTTTGCTGGAATGGAAACCATTAAACACTACTATTCAAAAGTTTGAGGTAAGTAAGATTTTGAATAATAATAATTATACTTTTATTCAACGAGGATGCGGTTTTCCCCTGTTTTGTGTTTAAGGACTCTTATTTTGAAAAATATTTTTGTTCCTATAGACCAATTTACTGTTTGTAAACATACAGGATGTGCGTGCAGCTAGGTTGCTGAAAACCAGGTGTACGCATAGAAAATTACATGGATACAGTACAAAATCGTTTGATTTAAAAAGATTATAGATTGTAGGGATGCAACAAAACAGTTAGTCCACGGTTCAATACATACCTCGGTTTTTAACCACTGTTTTCGGTTCGGTTCGGTTTTGATGGCTTGTCACATCAGTTTTTTGTTATTCTATTCTTAAGCAACAGGAACAGCAAAAGGTTAAGGAGAAAAAAGAAAAAATGTTATTGCAATACTCTTTCTTTATTTTACTTAAAAGAATTGGAAAAACCTTACTTAAACTTAAAACTTTACTTTAAAAAAAAAACCTTGTACACATTTCTAGTGTATTGTATAATATAAAATAAATGTATATAAAGATTTACACTGGCAGCTCAGAGCTGTACAGCAGCATTTAAGTATGAAATTGAATGAATAAATGTAAAAATAAAACACTACACAGACTTCACTATAAAATATACAATTTTATATAATTTTATATAAAATATATTGCTCTTTGTCTTTTGTTGTTGTATTAACATTAAAGGGATAGTTCACTCAAAAATGAAAATTCTGTCATTGAGAAATGAACACAGATTTGGAACAATAGAGTGAGTAAATAATGACATAATTTTAGAGGTGAACTGTCCCTTTAAGGACAGCTTGTTCACTATAGGCTGCGCCGCTGTCAATTTAAGACCTGCGTTCATCTAATATACAGACACACTCGATTTTACTTTCACTTTAGACATAACCGACTGTGTTTATGTTAACCTTGTGTGTATTTGACAGTATTAGCGCAATAAGACGACTACTTAGTTCAATAATCATGTGTTTGACAGGCGTTTAGTGCGCATGCTCGGAAAAGCGCATGTTAAAACCGTGCACACGAATGAACCGGCAAGGCTTTAAAACGCATGCAAATAATGAACTTTCGTGATTGTGAATAACTATAGTGTCCCGTGAGTACAACTCTACCACTAACATGTGAATGTATGTCACGTTGTTCAGTATATTGGGATGGAGGCAAATGTTAAAATAAATTAATTAAATGCAAAACTGAAAAAAAATGCAATTAACAAGCGCGTATTGAACCGTGAATGCCGTACCAAACGGTTCAATATTATATTGAAAACTGTGGCATCCCTAATAGATTGTTTGTAGATATATATTTATAGATGACTAATTAGAGATTATTTGATGTTATTTTCAAAATGTTGTCAGCATATTACAATAGTTTGTCACCCAGCGATAGGGCTGTGCGTGACAACCGCACCACTGAGCTGGAAGAGTATCACCGGCGGTGATCGGCCAAAACACTTTTTTTGTATGTGAAGCTGTTTTACGTGAATATTATGACACGAGGGAAGCACAAACATTTATTTACAAAATATTTCATAGGTTCGCAATTAAATGTTACATCGCAACCATGGAAACATATGGATTCGTAATGAACGAGAGAGAGCTTGTGAGGGAAGCCAAATTTAAGCTTCGCCTACGTTTTACGATCTGATCACCCGATTTTCCACGAATTTAACAATCGGCTTACTCCATTTTATTCTACTGGACATGGAATCTCTTATTTATTTTAGGACAGATACATTTCTCTTCAAACTCTATTTAACACAGTTTGTGCTTGTTAAAGTTAATGGGTATAGCGCATTTCATACATGCCGGATATTTTTAGTTTCACTTTCTCTCGCAGTGCATTATCAAACAAGGCCTAAAGTTCTTGACCCTGCGGAAGATAATTTCATTCTTCACACCTTTTACTACAACTATGCGTTTGGGAACATCAGGAGAAAACATGAAGATATTAGAAAACGATGCTCTCTTTCCAGCTCAGTGTGTTTATTTATTTACAAAAATAAAGATAGAAACTAACTCAAAATATCAGAGAAACATGGAACAAGATCATGAACAGAACTGAAAACACAGAACACAACAGCCTCACAATGAACACAGGAAACACTGGGGTTTATATACACAAGATAACAAGAGGCTAACAAGGGACAGGTGCGGCTAATTACATGAAAAAATACTATACTATATTATAGTAAAATTACTCTAGTAAATACTATAGTGTTTTTGAACCGTACTATAGTAAATATACTACAGTAAATTAACAAAGTGTTGTAAATACTATAATATACTACAATATACTACAATTTACTGTAGTATCTTTACTATAGTATGGTTCAAAAACACTATAGTATTTACTAGAGTAATTTTACTGTAATTTTACTATAATATACTATAGTATTTTTTCATGTGGGCTATAGCAACAAACAAGGGTAACCAAGGGAAATACATATCAAAATAAAAGTCTTTAAACACAAAACAGGAGAAACAGACACATTAAATTGATCAAAAGTGACAGTAAAGGCATTTATAATGTTAATGATTATTTATGTTTCAAATAAATGCTGTTTTTGTTCATTCATTGAAAAAAGATATTGTTTCCAAAATAATATTAAGCAGCAAAAACAGCTTTTAACATTGATAATAAGAACAATCATCAATAATTAATCAGCAAATCAGCATATTAGAATGATTTCTGAAGAAGCATGTGGCACAGAAGACTGGAAAAATACATTTTACAGTACGTTCACATAGAAAACAGTTATTTTAAATTGTAAAAAATAGTTAAAATCAAATAAATGCAGCCTTGGTGAGCAGAAGACACAATCTGTGTTTCATTAAGCCATAGGTGTGTCTTTTCTGGTGCACAAGTAACGATTTCATAATGAATAATGACAGGTTTAACTGTCTAATTGATATTTGCTCTCTCATTATAAAGCCTCCATCTTCTTCCAATTGCATGTGGAAATGTTATCGACAGGCTGTCGGAGCTGATGCAAACCTCTCCGCCTGCTCTACTCTCCCATGGTAATGCATGCAGTAACTCAAGCCACACTGAAAGAAAAGAAACACACTGCTGCTCATGTGTTTTTTTACAGCTTCGTTTAAGCTTACAGACTAAGAGGAAAATAGAGATGGGGGTTGTGATAACTGACCAAATTAGAGCGCTTTTAGGGTACTTTAGCTCAGAATTAGGCTGAAGGATTTGGCAAACCCTCTAACATTATGTATTAAACAGCGTTGCAGTGTTTGTGCTTCAGACATGTGGCATTCCTCCAATCATGTGTCTTAGGAGAGAGGTGTGCTATTACTTACATAACAGCTCTGAGTCTTCTCCTATAATGCCTGATGAGTTTGGAGATCATTCTTCCATACAGAATCTCTCCAGATCCTTCAGATTCCCAGCTCTTCTCTTCAGTTCATTACTCATTTTCTATAGGGGTCAGGTCAGGGAACTGGGATGGCCATGGGAGAAGCTTCATTTTGTGCTCAGTGACACATTTGATTTTGATGTTTGTTTTGGATCGTTGTGCCAATGGAAGATCCAACCACGGCCCATTATAAGATTTCTCGCAGAGGCCGTCAGGTTTTGATTTTTTATCTGGTGGTATTTGCTAGAATCAATAACCGCGTTTCCACCGCGGGAACTTTCCCCAGGGACTTTGGGGTGGTACTCGTGTGTTTCGACCGCAGGAATCGGGGTCTAAATAAAGTTCTGAAGCTCCAGTCGTGTCTGAACTGAAGTAGTTTTCTGGAGTTTGTTTTTGGATGAGCGAGGAGGATTTTTCTTCAAACCCTCCCAAACAACATGTGGTGCTTGCAGGGATTGTTTGGTCATTTCTTTTTAGTTTTTCTGACCCCAAACCTCAACTAATCTCTGTGATCCTTGAAGAGTCGTTGGTCACTCAAGCTATATTGTGTGGTTTTACTCATTGGAATGAATGATTAAGGCCTTTGTGTTTCCTCATATTTATACTCCTGTGAAACAAAAAGTCATAGATGGACGATTTCATGTTCCGAGTCACCCTGGTGTACTAAAGAATGTAAATATTAATGGGAATATACTTCAGAGATATTTTACTCATAAAAATACAGGGGCTCCAATAATTGTGGCCAACGTGTTTTGGAGGAAAAACCTTTATTTCATAATGTGATTTACCCCCCACTTTCAATAGTTTTACTTCTATTAAAGGTTAGATTTTTGCTCCTTTTTTATTTTTTATTAACGATCAAAAGGATAAACAATTCAGATTAATTTTTACAGCCATCTTTGATCAAATTTACCAGGCGTGCCAATAATTCTGACCACAACTGTAGATACTTAGGACACCCTTGTATTGTTGCCACAATAATTGCATAGCATTATTTTCCTCAATTTTCTTTATTATTTATATGTTATAAATATATATAATTTGTTAGCCAACTATACAATTTTTTGGCCAGATATGTTTGGGGTCAGTACTTTAGCTTTGATCACAGGAAATAAATGACATTTTACAATATATTCACATAGAAAACATCTATTTTAGATAGTAATAATATTAACTTTATATTTAATCAAATAAATTCCTTGGTGCGCAGAAGATACTTTTGACTGAAGTGTATAATTCACAATTCACCAATCATATATAAATTGATAAAAATCAAAGCCAGATTGAATTTCCGTTCTCCGAGGACGATTGGATCCAATTCAAATCAATGACACGCTTGACAGACTGTAAAGAAACACAAACAAAAACAAAAACATTAACTCCAATCTCATCTCTGTGTGTCAATGGGATCTTGTTAAAACCATCACGCTGCAGAAGACATAAACAACAACTAAATAAAAGCATACCTCTGTATGACGTGAAAATCTCCACAATCATGCGGCTGAAGGGCTCTTGGAAAACAGCACCACAATTTTCTCACCGCACATGTCAACACTAATGCGTGTCCACCACATTTAGAGGTTTTTGATTCTTTATGTGCCTCAGATCGGCCACAGACCTGTCAGGGACATAGGCTCTTTCACAAGTAAAGATGCTTCAGCCAGGTAGAAGTGTGTTTTCAAATATTTATGGACTCATTCTTGTTAGACGGCGATGGGCAGCTCTTGCCGTTAGGCTATCAGCGCTTCTACACAGCCAAGACATTGAATACAACACACACTCGTCCTGTTTCCCAAATTAAGCCATCGATTGCCAGCGTCAGTGTGTCTAATGATGGAAGACAGTGAAGCGGCGCTGGAACGCCAGGCTTGTCTGTGATGAAGTTGCGGATGGTGTCTCGTTGGGTCAATGAGCGAGTAAACAAGGGCCATCGGTTGCACAATAACGTCCGCCACAGGTGCGGAAACACCCAGACAAACACGAGTGTCAAGAGCCCTCGAGATCAGCGCATGCTCTTATTAATAAGAAGTGGGTGGAATCGTGACCTATGCATCATCAACATGGAAAACAATCTGCCGGCGTGGAATCAATCACAAGTGACACGGATCATGGTGTAATTAAACAGGGCTGATTGCTTGTAAAGAAGGACACTCAGTAAACGAGACGAGAGGACGCCTGGGAAATATATTCATAGACTGGACTAGTTGGAAAAAATCAAAGCAAATATCCAACCACCAACTTGCGTGAGCTGTCTCGCCTATACCTTCTGAAATGTTACCTCAAAAATGACTTTAATAAGCATAATTTTCATCTAAAAACTCATCTGGCTGCGTTGTTTTTATTACTACTATTGTATTGAATTAATTATAAGTGCTCTCAGGGCTTAAAACTAACTTTTTGCCACACCTGCCAATGGCCGATGACTGGATATTTTTGACCGTTTTTTTGCAAAACAGGCAGTTATAACACCAAAATACCAGTGAAAATTCACAATTCTCTATTCCAAACATCTAAAACTACCAGCCTAACTAATATAACTTTAAAACATTATTAAAGACAAGTATTTTAGAGACATCGAATGAAGTAATCAAATGTAAAACACTGTATAAATTAAAAAGATGAATCCTTATAAAAGTTACAAAAGTTTTCAAGAGCAGAGGGAGATTTTTTTCCTTTCCTTTTGTTGTTTGATTAACATTAAAAACACAGACAGCAGCAGAAATATTAGTCTGCTGTCACTTTAAGAGCGAATGCACGGATCCAATACACTGATACTGATACACATGTGTTTTCTTTCTCGACTGTTTACGTTAATTTAAGACAAAACCAACTATGTTTACTAGGATACCTGCCGAGACGGGTATTTTTTGACAATTTATTCTGAATTTGTCTGTTCAAGCGCAAGAAGACGTGAAAGAGAGCTTATTTCAGTATTCACTCGCTGTCTTTCTGTGCATGCGCTTTGGATGTTTAAACTTCCCACACAGCGTGTGAGTAACGAATTGAGTTCTCTTTCTCTTCTTCTTGCGCTTCAATATTTAAATAGGCAATTCTTAAACTTTTGTGACGATGCTGGCCTATTAACTGTCCCGAGCGTCGTTCACGTTTGTTCACGTTCATGTTCTCATTCATAAAAATGTTACCAGGCAACTGGCGATTGACACCATTTCATATACTAGCCAAACACTGATTTTTACTTGCATTTTTGGCGCTTGGTGTGTGTTGATATTAGGAAAAGCAGTCTCTTTTGCTCACCAAGGCTGCATTTATTTGATCATAAACACAGTAAAAACTATAATATTGTTTAATAGTACACTCTAAAAAATGCTGGGTTAAAAATAACCCAAGTTGGGTTGAAAATGGCTAACCCAGTGATTGGGTTGTTTTAACCCAGTGGTTGGGTTAATTGTTTGCTTAAAACAACCCAATTGCTGGGTTAGTCCATTTCCAACCCAACTTTGGTTATTTTTAACCCAGCATTTTTTAGAGTGTATTACTAATTAAAATGGCCTATTTTAAATTAAAATAGTTTTCTATGTGAATATATGTTCAAATGTAATTTATTCCTGTGATCAAAGCTGAATTTTCAGCATCATTACTCCAGTCTTTAGTGTCACACACTCTAAAAAATGCTGGGTTAAAAACAACCCAAGTTGGGTTGAAAATGGACTAACCCAGCAATTAGGTTGTTTTAAGCAAACATTTAACCCAACCACTGGGTTAAAACGACCCATTCACTGGGTTAAAACAACCCAATTGCTGTTGGGTTTTACCCAGTATTTTTTAGAGTGCATGATCATTCAGAAATCATTCTAATATTATAATTTGATACTCAAGAAACATTATTATTATCAATGTTGAAACTGCTTTAAAAAATAATTTGATGAATAGAAAGTTCAAAAGAAAAGCATCTAAATGAAATTATGAATTATGTCATCAATTTAATGCATCCTTTCTAAATAAAAGTATGAATTAATAATAAATAAATGAATGATATTGTAAACTATATTATATTTTAGTTTCAATACATAGTGAGTAGTCAGTGATTGAATGAAGGATCAATCTGAAACTCTGATCTGATTTAAGCACAAACCCTTGAAGGGCCGTTTGAAACGTGTGTGGGCTGGTAGTTTAAAACCCTTCACAGACTGACCTACGGTCCCAGACTCTTTTTATCTCGTCCTCTTGGTCGTAAAATGCCTTGGTCACACTGACAGCGATTTGCACCGACAAAGCAACTGGAAGTCGTTCATTTTCAACGAGAGCTGAGGCGACATCAGCGGCGATAACCACATGTGATGTGGCAAGTTCACCAGAGTCTGATGTTTATGCAAAAAGGATGCCCTAGGAAAGCTATCTTTAACTTCACAACATAGAAGGATGAGGCGCTATTGTAGTGTGCTGCAAAATCACTTGTGTGTGGGATTAGCTCTGTTAAATCCGAAACAAGACATGAGAATGCAAAAGTGAACAAACCCCCATGTGCATCTGATAAAAAGACAAAGAAATGTGTCTTCGTTTCCCTAGATAACACAACTATCAGCTCTCAGTGGGTAACAGGCATGATGTCATTAGCTGAACGATGGAAGTTTGTCTTTCTCAACCCCCACCCCCCGAGAGA
The DNA here is from genome assembly GCF_949357685.1 of Gobio gobio. Lineage (NCBI taxonomy): Eukaryota > Metazoa > Chordata > Actinopteri > Cypriniformes > Gobionidae > Gobio > Gobio gobio. The sequence continues at coordinate 3,807,952 of NC_137101.1, read as the reverse complement.
TTTGTGGTTCATCATCACACTTCTAAAGATCACGCCAGACTTACTGATCTGTCAGACATAAGAGCGCTAGTCTTCTCAGACAGAAGGCACTTAATGGAGTAAAGGGTTTTGAAGACGGCAGGCGGTGTTTGGAGCATCATGCTGTGAATGCTAAAGGAGCTGCTCATTTACCCATCATGCCCTCCGAATCACGGTGTCACGTTGGAATTCACATGCTTGGCTTTTATCTTAACGTCTTCTGACCTTGTGATATGCACCTTAGGAGAGCAATTTTGGCCATTTCATGGAGAAAACAAGAGAGTTATTCCGTAATTATTTTCCTCTTTCCAAGTACTGGTGAAAGTTATCATGAAAGCATGTCCTGTTCACATTTTGCATGAAGAAAATGTAGCCTATTTTTGAAAGATTTGGGAACAATTGGGAACAACAGCAACTTAGCTACGAAGTGGTAGGCCACGTAAAATCACAAAGATGGGTCAGCGCATGCTGAGGGTCACAGAAGTCGGCAACTTTCAATAGCTACAGAACTCAAAACTGTGTGTGGCCTTCAGATGAGCTCAAGAACAGTGTGTAGAGCTTCATGGAATGGGTTTCCATGGCCGAGCAGCTCATCCAAGCCTTACATCACCAAAGTGTGGGATGCAGTGGGGTAAAGCGCGCCACCACTGGACTCTAGAGCAGAGGAGACGTGTTCTCTGGAGTGATCAATCACGCTTCTCTGTCTGGCAACCCAATGGACGAGTCTGGGTTTGGCGGCTGCCAGGAGAACGGGACTTGCCTGACTACACTGTGCCAAGTGTAAAGTTAGGTGGAGGGGGGATTATGGTGTGGTGTTGTTTTTCAGTTAGTTAGTTCCAGTGAAAGGAACTCTTAATGCTTCACCAAGACATTTTGGACAATTTCATGCTCCCATCTTTGTGGGAACAGTTTGGGGACGGCCCTGTCTTGTTCGAACATCGTCGGTCCATAAAGACATGATGAGCGAGTTTGGTGTGGAGGAACTTGACTGGCCTGCACAGAGTCCTGACCTCAACCCGATAGAACACCTTTGGGATGAATTAGAGCGGAGACTGAGAGCCAGGCCTTCTCGTCCAACATCAGTGCCTGACCTCACAAATGCGCTTCTACAACCCCAAATCAGAGTTGTACTGTTGTACAAAGTTGGGACAGTATGGAAAACGGCAACAAAAAAAAAAAGTGATTTCTAAATTTACTTTGACTTGTATTTCATTGCAGGCAATATGAACAAAAAATATTTCATGTTTTGTCTGGTCAACTTCATGTCATTTGTAAATATGCATCATTTCCTGTCATTCAGACCTGCAACACATTTCAAAAAAAGTTGGGACAGTAAAGCATTTACCACTTTGTAATGTTGCCATTCCCAACACTTAAAAGACGTTTAGGGACTGAAGACACCAAGTGATGAAGTGTTTCAGGTGTAATTTTGTCCCATTCTTCCTGCAAACAAGTCTTAAGGTGGGCAACAGTACGGGGTCTTTGTTGTCGCATTTTGCGCTTCAAAATGCGCCACACATTCTCTATTGGAGACAGGTCGGGACTGCAGGCAGGCCAGTCAAGTACCCGTACCCTCTTCCTCCGCAGCCAGGACTTTGTAATGTGTGCAGAATGTGGTTTTGCATTGTCTTGTTGAAATATGCATGGACGTCCCTGGAAAAGATGTCTTCTTGAAGGCAGCATATTATGCTCCAAAATCTCTATGTACTTTTCAGCATTAATGGTGCCTTCACAGAAGTGCAAGTTACCTTTGCCAAGGGCACTGACACAACCCCATACCATGACAGACCCTGGCTTTTGGACTTGTTGCTGGTAACAGTCTGGATGATCCTTTTCTTCTTTGGTCCGGAGCACACGGCATCCATTCCTCCCAAAAAATACCTCAAATACTGATTCATCTGACCACAGTACACGTTTCCACTGTGTGATGGTCCATCCCAGATGCCTCCGAGCCCAGAGAAGTCGACGGCGCTTCTGGACACTGTTAACATAGGGCTTCCTTTTGGCACAGTACAGTTTTAACTGGCATTTGTGGATGTAACTATGTAAACTAAAGGTTTGCCAAAGTAGTCCTGAGCCCATGTGGTGATATCGCTTCTAGATGAATGACGATTCTTGATGCAGTGCCGCCTGAGGGATCGGAGATCACGGTTGTTCAGCTTAGGCTTGCGCCCTTGTCCTTTACGCACTGAAATTCCTCCAGATTCCTTGAATCTTTTAATTATGTTATGCACTGTTGAATGTGCAATATCCAAATCTCTTCCTATCTTTCTTTGAGGAACATTGTTTTTAAACATTTCAATAATTTTCTCACGTATTTGTTGGCAAACTGGCGATCCTCTGCCCATTTTTGCTCCTAAAGGATTAGACCTTACTTGGATGCTGCTTTTGTACCAAATCATAATTACAATCACCTGTTGACATCACCTGTTTCAAATCACATCATTATTTAACCATTTTACCTCATTGCTAGCCCTAAATTGCTCCTGTCCCAACTTTTTTTGAAATGTGTTGCAGGTCTGAATCACAGGAAAGGATGCATATATACAAATGACATGAAGTTGACCAGACAAAACATGAAATATTTTGTGTTCATATTGTCTGCAATGAAATACAAGTCAAAGTAAATTTAGAAATCACTTCTTTTTTTATTTATTTGCGTTTTCCATACTGTCCCAACTTTTCCTGATTTGGGGTTGTAGAAGAATGGTAAAAAATTCCCATAAACACACTCTTAAACCTTGTGGAAAGCCTTCCCAGAACAGTTGAAGCTGTTAGAGCTGCAAAGGGTGGGCCAACTCCATTTTAAAACCCACGGATTAAAAATGGGATGTCATTAAAGTTCATATGCATGTAAAGGCGTCCCAAAACTTTTGGCAATTTATTATATATATATTTTTTTGTAAAATATGACCTGGATGTGTTACATGCGGTGTGTGCTTTGGTCATAATTTTTCCGTCTATTTCTCCATATCACCTCGTGCACTGTGAGCAATGAATCTGTGTGAGAGTCCTCTGCTGGAGTGTGTAATTTATTGCCCTGAGTGGTCGTAATTAAAAGCCCGCATTCTCCGTTGGGACTTGCACCTTGCTGAGGCTCTGGTGGAACAGGGAGTGAACACACAGCCCTGACTTCCTCTTCCGACGAGACGGATCCGGCTGCCGTTAGATTGGTGTCAAGAACTCAGTTAGTCTCACCTCCCCGGCAAACCCTATCACCGAAACCCTCGAGAGCACAAGGTGGCAGAACCTCAGCCACAACTCCTAATGCGATTTCACGCTCCGTCTTGTTGCCAACAATAAGACTAGTCTCCAGTGCCAGGCCGTGCTTTGACTCTTTCTTCGACGGGGCGAGCGCCAACACAATGACTAACCTGCTGAAAATTATGGAGGGGAGAACGGTTGGAAATAAAATAACTCTTGTCAGGATGTGTTTAGCCTTTCCTCACATAAATCAACGCTGCTTAAAAACATGTATTGGACTGGCGACAGCGAACAGGGCCGCTCCGTGAGCCGTAATGGCTCGGGGAAAGAGGGCATTGGGTCTTAGACGGCATGAGTGTCAGTCTCATTTTGAAGTTCAGGAATCCCATCAGCTTGGAGAAATTGCAGTGATGGGTTAAGAAATGTGCTCTCCAGTGGCAAACAGCATCGGCTGTGTGGAACCTGGTCAGATACAATGGCTTTTTATGGGTTGTTTTGCGGTGGCCGCAGGCGGATGAGTCATTCTGTGAAATGCTGCCTTTTCTGTTTTGATTTTTTATAAGCACATTTATATTATATTTATCATCATTTGCATCTCAAGCTAAATTTTATATATGTGGGATAAGCAAAGCATCTCTTGTGTTATCTCTCATATGCTTATTATTCTTCTGGACAAAAATGTGGAGCGTAACTCATTTGTCCCATAAATGAGGTGTCAAATCGTGTGGCTTGTGCTTTTATAAGCGATCGCAGGGCTCCAGGAGGATATTTTATCATAACGTTCATTTAATAATAAACTTTCTAATAAGCTTTCCTGTAGCTCAAACAGTAGAGCATGGCGCTAGCAGCGCCTTGGTCATGGGTTCGATTCTCAGGGAAAGCAAGAACTGACAAAATGTAAAATGTGTACCTTGAATGCAATGTAAGTCGCTTTGGATAAAAGCGTCTGCCAAATGCATAAATGTAAATGTTAATGTAAATAATAAAATGACTATTGTTTTGCATTGTTTTGTTAATAAGTGCAGATACAAATAATATTAAGTTTGTTTATTGGAAATTTAACAGTGAAGCACTGAGCTTGAATTGATGTACAGATGAAATTAACTTTTATTAACAACGGTAATGTGCAAAAACCTCATTCTTATTGGGAAAATGTAAATATTCTACTCTTATTTTCTACTCTTAATTAAACTTTTTCATCAAATAAATGCTCCTCTGCCGCCATCTACTGGTTATAGTGGCCATTTCATGTCTTTTTGTAAAGCTGCACTATGTAACTTTTCTGTCCGCTAGAGTTTGCCTATTCAAAACAAAGGCGTAGTTTGATGACGCCACGTTTGAGCGCAGAATTTTGGGACATGTGGTCTTCACCTCACAGCCGGTGGGAAAGAATCGGGATAGGACTCAGAAATCATGTTGATGTGTGTAGTAAATCTCGTTTGTACGGGAAGAAGGAGGCGGGAACCGGCGAACATTAAACAGACTTTTAATCAAAATAAAATGGCGGCGACAGCCCCTCACGGTCGACTGCCGCCTACATACAAACAAACACAATGAAAATAAAAAGCTGCAGCCCCTCACGGTCGACTGCAGCAACACATAACAAAACATAAATAAAACTCAACATAAAATCCAGGCCTGGTCCTCTCTCGTCCCTCACTGTTGTCGCTCCTCCTTTATAGTCCCTCACTCCTCCGCAAGGGCCGAGATCGCTGCGGCGCGCAGCTGGCGCTCATCCTCCCTGATGAGCGCCGCCTCGTCCCGCCCTCACGGTCCCTCGGCCTCGCTGCCCGCCACAATGTGATTATTAACATTACTGTAGTGAAGCAGAGCAGGAGCAAGTGTTGTGGAGCTGAGGAACCGCTGGAGCGATTGTTAATGAGATGAAGGCAACACACGCCTCACGAGCAGCAGGACTTTTATTATGACACAGTCGCCGGCGCCATTTCATTTTCCGGCGTCATGAGTGTGAGGTAACGCAGCTCTGTTGATCATATTAGACACATCTGAGTGTGTTGATGATGGGATTACATTACTCTGAGCGTTCGCTCGGCGGATGCTATGACACTTGTTCACACTGCAGTGAGAGTAAAACGTTTCTGCAAAATAAAACCGGAAACCGAGGGGAACACAGATATGACGCCATTGTCTGCCATTGACTCCCTCACACATTCCCGTTCCTCGGTTAAAATAGCAATTTTCTCACGATTTACAAATAGTTGGAAACATTTGGGATATTGTAAGTACTCAACTGAACAAAATATATAACACTGGCGTAGCTTTGGATATTTTACTGCAAAAATCTTACATATTGCAGCTTTAAATAAAAGTGCTTGTTTGCCACAAAGCGTTTTCCAACACCTTTAAACTTTTAGTTTTACAAATCACCACATTAAAAATAAAAAGCTTTAACATTGGATAATATTTAGAGCTTTGAAGGGATGGAGAAAGTGTGAAGCTCTTGAAAAGTTCTTGCACTTCACTCTTAAAAGGTTATACAAACCCTGAGATGAATAATGACAACATTCAAACTATTTCTTCCACAATACCGTGGTGTGTTACTACAGTAAATCATGATGTGTTACTCCAGTAAATCCTGGTGAATGTTGGTGATTTGTGACTGAAACCCCTGATCTTCCCTCATGGCTCAATGGTTTCTCCTGGTCTCCATGTCAGCTCTGTTTGCTCTGATATCTGTGGTTTATAACGAGCGGCGAACGCTTCCACTAGATCTCACAGTAGCGATGTTATTAATCCTGTGGTGAATTCAAATGCTTTCTCACTGGATCTCTCAGCGCTGTGTAGTAATGGTGTCACATGATCGAGATCGGCACGTGTATGAGCTTGCACTGTCTATTATTGCTCCGGGCTGATAAACGGCAGCTCAAATGAGTAGAGTGGTTATGTTCCGCTTTAGTTTCGTTTGCCGTTTGATGTTTCTCATATGTAACAGAAATGGCAGCTCTTATCAGTCGGGCACTGTGGTGAAAGGCACCAGTGCGACCTCTGACAAAATTGAGTCGCACCAGCAGGAAAAAAAGGTTGTAAAATGCGACCATTTGGTCACAGTCTGGAGCCCTGGATCGGGCGAGTGTTGCGGAAAAGTCCCATAGACTTAACATTGGCATGAACTTTGTCAGATCATATCTCCAGCTCAGAATGTCACAGATTTGGCTCATTTTGTTTGGCCTATTAAGCAGCCAATACTAGTGACATAACAAATTCAAAACCAGCCCTAGCAACCAGTTACAGCACCCTAGCAACCACTAGACTTCCTCTGAAAAGAAGATGAGAGAGATATCTCTGGATCACAACGTCATAGAGACATGTGGGTGGGCTCTTTTAATTTGGGCGGGAAACCAGTCTGTCTTTGTAGAATGATTTGGAATGTGAGTCTATATGTTATTTTAGCTTTAACCAGGTGAACAGCCCTGAACGCTTCAGCTCAAGTGCTGCTGTTGTCAAAGACAGGTACGGATGTTTTTCCGAGCTTGGCTTGAGTAATGTAGTCAGATGTGCATATATCATGTAGTCGAAGTGTCCTCATTAGCATAAGATAGCATATAGAATGGTGATTATTGTCTCAGCGTTGGCACGCACTGTGTATAATTCAGAGTGAGAGTTGGAAAAGTTGGAAGCCGTACAATTTGTGCATATTCATGACGCTGCCAGTCATTACGGTGAGCGCGATTTGCTCTGAATTCAAGCCAAATCTCATTCCTTTTATATGATATTGTCAGCCTGCTACTAACTCGAGAGAGAGAGAGAGAGAGAGAGAGAGAGAGAGAGAGAGAGAGAGAGAGAGAGAGAGAGAGAGAGAGAGAGAGAGAGAGAGAGAGAGAGACAGGGGAAAGTATTTGTCGTTTTTAACAGTAGCAGCGAAATGTCTTCGATGAAAGGGAGGGAATTTAATTTGCGCCAGTAATTGACATTTAATTTAGACTCTTGTTCGTCTCATTAAGCTTCCCGTCATCCATGCTGTCATCAATCACTCAATAAGCGTCAGTTTGTTTCCTCTCATCCAGCTCAACAGAGACACAGAAAAGCCTGTGCGCATGCCATAATAAACATAAAACAGGACATTGTTCTATGATTATTGTTTTATCTCTGTACTCAAGGCAATATTTGAGCTTCTGTACGGTGGCACTGCTAGTTTTGCCTGCTTAGGATTAATCGCTCATGTTTCCTCATTTGTAAGTCATTATGAATGAAAACATCTGCTGAATAAATAAATGTACACGGTTGTTCAGAAATACTAGCTCACTACTTACTAAGTCCTGCGGAGTTTGAAGTGTGCACTGCCTATTATTTATATTTATGTTATTTAGTGCTGTCAGATCGATTAATCACATCCAACACAAGTTTGTACATGTTCAGTATTTATATATATATATAACGGCAAACGAAACTATATATATATATATGTATGTTTACATTATCATATTTATTTAAAATATTCAAACAGAGTATCTTGCATTTTAATATGGTTTTGGTGTGTGAAAAGGTAAAATTATTCACATCTATGCAAAAATATGCAAAACTAAATATGCAAAAATATGCAAAAAAAATGTGCACATCATATATGGCAAACACAGAAGCTTGTGCATGCATCACACGCTAGAACGAACCCCATTGGTTCTCGTACCTCACGCACATGTTTTTAGCTTCTGTGTTTACCATATGTGATGTGTTTAATTATAAATAAAAGTCTACATTAAATTTCCATCAAATAAAGCGATTATATCTCTTCAAGACTTTGGATTATTTTAGGATGCCTTTATGACCTTTTTGGATCTTTAAAGTTTTGGTTAAATTGACTTTCAATGGAGGAACAGACACTTATCAGGTTCCGTTATAAATAGATAAAGGTATAGTTCACTCAAAAAGGAAAATGCTGTTCATTTACTCACCTTCATGCCATCCAAGATGTAGGTTGATTTTTAGCTGAAACCGGGGTCCTTGTGATTCGTATAATGCAAGTCAATGGCTACCGTCATTTTGTGTCAAAGAACAGATACAGGCAAAACGAAAATTAATTCCCATGACTCCTGATGACACATTGAGGTCTTATGAAGCGAAACGATCGGTCTGAACAAGAAACAGAACATTATTTACGACATTATTACCTGTAATCCACAGGCTTGGCAAACGGTTCTGTCGGGAATGTGAGACCATGGAGCACAAAACTACTCTTGCGTCTCACGGGTATATTTGTGGCGATAGCCAACAATACATTGTATGGGTAAAAATGATACATTTTTCTTTTATTCCGAAAACCATTAGTTGCCAGCCATCGCCAGGGTTTTTGATCATTTTCACAAAAATGTAATGGCCCATAGAATATTTTGTTGTATGAAAATCTTAGCATGCAATATATCAAAATAAAAAAAATAAAATGCATTCATGCATTCTTTTTTTATCAACACTTAAATATGGGTGTTAAGTTTCATAAAAAAAGCAACATTTTGAACAAAAAGCGGAGAAAATCACGTTTTTGTCAATGACTACATCCAGATCAGATTCAGAGCGATGATCAAACACAGATGGAGTAGATCGAGTCCATCCTCACCCCAAAGTTACACAGTCCTATAGCTCGTCCTGGGATGACATTTCATTTAGTAACATTTGGCAGTTTTCATTTATATGATGTTTAATGTCTGATGATCACATTATTTTACATATGCATCTGCTTACATGTGATTGTTTTTTGGCGTCTTCTTCGCCTGTGTTTTGATCAGGAGATTCTGTACTCATTCAGAAGATGCGTAATAGCGACCCCCTAGCGTATAACAGTGAAAACACGAAAACACAGAAAATGCTGTGTTTGGCGGGGAAGGAGTTAAGTAAAGATCATGTTCCATGAAGATATTTTGTAAATGTCCTACCGTGAATACAAAATGTATTATTAGTAGTAAAATGTATTGCTAAGGACTTCATTTGGACAACTTTAAAGGCGATTTTCTCAATATTTAGATTCCCTCAGAATCTAGATTTTAAAAAGTTGTATCTCGGCCAATACTGTCCTATCCTAACAAACCATACCTCAATGCAAAGCTTATTTATTCAGCTTTCAGATGATGTATAAATCTCAATTTCCAAAAATTGACCCTTATGACTGGTTTTGTGGTCCAGTGTCACATATGGAGAAAGCAGAACAAGCACATTTTTTATTGTATTGCACAACTAATATTGTAGTGCTTTTTTGTGACATGTTTTCATTTCTTAAGCTGTGAAAAACAGTGCAAGTGTATAATTCATTGGTGGACCTTAAGTGCGTTAATGTGCACAAACATTCCTGGTGTAAGCAAGGAAAGTTCTGCAGTAGCTCTCATGTTTTAACCTGTAGATAACACCTTTTTTCACATATAAAAATTACAATACTTCCACTGGATCTATGCCAGTGTGTGTGTTTGAGGCTACAAGTATAAGTTTAGCATAGATGTATTTCACTCGCTGAACACTCTGACTGTCGTTGTGATAGTGCAACCACAAATAAACGTGATGTTCACCTTGTTTTGACACTGGGAGTCGTTTTCTCTGGCCTGTAGTTCTCTGTCGTATTTATCACACGGTGCTGGTCAGGTAATCCGTTTGGTTTTTGGAAGACCAAATGCATCATTTTCCCATTGCTCTGAAAGCGCTATAAAAGTGGATTGGATTTCATTTACAGGAGTCTATTAATTCCTCACTGACAGCAGAAGCGATGGAGGACTCCAGGTCTTTGCTAATTCACCTTCACATTTTATTCATCCTTCATTGTGTCAAAAACTGTGGATGGAGAAGGTAGATCTACCCGGAGGCATCCGGTGCTTTTGTCAAAATACACCAACTTGGAAAGCGCTCTGGTGATTATGAGAGAAATAATCATAGACGCCTGAGCCAAATTCAATTTACGCACAACAACAGCTGGAATATTTGTTCCGAGCGGCAGGCGTGATATTACTTTTGCCGTCTCGAGAGATATGGAAGAGATTATTTGTTTGGAAAGATCACATTCTTGCTGTTGCCTTTAACGGGTAAAATGTGTGCATCAGATGGCCGGCACAAGCGCCTCCTCGAGGACTTGAGTAGCTAATTACTCTAACGAGTGCATACATTTGAGAAACATTAAATAGCAATTTATTATGAAGAGAATTACTGCATCTGCAAGAGTAGAATCTCCAAATTAAACATCTTGTGCTCAGAATAAGTAAGTTAAGCAAAATAAGCTAAGCAATTTTCATCCATGTACTTTAGATTCATAAGTACATGAATGGTCAGAATTAGCCTTTGAATAGAGAGTGCTCTCTGTGGGCGTGGCCACATTAGCAGATAATGATGCAGTTCGTGAACGACAGACATCTCTCTCTTTTCAAACAGTTTACTTAAACAGAGAATATTTGTTTTCGTGCCTTATTTAAAAACTAACATTTCAACGTTGTTTTTAGATACATGTCTCGTGTTTGTGTGACAAGTATTCGCTAAGTTACAGTTCATTTTCCGACAAGTATCATAATGGACGTCATTGAGAGAAAGGCAGAAAATCGCGCATTTATTTTGCAAAAAGCACAACATTTAGTTTTTATTGTAAAAAGTAGACACTTAACAGATTACAATGATGTATAACACTTGCCTGTATGACCAAACACGATGGAGTATTTTGAGTCGCAATGATAAGAAAAAAAGCGAGGTGGTATCGCCGTCGCGACCACGGACCTCTAGGGTTTAAAGGTGCAGTGTGTAAGTTTTAGCGGCATCTAGTGGTGAGGTTGTGAATTTCATCACCCACTGCTCACCCCTCCCTTTCGGAGCACATAGAGAGGCTACGGGGGCCGACAAAGGACAAAAATGTCATCGTCTGAGAGAGCTAGTTTGTCCGTTTAGGGCTACCGTAGAAACATGATGACCCAAAATGGCGGCTTCACTGTAAGGGGTCCCGCGATGTGTGTAGATAGGAACGGCTCATTCTAAGGTAATAAAAACATAACGGTACATTTTTTAAGGTCTTAATACACCACTGAAAACATAGTCATGTATATTATATTGCATTTCTGTCAATAGATCCTCATAAATACTACAAACTGCACCTTTAAGACTATTAAAGTACTATCAAATTACTTTAATGTAATTTAAAGGAGTACTATGTAAAAAAAAATTCAGTAAAATATCCAAAAACCACTAGGCCAGTGTTATATATTTTATTCAGTTGAGTACTTACAATATCCCAAATGTTTCCAACTATTTGTAAATCGTGAGAAATTGCTATTTTAACCAATGAACCGGGACGTGTGAGGGCGTTATTAAAGGGTTAGTTCACCCAAAAATGAAAATTCTGTCATTAATTACTTACCCTCATGTCGTTCGACACCCGTCAGACCTCCGTTCATCTTCGGAACACAAATGAAGATATTTTAATTGAAATCTGATGCCTCTGAAAGTCCTCCATTGGCACAATGGTACTCTACACTCTCAATGAAGCTTCGAAGCGTTATGAATCAGTGAGTCGATTCAGCGGTTTGAATCGCCAAATTTCAGCAGTTTGGCGGTTTGACACGCGATCCGAATCATCATTCGGCTCAGTGATTCATAACGCTTCGAAGCTTCATGATGCTTTGTTTTGAAATCGTCATCACTATGTAAGTCGTTATTTAGGGTTTTTTTGCGCACAAAAACTATTGTCGCCAATTCATAAAGTTATTTTAGAACCACTGTAGTGAGATGGACTTTGTAACAACGTCTTTAGTACCTTTTAAGGGTCTTGAGAGTGTAGAGTACCATTGTGCCAATGGAGGCCTTTCAGAGGCATCAGATTTCAACTAAAATATCTTAATTTCTGTTCCGAAGATGAACGGAGGTCTGACGGGTGTCGAACGACATGAGGGTAAGTAATTAATGACAGAATTTTCATTTTTGGGTGAACTAACCCTTTAAAAATCGCTCCAGGGTTCCTCAGCTCCACAACACTCGGTCCTGCTCTGCTTCACACTACAGTAGGATTTCCGCCCGAATCCTATCCCGATTCTTTCCCACCGGCTGTGAGGTGAAGACCACATGTCCCAAGATTCTGCGCTCAAAAAATGTCTAACTAAAACATTTTAGAAGCCATGTATAGATAATGTTTTTGTACTAACCTTTTGAGAACATTATTAAAGACCAGATAACTTTGAACAAACGCTTTATTAACGTTACTTACTCATAACTTTGAGAGAACCTTGTGGGTCAGCTCTCAAAGGGCCGAAGCTGTGTTTGTTGAAGATGTGTGTTTTGTGTGTTTGCACAGGCCTGGAGAAGGTCGGCCGTGACTCCAGTTACGAGCAGGAAGGGAAGGTGCAGTTCGTGATGGATGCGGTTTATGCGATGGCACACGCGCTGCATCGCATGCACAGGGATTACTGCTTCGGCTTTCCCGGCCTTTGCCCCCGCATGAGCAATATCAATGGAAAGGAGCTCCTGGGATACATCCGGAGCGTTAATTTCAATGGTGAGTGCTCAGATCCTACAGATATGTTTGCAAGTCTCCAATTTCAGGGCCAAGTCTAAATCAAGTCTCAAGAGTGTTGTTCACGAATGATGGAAGTCGTGTTATTTGCAATGCACAGACTTGAGTCTGGTTACAGTACACTTTATTACTACTTTCAATACAAATATTATTAGCTGTAAACATTTTGGGGTCAGTAGAATATATATATATATACTTTTTTTTTTTTCCTCTCTCCTAAAATACATAATTAAAAAAAAAAAAACATCTGCACGGATGCATTAAATTAATCAAAAGAGCCATTAAAAACATGTATAATATTGCAAAAGATCTCTATTTTAAATAAATGCTGTTCTTTTTTAACTTTCGGTTCATCAAAGAATGATAATAATAATTTTTAAAATTCAGCACAAAATCTTGTGACACTGAAGACTGGAGTAATGATGCTGAAAATTCAGCTTTGAATCGCAGGAATAAATTACATTTTACAATATATTCACATGGAAAATAGCTATTTCATATTGTAATAATATTTCATAATAATATATTTTTTCCTGTATTTTTTATCAAATAAATGCAGCCTCTGTGAGCAGAAGAGACTTTTGAACAACAGTGTACGTTCAAACAGTTAAAAATGTCATATCATATAAATACATATATATATGCATATCAAATGAAAGAATTGTTTGGGGACTCAAATTTAAGCTATTATTTGAATTTTTATTATAAGACATATAATTTATAATTTGATTGATTATAAGACATTTTAAAAAATGACATTTGAATGAAATATCATGGAATTTTGTATTCAAAGAAAATAATTACAAAAACATTTTTCAACTATTCCTTTGAGCCTTATATAATGAGTGTTGCAACCATATTAATGAAAGTTATTATAAAGTGATATGCCATATTTTACCGTGCAATGCCGTTGGCATGTCTATTACCAATGCAGCTTCTTATGTTAGAGCGCTTGTATATGTACATATTCAACAAATTTTTCATATTTCTTACTTCTAGCATCACTCATTAATTCCTACGATCACAGATCGCCCTTCTCACTCGCACAATCTTCCCTCTTGTTGTGTTTGTCAATTCTTTGTCTTCTGGCACCCCTCAGTGACCCCTAAAATCATCACACATGCGTCAAAGCAGAGGCCGGAAAATGTGAGTTAAGCGCATGCAGGGATGCTCATATTTCTTCATAATAATGTGCAAGTACAGTGCGTGTCTTAATAAGAGCCTTGCGTGATTGACTGCTTTTGTTTCCCTCGTGCTCTTGAATCATGTTGAAACAAAAGAATTTAAACATTCTCTTTGAAAGCATATCAAACGATTCATTTAAATATTAGTTTTGCTCCGTGCGTCTTTGCTACTCTTTCATTTTTCTATCCCCCAACTCCGTCGTTCTGTTATCATCTGCTTATGTTTGCCTTCAAGTTGTGTCATTTGCATAACTGCAGTTGAGCGATTAAGGCGGCGCGGGGACGGGCGGGGCTGCGTGGGACCACTAAAACCTCATTAATTCACTTACTAGCGGCCAATGCAACCTGGGTTATTTGTTCCACCACCTTGCGTTCCTCCTCTGACTGTATTTGAAGTGAAAGACAGATCCACTGTATGTTTTTCGATTAGAGAGCGAGAAACCTGGAAGATGTTATTCTGCTGTGTAAGTCTGATGTGTATCGATTGCACGGTTTGATGAAGTAACGGTTTAGAGTTAAAATAGTAGTGATGTGCTGCCTGTAATTTCAGGCGAACTGTTTGTTTTCTCTTCCTGTTTCTTGAGCAGCAAATCATCCTATTAGAATGATTTCTGAAGGGTCATGTGAGACTGAAGACTGGAGTAATGATGCTGACATTTCAGGTTTACATTTAAAAATTTATTAAAATATGTTATTTTAACCCTCTGGGGTTCTTCATTTATGGGTCACACTCAGGACCTTCGGAGGGTGGGATTAAGATAAAAAAGATTTGAGTTAAATCAATGAAATATATTTTTGTTCAATAATATTTTTTCTTTTCTTTTTTGGTGTTTTGAGATAATTTTATGATTTATAATTAATATTTATGCAATAATTATGACCCATTTTTTCCTATTGAATATAATAAAAAAATTATATATATATATATATTTTTTTTTAAATTTGGATTAAAGCTGTATTTCATTTTAGAGTCAAGCCTAGGCCTCATGAAAGCAATTTTTTTAATGAGATCGGTGCCATCCGGTGGACACATTGAGCATTTTTATCATGCAATAGCACATTTTTACCACTAAAGTGGATCTTGCGTTTTATAAATAAAAAAAATAAAAAAATCGTAGCTTCATCGGAATGGTCCGAAACTTGGTGACTGTATTGGTACTTGGTATATGAACACCCAGTCTAAGTCTAAGTGGTCTTAAAAAAAATAGTCACACTCAGGACCTTCGGGTCAAAAATGACCCCCATAGGAAATGAATGGGAAATTGGCAAAAATATGAAAATACAGAGTTTTTTTGCGCATACAATCTACAAATCAGCCAGAATTCTGAAAAAAAGGACTCAACAGTGAGGGGGTGAATCTCTGTTTTGCACTCTTGATGTTTTAGAGATTTCGGACCAATCCGATGAAGCTACGATTTTTAACATTTTTTAATAAAACGCTTCGGGTAATTTTTGACCTGAAGTACCCCAGAGGGTTAAAGAGGCCATATTATGCACTTTGATGTTGTTTTTGCGCTCTAATAGAACAGGTTTTCATGCTTGAATGTTTATTATTTTCCTCATATTCTCCATTGTTGCGGCTCATCTCTTCCCAGTCTGTCAGTAACGCTCTGTTTAGTTCTTGTCTCAATGAAGCCCCTCCTTCTGAAAAGCACAATGCGCTCTGATTGGTCAGTTGGAGCAGTGTGTTGAGATTGGTCAACGTGTTTCGGAAATGTCCCGCCTCTTACGATAACCGCCAGTTTTAGCTTCTCAGGTGTAAACACTAACCGTGGCATCAGTTTCAAGCCCAAATCGGATAATGAAAATGTGAAAGAACAAGCGGATTGACTAGAACTGTGGGAACGCTGACAAAAGGGGGTTTAGAGTCGTGGTGGAGACAAAAACATTGTTTTTTGGATATGGAGACAACACACTACTAACTAACTAACCTTGTTAAATGTGCTGCTGCCTGTCTTGACCAGGACGCTCTTGGAAAAGAGATTTTTAATCTCAATGAGTTTTATTCTGGTTAAATAAAGGTAATATAATATATATAATAGCCAGGCCCCGCTCCTTTATTTTGTGTATGCCTTTGGCAGGAATTATTTAAATGAGGAATATTGTGATCAGTGTTAGGGAAAGTACTCCCTTTTACTCTGGGTAAAAAATACAGATTTCTCGATTTTAATCGATTCTCATTTTTACGCAAAATAATATAATATCGATACTTATATAGTATCGATAATATCGATACTTGAAACCCAAGAATCGATGAGTCATTCTGTTTTCATTTGATGAATGAATGGAGCATTGTAGCGCACCTCCCATCCAATAAATCGCAATATTCGTTGTGCTTTATTACTATTGATATGGAACAAACTCTCAGATATCCAATTACAATTTTACATTTTATTACGAAATTCTAAAAAGTTTTGGCGCTGTGGCATGAGATCACTCTGGCTCAGCTCAAGAGAAGCGGCACATGAACGGATCTTCTCTTCCGCTTTAATACCAGTCACAGCTCGAAATAAACATGAATGAGCATCTGCGAGTGTTAAAAGATACAGGACAACTTACCGAAATCTGTATCATCTGTACTCAGTGTTTCACCCCCAGAAAGACGTCAGTAAAACGGCTTGTTAACAATGTCAAGTAACGTCACATTTACCTTAGAAAAACCATATCCAGTGTCCATAAACTCGTTAATCAGCTAGAAAAATTTCCTCTAGAGAGGAGCATTTTGCTAATTATATGCACCACATTACATAGGCTGTTCATTATCATTTTTAATGTTCTTCAATATTTAATGCATGTATGTATAAATCTGGCAAGTTTTTATGACAGCCACCATTTAAATGTTTATATTTCAAAAAACGAATTGGAGTAGAAATATGATTATGTAATTTTAAAGTTAATATTATAACTTTATTATTATAAAAAAAACATAATTGAGTGTAATTTAAGTGTTTGTATACAAATCAGTTCATTTTTACCTTCAATATTATAGTAGGCTACAACTGACTGCCATAGTTTACAGCATAAGTTCAGAGATTTGTTTTCCTTGAGAAAATTTGCCATGTATTGTACCTGATATCTATCCAAAATAATTCATATTGAATCGAATCGAAATCGAATCGAATCGCAAGCTTGTGAATCGAAATCGAATCGAATTGTGAAATTTGTGTCATTTCCCAGCCCTAATGGAAAGTAATGGATATTACCTTTGCGTTACTTTTTCTCACCTGGGCTGGGCTTGCTTGTTTGTTTCTTAATAACAACACAAAGAAGTTCTATTTTTGGCAAATGCAAATGTACACCAAAAGTGAAATAAATAACACTCTTACTTCAGCAAACACACACACAAATGTGGTTTATCTAGCAGCAAAGATGCCGGTTAATAAAGTGAGATTAAATACATAAAGTACATTAGTGTTATTTAACATATTTAATAATTGCACGTTTACGTTTCACTGTTTTTATTCATTTTGAGGAATACTGAATCTGTTTTTGTGTAAGTGAGATGAGTAAATGCATGCTCACATTTCGTCTAGAACTATAATAACCATCATGTTCAGACACAACGCCTCTGCATTTACTCACGATTCCTCTCAACACGAGGACAGGAGAGCCGTCAGTCAATACATGGGAAAACAAATTAACTTGCATTACTTATTTGAAAAGTACCTCAGATGTTTTGTTGTAAATTTAAAAAGTAATGCATTACTTTACTAGTTACTTGAAAAGTAATCTGATTACGTAACTCGTGTTATTTGTAATGCGTTACCCCCGACACTGATTGGGAAGTGTTTGTTACTGGAAGAAAACTCGCGAGTACAATGGAGGCGTTTCAGGGAGTTCAGAAACAGTGACACTGATATAGAGAAGAACTGCCGATGGAGGGACTTGAGAGATTTTTGCTCAAACAGCAACACTAAAGAAAGATAGACATAATTTCAGCCAAACTATGTTTTGTCTCCCAGCTTATATTTACTCAGCTTTACACAAAGACACTCATGACACACTGAGTTTTGGGTCATTGCCTTTGCTGGTGATTTGAGAGAAATGGACACCACTGAAGCTTCTTTATTTGTGTGTATGTGTGGTCTTTTGTTTGGCTGATTTCAGGTTTAGAAGCTCTTGTGTAAAGTCAATGGACTCAGCATGTTCCTCATTAATGTTAAAACCAGCGAGGATCACGGGTGGCGTTCAATTCTGCAAAAAGGCAGAAAGAGGGGACAGAGATCTTTATTAATCCAATTCATCAGCGTATTCCTTCACATTCTCACCATGAGGGAAAATCACCATGGTGTCTTAAAGGTGGTAAGAAAGACAAATCACAAATGAGATTTCCCTTAGACATCAATAGCTGTTTCCATCCACATATTTTTATTCAGATTTTGCATTAAAAAAAAAAGAACGCTGGATGGAAATAGCCTAGATGCGCATAAAAAAGTTATACATTCATTTTTTATCTGATAGGAAGACATGCACATAATATATTTATATTGTTCATCGTATAAGATGGAAACACATTTATTGAATAAATCCCTCAATGCACAACACAAAAAAACTCAATGTGATTGGATAATTGAACTAACCAGCGGACCAATCGCATCGCTCAGCATCTTAAATTTTGGTTTAGTGGTTCTGACATGCCTGAGCCAAAGTCAGTTATCAAAATGGTTGGGTCTCACATGTGTTCATAAACACCAGGCATCTGAACGCAAGAAGTGTTTATTATTCATCCGCAAGTCAAAAACTGTGCCACAGAGGCTTCCGCAATTGCAGCAAGTTTAATTTTCATTACAGATATTTTGTGCTCATTTTCCAGGAAGTGACATGGGATGGAAACAGTGCTTTATTCACAAATGTCTATGTGATGACTTAAATTCACAACTTGGCTATGGAGATCAATAGAGAGTAAACGGAGACTGAAATGAAGTACTTTTTAAAGAGATGGATCTTATAAAGTTGAAACTCTTGTGTTGTCTCCAGAGCAGCCTCGAAGCAATGCAGTTTTAGAAAAAGGAAATAAAAATCAAAACCGTTCTCTGCCCTAGAGCATTCTGGGAAATGGCTATAGCTGCCAAACGAGGCTGTTTAACGATCCTGCGGCTCTTTTTTGTGCTGGTGTAACCTTTCTCAGCAGCATGAGATGGGCCGCCTGCGTGATCCCACGGTCCGTTGCAGACACTTGGCTGTTATTGACACCCTCCTGGAGTGGATCAGATACTCCCGCAGATAAGAGTTCCTCAGGGTCCTGACTCCAGAGCCTCAAATAATATCATGATGCTGCCGTCGTAAAGCAGATGTGACCAAAACAGTAAGAGAAAGCACACAGGTAGCACTGGTTTATTTCACTTAGCCTTTGGGATTTGGTGCAGTTATAACGCAGTTAATGGGTTGCACTTGAAGAAATCAGAACTGGAGCAGAGTTTGCGGTCAGATCCAAGAGGTGAATGAATGCTGATATGCATCGCAGTAGATCAGTATTTGGCCTATTAAGAGGTTGCATTGCCTCTCATTGCGCGACACCTGCCATTTGTTATGATGACACTTTTATGGTCTATTGTTAATGGCACGTTCCCAAAGCCATGCCTCCCGATCTGAAGACTTTCTATGCGGCGCTGCATTCACCGCTGTGTAGCCTGTTCTTTTTTTATACGTTTTCTTTGATGGATCCTTACTGTGAGAAGCAGCGTTGTAAACTAACCTTGTTGAGTGTCTCCTGAGAGCATGTGACAGAAATGTGCCAGCTGTTCTCAGGGTGAGTTTATGATTGTAATCAAAAGACTAGATTTTTACATTTTCGTCACTCATGAGCAATTAGTGTTATTAGTGTTTGGCCATGCCATGCTCTTGAAAAGTATTAATACTCTAGTTTAATATTTAGTTTTCCAATCACTAAACCTAAGTATGCAATAATAATAATACATTAATTAAGCACCATTAGATTAATGGAAACATTCTGATGTCATAAAATGTCAAGTGTGAACTTTTTTGACATTTAACACCTGTAAATCCTGTACAATTGTTTTTTGGGTAAATCTCACAAAGGGTGCGGAAGGACACGTCCTCACGCCATTTTACATCCACAGGGGTGGGAGGTTGGGTGCCCTGGAGGCTGATGAGGGCATGGCTTAGTAGTGCAGGAAGACTCTGGGGGACCAGGCCACGCCGGCAGTTCAGGAGACCAGTGAGGTTCGGCCTCCGTGGCCTTGCCCCGGTAGCTCAGCTCAGCCACTATGGACAAGGACGTATAGCATGCCCCCAACATTTTCTTGAGTGGAGCTATGGGGTTGTGAACTGGAGTGGGCTCTTGGGACGGAGTGGACTCTGGTCAGGGGCTGGAGCCATCACTGGACTGTGGTCAGGGGCTGGAGCCATCACAGGACTGTGGTCAGGGGCTGGAGCCATCACAGGACTCTGGAGCCATCACTGGTCTCTGGTCAGGGGCTGGAGTCATCACTGGTCTCTGGTCCTGGGCTGGAGTCTTCACTGGTCTCTGGTCAGGGGCTGGAGTCATCACTGGTCTCTGGTCATGGGCTGGAGTCATCACTGGTCTCTGGTCAGGGGCTGGAGTCATCACTGGTCTCTGGTCAGGGGCTGGAGTCATCACTGGTCTCTGGTCAGGGTCTGGAGTCATCACTGGTCTCTGGTCAGGGGCTGGAGTCCTCACTGGTCTCTGGTCAGGGGCTGGAGTCATCACTGGTCTCTGGTCAGGGACTAGAGTCATCACTGAACTCTGGTCAGGGACTAGAGCCATCACGGGACTCTGGTCAGGGGCTGGAGTCATCACTGGACTCTGGTCAGGGTCTGGAGCCTTCACTGAACTCTGGTCAGGGACTAGAGCCATCACGGGACTCTGGTCAGGGGCTGGAGTCATCACTGAACTCTGGTCAGGGACTAGAGCCATCACGGGACTCTGGTCAGGGGCTGGAGCCATCACTGAACTCTGGTCAGGGACTAGAGCCATCACTGGACTCTGGTCAGGGTCTGGAGCCATCACTGAACTCTGGTCAGGGACTAGAGCCATCACTGGACTCTGGTCAGGGGCTGGAGCCATCACTGGACTCTGGTCAGAAGCTGGAGCCATCACTGGTCTCTGGTCAGGGACTAGAGCCATCACTGGACTCTGGTTAGGGGCTGGAGCCATCACTGGACTCTGGTCAGAAGCTGGAGCCATCACTGGTCTCTGGTCAGAAGCTGGAGCCATCACTGGTCTCTGGTCAGGGACTAGAGCCATCACTGGACTCTGGTCAGGGGCTGGAGCCATCACTGGACTCTGGTCAGAAGCTGGAGCCATCACTGGTCTCTGGTCAGAAGCTGGAGCCATCACTGGTCTCTGGTCAGGGACTTGAGCCATCACGGATGGAGCCAAATAAGGGTTCTCTGGTCAGAGGCTGGAGCCATCACTGAACTCTGGTCAGGGGCTGGAGTCATCACTGGTCTCTGGTCAGGGGTTGGAGTCATCACTGTTCTCTGGTCAGGGGCTGGAGCCATCACTGGTCAGGGGCTGGAGCCATCACTGGTCTCTGGTCAGGGGCTGGAGCCATCACTGGACTCTGGTCAGGGGCTGGAGTCATCACTGAACTCTGGTCAGGGACTAGAGCCATCACTGGACTCTGGTCAGGGGCTGGAGCCATCACTGGACTCTGGTCAGAAGCTGGAGCCATCACTGGTCTCTGGTCAGGGACTAGAGCCATCACTGGACTCTGGTCAGGGGCTGGAGCCATCACTGGTCTCTGGTCAGAAGCTGGAGCCATCACTGGTCTCTGGTCAGGGACTTGAGCCATCACGGATGGAGCCAAATAAGGGTTCTCTGGTCAGAGGCTGGAGCCATCACTGAACTCTGGTCAGGGGCTGGAGTCATCACTGGTCTCTGGTCAGGGGCTGGAGTCATCACTGTTCTCTGGTCAGGGGCTGGAGCCATCACTGGTCAGGGGCTGGAGCCATCACTGGTCTCTGGTCAGGGGCTGGAGCCATCACTGGACTCTGGTCAGGGGCTGGAGTCATCACTGGTCTCTGGTCAGGGGCTGGAGCCATCACTGGTCTCTGGTCAGGGGCTGGAGTCATCACTGGTCACTGGTCAGGGGCTGGAGTGATCACTGGTCTCTGGTCAGGGGCTGGAGTGATCACTGGTCTCTGGTCAGGGGCTGGAGTGATCACTGGTCTCTGGTCAGGGGCTGGAGTGATCACTGGTCTCTGGTCAGGGGCTGGAGTGATCACTGGTCTCTGGTCAGGGGCTGGAGTGATCACTGGTCTCTGGTCAGGGGCTGGAGTCATCACTGGTCACTGGTCAGATGTCACGGTGAGTGGCTGTAATGAAAGCTCATGACGAAAGAGAATCGAAACAATAAACAGGAAAACAACCACATACAACCTGATGTAAAACACATGTGACAACTTACGTAATCAAATCATTCGTAACCTAGACAACCGATAAGGAACAGGAGTATGCGAAACTGGATCAAACTAAACAGGCTAACAGAAACTGAACTAATTAACAAACTGAACACAATAAACATGAACAGAACAGAGAAACAGATGGAAAAACAAACTCAAAACGTGACACCAAGTCACCCAAAACAACAGCTAAAAAATTGTTTTGCAAAAGGAAAATCTATTTTTGTGATGTTTTACATTGCAGTGTTGGGTAAGTTAAAAGTAATTAATTACTAGCTACTAATTAAATCTACAAGTGTAATTAAAAATGTAAAATTGCATAAATGATTCTTGATCTGACCAAAGTTACATTAAAAACATACATTTTACCATTAAATGTTGATTTTAAATCCACTATTATTTATATAGAATTATTCTATTGTCTATGCCGTATTTAATGCAATTATATCTGATGCAACTGTAATTAAATGACAGAAAAAGTAAGAGTAATCCTCTGCTTTACTTTTTCAATGGAAAAGCAATTAAATTACAGTAATTAATTACTTAGTAATTCATACGCCCAACACTGCGTGAGGATTAAGCTGATTTATTCCCCCAAATTATCCCCATAATGCAGAAATATTAATTTACTGAGTTGATTTCAATGTGCTTAGTTCTCATGAAAATAATGTTACCATTAAAAAAATTTTTTTTTGGTATAAAATAGAGAAAAAAGAGCATTTATGAATATGTGCTGGAAAGACTGCACATGTTTTTGTTTTTATGATATCTGCACCTATAAAGGAGCTCACACTCACTCACATTCACTCACACACACTCTTGTGCTATTGAGTGGTAATGGTTGACGGATGTCCGATGTCTTGGCGTTTGGCCAATATCACAGGGAAAGCGAAAGGTTTCTCATTAATCCGTCGGAGTCTGCTGATACTGTGGAACAATTACATCTGAGTGCCGGTTGATGAGTTAACTCACCCGCACTGGAGCTCTCTCATTACTGCCCGCCACCGCACTACACCAGTGTACTTCAAACACCACACACACACACACACACTGCATTACCCGCTGGACTGTGTGTGATAATGAACACAGGGCTGGGCAATTATGACAGGAGAATGGGAAGAAACGGATGAGAGTGTGTGGAGGTCCAGAAAAGGCCTTTTAATAGTGTGAAGGGTTGTAGTGTGTGTGCATGTGTGTGTGTGTGCAACAGGCCAGCATGTGTTGAGTGTGAGATGGAATGCTAGTGCACTGCATACTAATGTGTTATGTAGTAGGTGATGCTTCAGTGAGGAAGATGTTACACTGTTGTCAAATCATTTCACAAAATTGCATTAATGAGAGGCAGCTGCAGTCTCCAAAATTCACTTTTGCCAAACCTGCTAATGGACTTTAAAAAACGAATAATAAAAAAATTGTTCATAAATATTTCTTGCATGCCATAAATTTAGTTTGTGTATTTATTTGTTTGCATATGTATTTATTTATTATAATAGTTTGATTACATAACAACAATAATTACTATTTTTATAAAATATTTGGTAAAAAATATTCAGTTTTACTGCCTGTAAAGCCCAATTTATACTTCTGCGTCGAGTGTACGCCGTAGCTACACTGTAAAAAACAATTGTGATTTTAACGGTAAAAGACTGTAAAAATGCTACGGTTAAAAACAGTTAACAGAAAGTTTCCGTACTATATACGATGAATAACTGTAATAGAGCTTACCTTACATTTCATGTAATTTTACAGTAAAATAGATACTTGCGAGAATTACATTTTACATTTATTATATGTTTATTTTTACTGTGATTATTACTTTGAATGTCCTATTAAAATGAACCCCTGGTTCGTAACCCATCCAACGCTAATGATTCCTCACATTTGTTGCCTGATAAATGATAATTTTGGATGATAATTTATATATATTGGCACTGTAATTGAATGAGTGACACTTTTGTTGTTAAGATCACTGTTGATCATCTCTCTTTTTGTGCAAATAAAAAAAGTAGTAAAGCAAAAACTTAAAGGTAAAGTTGCATTGCTTCTTTTTTTTATTATTATTTTTTTTTTACAATATATTCATTCACTTTTCAGGCATTTTCTGATTTTAAGATACAATCTGTGGAATTAATTTAAACATGGTTAAATGACTCTCAGATCACTGCAATATTTAACAGCGAGACTCTAATATCAGCAGCACGTTTACAATTGTATTATGGATTTTATACAACAGTTCAATAAACTAGTTTTTATTATTGACTTACATTTTAGACACAATTTTCTCTATTTTGCCAATGAAAATGGTTCGAGAGCCATTGGCGTCGAGCAACAGTTTAAATTTTAATCCGTGTTTTTGAATGAATTGGTCTATGAATGACTCCTCACTCGTAAGGACTTGCTTTGTCCCTGAATGAATCATCTGTTTTGAACGAATCACTTGACTAAATGATTCACTGAGTCACTCCGTCAATGATTTGCCGGTTTTACTATCATTTAATTCTAGCCTTTGCTAGTAGGATTATGTTATGCCATTGCAAACATGTCCATGGTTCATATGTGCAAGCTTTGGGAGAGAAAAGAGGTGGTGAAAGGAAGTTGATACGAAGGGAGACGTCCAACTTCGAGCATCACACTGCCTGCAGCTCAGCCTCAGCCACAATTATCCCGCTCCAGTGGCTCCCTGCATGTGCTTATTTTTAGATTAGTGTTTGGAGATGGACGGAGCGGGAAGAGAGATTCTGGAAGTGTGCATTCAGACGAGCTGGAGGAAAAAAGGGATGATAATTGTGTTGTGTAAAACAAATCCCCTTGTAAGTCGAAGCGGCGTGACGGTGAATCTTAAAATGGAGTGCGGTGGCAGGATCGCGCTGGCGTTTAACTCCGTAACGGAGCGATATCCTCTTCTCAAATGACTCTGTGCTACAGGAATGGCCTTAGGAGGTGTATTATATCATGCTCACTGAAAGACATTCTCAGAGGAGTATTGCTACTTAAGAAATAATGGTTACACTTTATTTTACAGTGTCATTGTTACAGTGTAATTATATATTTAAGTACGGAGTAATATTAATTAACTACATGTACTTACCATAGGGTTATGGTAGAATGCGGGTTTTGTTGAGGGTTGTAATTATGCATAATTTACTGTTATTACTTGCTAAATCATGCTAGTAAAATGCTAAATCATGCTAGCAAAATGTTAAAACATGGTATCAATGTGCGATTACATGCTATCAACAAATGTTAACATGGTAGCAATGCGCTTAATCGTGTTAGAAACATGCTATAAACATGTTAAATCATGTAAGCAACATGCTTAAACATGTTAGCTGTGTTAATTTGTGCTAGAAAATGCTAAAACATGGTATCAATGCGTTATTACATGCTTGCAACAAATGTTAAAACATGGTAGCAATGCGCTTATTCATGTTAGAAACATGCTATAAACATGTTAAATCATGTAAGCAACATGTTAAAACATGTTCGCAATGTGCTAATTCATGTTAGAAACACGCTAGCAACATGCTTAAACATGTTAGCAATGTGTTCATTTGTGCTAGAGAATGTTAAAACATGGTATTAATGTGCTAATTCATGCTAGAAGCATACTCGCAACATTCTAAATCAGGCTAGCAAAATACTTAAACATGGTATCAATGTGCTATTACATGCTGGCAACAAATGTTAAAACATGGTAAGAAATGTGCTTATTCATGTTCTAAATGTGCTAATTAATGCTAGCAACATGTTAAAACCATAGACCGTAAAAAAATATGGACGACGCGACTTCATTGACTTCCGCTGACCAAAGTTGAAGCTTTCATAGGCCCGCTCACGGCGCTGACATCTTGGGACCGAGTCTGCGCAGTAGCGATCTCGGGACCGGAGTTGCGCAGTAGAGAACAGGAAGTAGAGGCGCGATTATCAAAAGCCCGCCCACACTCTCGCAGATGCAGAACAATTAATTATGTTGGTGTGAAATAAACAGTTATGGAAGTGTAGAAATTTAAGCTAAAGCTCCAATCTCCTCCCAAAAATCCAGAAAAAAGTCAGTTAGTGCCTCAGTGACAAGTTCACTCAGAGAAGCCGTCAATCTCAGCTGTCAATCATGACGTCACACCCCTCCTTTTTATATCATCAAATAACTCACTAAAACTAAACTTATTTAAAAAACTAACACTTGAAATGAAATTATTGTAATAAAAAGTGCCTAAAATGACAGAAACCATCTTTAGGAAACAATTATTTGAAGTGTAATTAAATTGTTTAGTGTGTCTCGCGCCCATTCAAATACATGGAGAGGCGGGGTTTAGGAGCTATACTGGGACCGGCCACCGGGGGGCGATCGAGGCGCGAAAGCTTCAATTTCCGACTGGAGCACTACAGGCTTGGTTAAAACATGGTAGCAATGTGTTAATTCATGTTAGAGACATGCTAGCAAAATGCTTAAACATATTAACAGTGTTAATTTGTGCTAGAAAATTCTAAAACATGGTATTGACGCGCTAATTCATGCTAGAAGCAAGCTCACAACATTCTAAAACAGGCTAGCAAAATGGCTAAAACATGGTATCAATGTGCTATTACATGCTAGCAACAAATGTTAAAACATGGTAGCAATGCATTAATTCATGTTCAAAACATGCTAGCAACATAACATGTTAACAGTGTTAATTTGTGCTAGAAAATGCTAAAGCATGGTATCAATGCGCTAATTAATGTTAGAAGCATGCTCGCAACATTCTAAATCAGGCTAGCAAAATGCTAAAATGCATGGAAGCAATGTGCTATTACATGCTAGCAACAAATGGTAAAACATGGTAGCAATTTGCTAATTCATGTTCGAAATGGGCTAATTAATGCTAGCAAAATGTTAAAACATGGTATGAATGTGTTAATTCATGTTAGAGACATGCTAGCAACATTCTAAATCAGGCTAGCAAAATGTTAAAACATGCA
Source organism: Gobio gobio (assembly GCF_949357685.1). Lineage (NCBI taxonomy): Eukaryota > Metazoa > Chordata > Actinopteri > Cypriniformes > Gobionidae > Gobio > Gobio gobio. The sequence goes on along the minus strand of NC_137101.1, from coordinate 3,780,721 downwards.
TGGAAGCAATGTGCTATTACATGCTAGCAACAAATGTTAAAACATGGTAGCAGTGTGTTAATTCATGTTAGAGATATGCTAGCAAAATGCGTAAACATGTTAACAGTGTTAATTTTTGCTAGAAAATACTAAAACATGGTATCAATGCGCTAATTCATGCTAGAAGCATGCTCGCAACATTCTAAATCATGTTAACAAAATGAATTAAATAATGCTAGCAAAATGTTAAAACATGGTATCAATGTGCTATTAAATGCTAGCAACAAATGTTAAAACATGGTAGCAATGTGCTAATTCATGTTAGAAACATGCTATAAACATGTTATATAATGCTAGCAACATGCAAAAACATGTTAGCAATGTGCTAATTCATGCTAAAACATATTCACAATGTACTAATTCGTGTTAGAAACATGCTAGCAACACCCGAGTCAGACCTGTCTGTGATTGGCTGAAGAGAGTCAGACCTGTCAAAGTACTTTTTTAGTTTTACTGGTGAAAAATAAATGTAGCGAAGTTGAATACTTCATAAAAAATGTAAAAATCAATTACTGTAGCGGAAGTATTTGTAGCTAGTTATTTTCCACCACTGGAGACAGGCTATACTGAGAGGAAAGGCAATGTGTTGGCCCAAGTCAAGACATAGTACTTTGCATATTAGCGTCTGCATTTGTATACTTGTGTGAAGGATATTCCCGAGGTTTGTTTAAATCACTAACCCTAAATATGTGCAGTAGTAACAGGGATTTTTGCGGACAGAGCCAGCAGGTAAGGGTCGGCAGAAAGGTTAATCCCTCCGATTGGTCCATTGTTGCGTCTGTCCAGTCTCCTGTAATCCTCAATTTCCCGCTGCCCCGGTCCACCTGGAACGCCAAGCTTTGATCAATATCGGTGGATAAACTCTGTAAGCCGCTTCGTCTTCTGCGCCACTATCCTCGCCCAACACGATGAAAGCATGAGTGTTTTCTTACACAGGGAAAGATCCGTTTGGATTAATAGTGGAATAATCTGCCATCACTGATGGTACAATGCGTTATGTTTGCTTGAGAAAGCCAACCATACTGAAATGCTATTTAAGCTTCTTCTTCTTCTAAGGCAACAACCACCAAACTCGGGTCAGACCTTCAGACTCGCATTGCCAATGAATTCCGGACAATCCCAAATTCCCACAGACTTTCTTTGAGGAGGTCAAAACTTTTATACAATAACTCTAATAGAGTATTTAAGCTGTCTATGACCAGCAAAGTTTAACAACTAGTCTAGGACGAAATGCTAAACCATGCTAACAACACATTAAACCATGCTAGCAAAATGCTAAAACATGGTATCAATGTGCTAATTCATGCTAGCAAAAAAATGCTTAAAACATGGTATCAATGTGCTAATTTAAGTTAGAAACATGCTATAAGCATGTTAGATCATGGTAGCAACATGTTCATAATGTGCTAATTCATGTTAGCAAAATGATAAAACATGGTATCAATGTGCTAATTAATGCTAGAAGCATGGTATCAACATTCTAAACCATGTTAGCAAACATGCTAAAAACCTTTTAGCAATGTGCTAATGAATGCTAGCAACAAATGTTAATCCATGCAAGCAATGTGCTAATTCAGGTTAGAAACATGCTATAAATAAGTTAAATCATGTAAGCAAAAATGCTAAAACATGGTAGCAATGTGCTAATTCATGTTAGCAAAATGCTAAAACATGGTGTCAATGTGTTAATTAATGCTAGCAAAAATTGTTTAGAACATGGTATCAATGTGTGTTAATTTAGGTTAGAAACATGCTTTAAGCATGTTATATCATGTTACCAACACATGTTAAAACATGGTCTTAATGTGCTAATTCATGTTAGCAAAATGCTAAAACACGGTACCAATGTGTTAATTCATGTTAGATAAATGCTAGCAAAATGCTTAAACATGTTAGCAATGTGTTAATTTGCGCTAGAAAATGCTATAACATGGTATCAATGTGTTAATTCATGCTAGAAGCATGGTATCAACATTCTAAACCAAGTTAGCAAACATACTAAAACCTGTTACCAATGTGCTAATTCATGCTAGCAACAAATGTTAAGCCATGGTAGCAATGTGCTAATTCATGTTAGAAACATGTTATAAGTATGTTAAATCATGTTAACAAAATGTTAAAACATGTTAGCAATGTGCTAATTCATGTTAACAAAATGCAAAAACATGGTGTAAATGTGTATATTCATGTTAGAAGCAAGCCAGAGAACATTCTAAACCATGTTAACAAATATGCTAAAAACCTGTTAGCAATGTGCTAATTCATGCTAACAACAAATGATAAACCATGCTAACATTGTGCTAATTCATGCTAGAAGCATGCCAGAGAACATTCTAAACCATGTTATCAAACATGCTAAAACCTGTTAGCAACATGCTAATTAATGCTAGCAACAAATGTTAAACCATGCTAGCAATGTGCTAATTCATGTTAACAAAATGTTAAAACATGGTGTAAATGTGTTGATTCATGTTAGAAACATGCTAGCAAACATACTTAAACATGTTAGCAATGTGTTGATTTGCGTTAGAAAATGCTAAAACATGGTATCAATGTGTTAATTCATGCTAGAAGCATGTCAGCGAACAATCGAAACCATGTTAACAAACATGCTAAAAATCTGTTAGCAACGTGTTAATTCATGCTAGCAACAAATGTTAATCCATGCTATCATTGTGCTAATTCATGTTAGAAACATGCTATAAATATGTTAAATCATGTAATCAAAAATGTTAAAACATGGTAACAATGTGTTAACTCATGTCAGAAACATGCTAGCAAAATGCTTAAACGTTAAAAAAAATGTAAATTTTACGCTAGAAAATGCTAAAATTGGTATCAATGTGCTAATTCATGTTAGAAGCATGTCAGAGAACATTATAAACCATGTTAGCAAACATGTTAAAACCTGTTAGCAATGTGCTAATTCATGTTAGCAACAAATGTTAAACAATGCAAGCAATGTGTTAATTCATGTTAGAAAAATGCTGGCAAAATGCTTAAACTTTAACAAATGTGTCAGTTTGCGCTAGAAAATGCTAAAACATGGTATCAATGTGCTAATTAATGCTAGCAGCAAATGTTAAACAAATGCTAGCATTGTGCTAATTCATGTTAGAAACATGCTATAAACATGTAAAATCATGTTAACAAAATAATAAAACATGTTAGCAATGTGCTAATTCATGTTAGCAACAAGCTAAAACATGGTAGCAATGTGGTAATTCATGCTAGAAACAGGGTAAATCATGTTAACAACATGTTAAAACATGTTAACAATGTGTTATTTAATGTTAACAACAAGATAAAACATGGTAGCAATGTGGTAATTCATGCTAGAAACAGGGGAAATCATGTTAACATGTTAAAACATGTTAGCACCGTGTTAAAATGTGGTATGTGCTAATTGATTCTAGAAACAATGCCAGCAATGTGTTAATTCATGTTAGAAACATGTTAGAAACATGTCATATCATGTTAACGAAATGCTAAAACATTTTAGCAATGTGCTAATTCATGTTAGAAACAAGCTAAAACATGGTAGCAATGTGGCAATTCATGCTAGAAACAGGGTAAATCATGCTAACAACATGTTAAAACATGTTAGCAATGTGTTAATTAATGCTAGCACCATGTTAAAATGTGGCATGTGCTAATTGATTCTAGAAACATGCCAGCAATGTGTTCATTCATGCTAACAGTGTGTTAAATCTATCTGTTTTCTGATAGACTGTATTGTCTTCAAGCTTTTTAAACGTCTTCAAACTTTCTGGCCAGGCTTCAAAGTAGGTCTTGACAAACTTTTTAATCTAGTGTTGATTTGCAGTGACAACACACAAGAGAGCTGGAACCACCAGAGGGAATGATGTTTGCACCTGAGAGCAGAGATTTGAAGCCAATGGGTCTGGTATCTTACAGGCAGCTTTCACATGCACACAGCAAACACAAAACACTCAGCGTCTTGGCTTTGCAGAGAGAATCGGTATTTTCCTTCACTTGATGTCTCCTTAAATAAAAGAACAGAGCTGTCTGGATGCTCGCTGCACACACGCTTGCCGAATCTGGCTCATTATATTCGCCTGAAAATATTGCTTCCGGAGGCTTTGCCCTCCTCTGCTCTCACTTTCCTTCATGGTGGGCGAATCAAAAGGGTTTTTTGTGTATAGAAACGAGAAGCAGCGACTGAGGTCCTCTCATGTCTGACCTCCAGACAAACGATCTCCTCATCAGCCGCTGAAGTGAAGAGCCGTCGCTGTAATGAAGGGCAGTGATGAGGAAGACGATGGTGATGGGATTGAAGAAAGTTGTAGAAAAGAGGTTCGGCTAATCAGCGGCGTCTAAATGTGCTGTGCTCACAGATAGCGAAACAAAAACAAAGAAAGCCAACAAAAATAGAAACATCTTATTAGTGATGGTTGCAAGATTCTACAAGCTCAAAGTATCAGGGGTGTAGCAGCTTTTGGGAGAGAATCATAGTATTTTAAGAGTTTTGTTTCACTTGGCTGCAGTGGAAAGGAAATAATTGTAGCCGGCAGCGTAAAAACAACAACTTCATGTAGCTTTGGCAATGGATTAAATGAACTACGCTGTGGCTTTCTTGTTAGCCTTTCATCAAATCAGTTCGGATTGGTTCATGCACATAATAAATATTCACAAACAAAGCTGATAATACTCTCTCGCTTTTCAGAGACTCAGTTTACAATTCTCACTTCTGTTCCTAAATGATCCAAACTTTACTCCCACGTTTGGGAATAAGATGAATGATATCTGAAATTGTGTTTTTCACTTGGGCAGTAATCCAGCTAACAGTTCTCTCAAAGTTATAAACAAACGTTCTTCCAGTAATGCTCCTTGAAAGATATCTGGGCCCGGTTGCATGAAACCTCTTAAAGGGTAACTGCAGTGATTTAGCATTAGGCTTTGTATCAATAGAAACCCGGTAGTATATTCAAATTATGGTACTTTCCCACCTCATATCCCCCTAAGACGATAGAATTATGCATTTTATTTCTGGAAAAATTCCTCCGATGACGCAAATATCGTAATTTTGCATCATCAGAGGATTTTTTGTCCAGAGACTAAAGACTACAGCCACTAGATGGAGCTGCTCCGCATGTTATCAACCCGCCCACAGGGGAGAGATCTCACGCACAGAATGTAAGACACAGACGACGAACGGACATTCATAACGGAGAGTGGTGCAAAGCAAAGTGAGTGTTTCAACTTTTCAATGATTTCCTGTGATAGTTTCGCTTCCATATGCGATCTGAAAATGTACCAGACTGGCGCTTAACGTTACCTCAGCTCTGCTCAGCTCTTCGTGATGAAGGAAATCTGACTCCTGCTGTGTTTGTCCTGTGACTTTCGTTCAGCTCACTCACACTTTATTGAAAAGACACGTTCAGTTTTTAACTGTAGTGTTTATTCTCTAACTGAACAAAATGATTGTATTGCTATGAAGATCAAAACGACGGTGTATGGTGTGGCCTCGTAGGGCAGCGAAGCAAGTGCATTCTGGGAGTTGTTGTCTTTCACCCACATGAGACAAAAATACATTTTCTGTCTTTTCTCAGTCTAGAAGGCACCAAATAAATTTTTTTTTCTTCACATTTCTACTTCATAAATGACTCGGTTTAAATACAAAGCTTAATGCTAAATCACTGAAGTTACCCTTTAAGTGGTTGTATCCCTAATGGTGCGTTCACACCGGACGCGAATGATGCGAATGACGCAAATAAATCCCGCTATTCGCGCAAAGTTGGACGCTTGAACATTTTTAGTTTACTCGCTTCATTCACGCTTGACATTCATCTCACAACAGACGCGAATTCGCGTCATGGGAGGGGCTTCTGACAGGCGGTTCGTCTCGTTGTGAAATGGCTGACATGGGCTGTGTTTATATAACGTACTGCTCCGAGACAGAGGTTGAGAATCCAAATGCAGCTTTATTTGTAAGGGGTAATCCACAATCGTAGTCAAAAACAGGCAATAGGTCATACACAGGCAAGCAGTCCAAACAGGCAAACAAGGCAGGAGAGACAGGCAAACGGGTAATCCACGGAACAGGCAAGAAATCCAAAACCAGAGACATGAAACCAGGGAAACGCTCAGAAATGCAGTTTACAACAAAACAAGACTTTGCAGTTAATGACAGAGTGAACATGGTTTATATAGGCTGGGGTAATGGGGGTAATGAGGTGATGAGACACAGGTGCAAACAATGAGTGATGATGAGTCCGGGCAAAGGATTATGGGTAATGTAGTTTGTGATGGAGTGACAGTCCAGGGTGGAGTACCCTCAGGTGGTAATCAGGGGCACTCTCACTTGTGATTGTGACAGATTACACGTCTTTTTTGTTAAAAAACTACTGTTAATGCGTGACAAAACGTAGTTTTAAGACTTTTTCAGGCGATAATGTAGTTGTTTAAAGCTCAAATCTGTGGTTTATTTATAAAGAGAGCACCTATTTGAACATTTTATCTGGCGTTTTCGGAGTTGTGAGCTCCAGTGGATCAGCGGCGCTCAGCGCTCATTAACCCTGGCGAGAGCAGCCTTTCCTCGGCTAGTCCTTCTGCCGTCTGCCACTGGCTCTGATGTCTCTGTGGTGTGTCTCGAGCTATAATTCATCTTGTGTTGATCTAATGGCCGATCTTTGGTCTCATGGATCTGTAATTTGTTCCCTGGCAAATGGTTTAGGCTATATTTTTAGGCTATTTAACTTTAAGTTACCGTTGTAGCCGACTTTGAATGTTTGACTGAATTGTTTGCTTTATTTCGTGTATAGCTTCTTATACCTTTTACTTATACTTTTGTATTATTGATCATACATAAACTTGCATTTAACAAAAAGAGACTGGGTTGTGTTTCATGTCATTTAATGTTATCACAGTGACAATCATATGCACACTTGTCTGAACCAGATATTAATATATGATTAATATAAACCAGATTTTCTCCTCATTGTTGTCACTACAAGAGCAAGCTCCTGATTGGTGAATATCCGCCTAAATTCAGATTTTTCAACTTGCGCGATTCACATCATTCACGCGAATCATGCCTCAAATGCTCAATTTGCTCAATTCGCGGCGTGTCATTCACGTGAATCGTGTCATTCGCACTGCCTGCTTCGCACGAATCACACCGCAGAATGTCTATTCACGTCTTTGTATTGACTTAACATTTAAATCACTCATGCAAAACGTTTCATTCGCGTCCAGTGAGTGCACCATAAGGGGGAAAAAATCCCTGAGGCAAGGGATTTCTTTAAGAGCGTTGCAACAAACGTCTTAAAGGGGTCATAGAATGGTACATGCACTTTTACAAGTTGATTATACGGAAATGTGTGTTGGCAGTGCCTGTACACAACCATCCTATAATGATAAAAATACATCCAGTGTTTTTTTTTAATCTCCTTATATATTTTCCCCTGTCTCAAATCGAGCCGTCTGACCGTGTGACGTTACACGGTGTACGCCCCTCCTAAGATTGTTGATTGACAGCAGCGTTTCAACACAGACCCGCCCTGAGCGAGCTGTCATCAGTCCGCCATTGTTGATACTCTGGAGCAGAATGGCGTCTAAGCGGTTGTGGTGTTGTGTTGTTGGGTGTAATAACGAACACAGCAGTCATTTTGATGTTCCTAAATCCGAACTGCTGAAGACCCAGTGGCTGCAGTGCTGAGTTTTGTTTTAGAAGGGAATATTCCCCCCCATCAACGTCAATGTTTGCGCAATCATTTCTCAGCAGACTGCTTTATAAACGAGCGTCAGTATAAAGCAGGTTTTGCTAATAAGCTGCTCTTGAAAAAAGGATCGTGTTCCTGCTGCACCTCAGGAAGATCGAAGATGTGAGTGTAACGTTTTATTAACCTTTATATTAATCTTTGCAAATCGCTTGCACGCTTCACGATGAATGAGGCTAAAGTTTACAGGGTAAATTACATTACGGCATGCTTTCTGTTTATGATGTTCTCAATATAATTCATAATCCCACGTTTATAATGAACAACGCGTTATGTTTGTTATTACAAACTGTGTACTCGGGTGATAAAGTTAACGTGGTAACACTACACTAAGCTTACTTTTGTACATGGTTTATAACGGTGTCTGTTACTGATTAAGAAGTAATGTAAAAAAAAAAAAATCTTATAACATAACATCAATCTGTCAATGAACTAACACATCAGGAAACACATAGCAACTACGCTACTCTGCCAGTACAAACATAGATCAAAGTGACATGACGTTAACCAACCATTCAGAAACGTTCGTCATCTGTTCCTGGTCCGACTCCGGTTCAAAATGATAAGGTTGCTTAGATGTGTCTTCAGAGACTCCCGTTGCCATTATTTCTCGAAAATATACCCTCAAATGTTGTCAAGGCAACACTCCACGTGTGTTGTGGTGTTGTGTCGGGTCGAACCGAACGCCCCACAGAGCAGAGGGGGCGGGGTCAGCAAAGCTCATTATCATTTAAAGTCACATACACTGAAATGAGTTGCTGAAAACTGAGCTGGTTTTGACCAGGTAAAATGAGTGTTTTCTTACAATACTAATGAGAATTTTTAATTAAAGTATATTACAAAATTTTCATTTAGACACTAAAGAATCATATTAACTTGTACAAAAATGTCATTCTATGACCCCTTTAAAGGATTAGTTCACCCCCAAAATGAAAATTTCCTGATAATTTACTCATCCCAATGTCATCCAAGATGTTAATGTCTTTCTTTCTTCAGTCGAAAAGAAATTAAGTATTTTGAAGAAAACGTTCCAGGATTGTTTATCATATAATGCTTTTCAATTGCAACCAAAATATTGAAGGTCCAAATCAATGCAGTTTCAAAGCGCTTCGATGGGCTCCAGAGGCTCTGCATGATCCCAGATGAGGAATAGGGTCTTATCTAGCGAAACAATCGGTCATTTAAAATTTTTTAATTAAAATGAATATACTTTTTAACCTAAATTGTTCATCTTGTGCAGCTCTGTGAGGCGCTAAGATGACGTAATCACGTCGGAACGGTCACGCTAGACGTATGACGTGTTTACAAAGCGCTCGTGTGGAGACTAATACAAACGCCCTTTAGCAAAAACACTCAATTTTCAACTTCAAAATTAGGAATATATCGTTGTTTTACCTTCTTTTTTTTTTTTCCGTTAAAGGCCGTTTACACAAGCGTTTTTGTAAACACGAGGGCAGGACTTCTGCCTACGTCTAGTGTGACCGTTCCAACGTGATTACGTCATCTTACGACGATAAGTGGTCCTGACTGAAACAGCTTTATTGTAACCAAGCCCAGATAATGACTTATTGTGGAATGTGCCTATAAGTAAAAGACCGCCTCTGCAGGAGAAGATTGCAACTTTGGCCCCGTCCACTGGAGTGTTAGTGAGATGACAAGGAGAGACGAACGGACTACAAATAGCATTACCTTCCAAAGGATCCTAATGCTAGGAATGTGCTTATTTATTTTCAACAATCTGAACATCTCAGTTGAGCATTATTTATTTGTATTCGGTACATTTCACTGTGGATTCTTTGGTAAATCAGTCGCATTTTCGCCGCAGGACTTTTACGATATAGACTCGACAGTAACGCCACAACATGTGAGTAATCGTGTTAATTCTAATGCCTCATCTGTGACCAGTGATTTATGATATGTAATGATTCATGTACAGTCAGATGTTCTTTGTCTATGCGTCAGTAAATCAAACCAGTGACTAAACGCTCAACTTCACACATCCTCTTAGTAGGATGAAAATAATCTGTTATTTAAACTGTGATTAAATTATATATCAAAGAACGCTCCCTTTACAATTGCTGGAGCTGTCAATCAAACAGTGCGAGTTTATCAGTGACTGTGTTCTGGACTCCAAAACTCCCGTAATAATCAACAAATCTCTTATTATCTAAATAATAAGAGAATCTCTCATTGTCTAAATATAATGCTATAGATCTAAATATAATGCCATAATCAACACTTTCACGATTAGTTATCCTTGAGAGCTGTAATAGTAAAAACGTGCTAAAAGTTTTCAATAGAATTCCACGTAGGAATACTTAAAGTACGTAGCTATTTCATATGCAAAAACATTATCCAATCACAGCAGTGGGCGTTTACACTGAAGTCTCACAGCAACCAATCACAGCAGCAGGCTTTACACCGAAGTCTCACAGCAACCAATCACAGCAGCGGGCGTTTACACTGAAGTCTCACAGCAGCCAATCACAGCAGTGGGCGTTTACACTGAAGTCTCACAGCAACCAATCACAGCAGTGGGCGTTTACACTGAAGTCTCACAGCAGCCAATCACAGCAGTGGGCGTTTACACTGAAGTCTCACAGCAGCCAATCACAGCAGTGGGCGTTTACACTGAAGTCTCACAGCAGCCAATCACAGCAGTGGGCGTTTACACTGAAGTATCACAGCAACCAATCACAGCAGCGGCCGTTTACAATGAAGTCTCAAAGCAGCCAATCACAGCAGTGGGTGTTTACACAGAAGTCTCACAGCTAACATTATAAGTGCACCCCAGGAAACATTATAAAACAATAAAACAATGCAGTTCATGACCCCTTTAATGCATATCTATTTAAGATTAATGATGAGCATTTATAAAAATGCCACAGTGTCTTTCTGAATGTTCTCCTCTGTTTTTCGTAACTTTAAGTCTACATCAATATTTCTTTAATCTTATTACATATTTTTTAAGGTTAACATTGTTTTGATGGGTTTATGGCTACAAGTCCCATGAAAGATAGTCATCTATCATTAATATAATAAGATATGCTCTTCATAAATTCTTCATGTGATGAAATGCCCTTGCGATGTTTTAAAATGTTTAACAAGGCTGGATTTCAAATATAATCAGCTCACAAAAAAGTAATTATTCCCATCCCTTGTAGACTTACTAGAACTGTTTTTATGTGTTTAAAACACCATGTTCATTTTTGGCTGTCTAAACTTCTTTTTTTCCTATCAAGAAAATACATAATTAGACTTTTTGATTACTGGCCTGTTAGATTGTTTTTCGTTTCTCATTTGGTCTACATGTGAGTCGTGAGATGTTTGAGATGTGGTTGGCTCGTTGTGTTTCAGGGCCCCGGGGACAGAGTTCCTGAGCTGTTTATCTGTTTAAGTGTACTGCATTTCTTAAGCAATCATATCGCCACATTATTCTCTCTCCCATGGAGCTCCTAAAGCACTTCTAAAGCACTGCTTCATGTGGTTTCGTTCTCATCTGTGCTTATGAAAGATCCAGTCGTGCAGTGTGTTTACAGTAATCTAGGTTGTGTATCAGGTTGTTTAGTAAGCGGAGCGGTTTGAGGTTGTCACAGATTGTTCTAGTTTTGTGCTAGTTTAGTTTTGTGCTTTTCTGAAGCTCATCGGACGGGTCGAATGTGTCCTTATCAATTACAGAAACTACTAATAACCTTTCCAAAGATCGAGGGCATGTAAAATGTTAAAACTTTCCTAGGACATTTCGATTTACTCAGTACAAATGAGCGTAGGCGATGACATTTTCCATGCATTTCTTTTTTCTTCTACTTTAGAGGTGAACTTTCAGTCCAGACAAAAACTTTGGTGCAGCAAGAATTTTAAAGATAATAATTCAACTTTACCATGTACAGTGGGGTCCACACTGACAATATGGGATTTAGGGCCCTATCATACACCCGGCGCAATGCGACGCCAGGTGAGACGTAATTGTTTTTTGCTAGTTTCAGTCCGACGCAGTTCTCATTTTCACGTCCAGCGCCACGTTGTTTAAATAGCAAATGCACTGGTGCTTCTGTTCGCCCATGGGCATCTGGTCTGAAAACCAGGTGTGTTCAGGAGCATTGTTGGCGTGTTGCTGTTTTGAAGAACTGAAACAACTGTACCATTGACCAACAAAAACCTGCTCTAAAGTCAATAGTGCAGCATTTTTTGTGTTATTTAAAGGGTGTGTTAGTAATATGTGCCAAAAGCTGGGTGCACAACACGCTAACACTCTGCTTATTACTAGGGATGGGTATCGTTAAGGTTTTAATGGTATTACTACTCTTACTGATAATGCTTATCGATCCGGTACTTTAACGGTATTCTGATCGGTTCTTTTTGTTATATTTCTTTTTTTAATAAAAAACCTAATTAAGAACATAACACTGCTTGATAATCTGAAAAGTAAATTATCTATAGCAAAAGAAACAGCAATGTTTGAACAAAACAGATATAAAACATCTTTTTGTAAACTGACCGGTGCGCCGGCATTTTTTTGTGTTTTATATGCATAAGATACAATATGAGAACAAAGAAACAAAGTGCAAACAAATGTTAAATAAATACACAATAAAACAAAGACACAAAGCACTGTTGATTTTAATTTTATTTTATGAAGGTCTACTAACATTAAGTAATACGGCCTACAAAGAAATCAAATAAAGTAATGAAATGTAAAATAACGCTCCACAGTTTTCACTGTATAATTGATAGATTAATCCTTATTAAAGCTAAAGTTATTCATTCAAGAGCTGTGAATATTTTCTCTTTGCCTTTTGTTTGATTCACATTAATGGCTCAATCGTCAGCAGATTTATTAGACGCTGCCCCTTTAAGACCGAATGCAGATCTAATAATATTCTCCAAACTATTTACGCCCATTTAAGACATAAACTGTGTTTAAGTGACTACTCTCCAATCTGGTCATTTTGACACAGTCTATTTGTTGTGTACGTGATGGTTTAGAATAGACGCGCGCACAAAGCCTAAAGTATAATGTCCAAGTCACTCCATTTCACAGCGGGCACGCGCGCACACACACACGCCGCCATGAAGTTGGAAACGGTGTCTCTTCCGTGGATTATTGTGCATTTAATAGCTCTTTTTATTATCAAACACGTCACGCAATTTAGCAACAGTAGACACTGCCTTTTACAACAATCAGTGATTCTGACGTTAAGTTTAGGTTTAGGGAGAAACTGCTGTGAAGGGAAGGAAGTTGTGCTCGACGGAACATGGCTAGTTTATAATAGTTTTACCTCATGCCTTCCTTTTATAATCCTTGGAAGTAATCCTCAAAAATAAAAAGATATAAATATCACAGCCGTAAAGTGTAATCAGACTAAACTTTTGTTTAGTTCTCTTGGCCATCATCACTCATTTAACTGGGATTGTCGTGTTGTGCTTGCTGTCGATCTCTCTCAAAAATGCATCACGGAAAAATGGTTTAATATTATCTCATATAGAATTGGCTATATGAGATAATATCGCCAGATTATTTAACGATTTAAAAAAAAGTAGAATTTTAAATTCAATTCTGAAATGCACAGGTAGCCAATGCAGCGATTTCAAAATTTGGAGAAACGTGATCCAGTTTACGTTTTCTTTTGAGGAACTTTGCAGTGGCATTTTGAACTAATTGAAGTCGAGCAATAGAGTCTTTGAACATGCTAACATATTCTAAAGAGAATTGCAATAATCCAAACGAGATGTAATAACCGCAATCTCTAAGGTTTTCTCGGAAAGAGAAGATCTAATCTTAGAGAGAATAACATATATAAAAAATTAAAGGATTCCTCTCTGGAGAAGCGTTTGGCCTTTCCGCTCTCATGTAAATAGTGAATCCGCCATGACACGAAGGCAATTGGCTTTTAAAGGGAAAGGGAGATGAGACTCTGATTGGTTTATTGCACGTTACGGCCAAAACACACCCATGACTTATTAAGAGACTATAGGGACCACCCTTTTGGACCATGCGCCGGGAGCGCAGACCATTTTTTCCATTGTTAAACTTGCAAAAAGGGTATTCGGACACGCCCTAAATGCACCTGCGTCATGCGCTTCAGACCATGCACTCAGATTGTTTAAATACGGCCTTTAAAATGTAAATTTGGAAACACTTTATTTAAGCCTTTGCATTATAAACGTTTTTTAATGCTTTAATTATGCCTTGTAATGCACCTCGTAATTAATTGAATATTTACTGTATCTATTCTTTGTTACACCTTTAGAAAATATAATGCATTAAAACACATGTCAAACAGATGCAACTAGAAATCTGCAAATATTGTAATGCATTGTAACTTTGGTTATATCGTACATTATAAATACCTTTTATAATGCATTATACATATGTAAAGTTTAACCTGGAAATGAAGTTTTAGGACTTAGGATCATAACCAATTCAATTCTCAACATTTGTAATGAAAATATTTGTGTTCCGTAAGAAAAAAATCACAGATTTTTCAACCCCACTTTAAATGTTTAATAACTTCCCTAAATGTTGGATGTACAAGGTTGGTTTTTGCACTCATAAAACCTGTAATCAGTGTTGAAAGGCCTCAGGGCTTCACACAAGAATTTTAGATGCCAATCGAAGTTCATTTGACATTTCAGTTCATTAATTTAATCTGAAAGCGGTTTTCCAAAAGCAGGTTCGAATTCAAGTTTGAGCCAAGCAACCAAACCAAGGGCCAAAAACAACATTATTGGTGAAGGTACATGGATGTAGAGGTCAGGTGGTATTTCTAAGACACTCTCCTTTATGACCTTTCCACTTTCTTACCTCCTCACAAGGTTGCCGGGATCATTGCACATATACAGCAGGAAGCTGCATGTATTATTTACACCTGCGGCACCCGATCCTGAACACTCTCCTGCACCGCAGCAGCTTCTGTGGAGCTGCGAGAAAGCATGTGTGATACAAGCCTTTTTACTTCACCTATTTGGGAATTTAGCTACAACAAGACTTGATTGTTTTGGGGTTTTCATGCTTGAATGTTGATTATTTTCCTAATATCCTCCATTGTTGCGGCTCCTCTCTTCCCAGTCTGTCAGTAACGCTCTGTTTAGTTCCTGTCTCTATGAAGCCCCTCATTCTGAAAAGCACACTGTGCTCTGATTGGTCGGCTGTAGAAGTGTGTTGTGATTGGTCAAGCGATTCGACCGTGTTTGGGAAATTTCCCTCCCCTTACCACAACCGCTAGTTTCAACACAAACACTGGGTTGTTATGTCTGACCCAGGATCTGGGTAACACAAAAACTACCCAAGCACTGGGTTGTTACGTCTGACCCAGGATCTGGGTAACACGAAAACTACCCAATCATTGGGTTGATACGACTGACCCAGGATCTGGGTAACACGAAAACTACCCAAACACTGGGTTGATACGACTGACCCAGGATCTGGGTAACACGAAAACTACCCAAACACTGGGTTGATACGACTGACCCAGGATCTGGGTAACACGAAAACTACCCAAACACTGGGTTGATACGACTGACCCAGGATCTGGGTAACACGAAAACTACCCAAACACTGGGTTGATACGACTGACCCAGGATCTGGGTAACACGAAAACTACCCAAACACTGGGTTGTTATGTCTGACCCAGGATCTGGGTAACACGAAAACTACCCAAACACTGGGTTGTTATGTCTGACCCAGGATCTGGGTAACACGAAAACTACCCAAACACTGGGTTGATACGACTGACCCAGGATCTGGGTAACACAAAACCTACCCAAACACTGGGTTGTTACGTCTGACCCAGGATCTCGGTAACACGAAAACTACCCAAACACTGGGTTGATACGACTGACCCAGGATCTGGGTAACACGAAAACTACCCAAACACTGGGTTGATACGACTGACCCAGGATCTGGGTAACACGAAAACTACCCAAACACTGGGTTGATACGACTGACCCAGGATCTGGGTAACACGAAAACTACCCAAACACTGGGTTGTTATGTCTGACCCAGGATCTGGGTAACACGAAAACTACCCAAACACTGGGTTGATACGACTGACCCAGGATCTGGGTAACACGAAAACTACCCAAACACTGGGTTGTTATGTCTGACCCAGGATCTGGGTAACACGAAAACTACCCAAACACTGGGTTGTTATGTCTGACCCAGGATCTGGGTAACACGAAAACTACCCAAACACTGGGTTGATACGACTGACCCAGGATCTGAATAACACAAAAACTATCCAAACACTGGGTTGTCACGTCTGACCCAGGATCTGAATAACACAAAAACTATCCAAACACTGGGTTGATACGTCTGACCCAGGATCTGAATAACACAAAAACTATCCAAACACTGGATTGTCACGTCTGACCCAGGATCTGCGTAACACAAAAACTACCCAAACACTGAGTTGTCACATCTGACCCAGGATCGGAGTAACACAAAAACTACCCAAACACTGAGTTGTCACGTCTGACCCAGGATCTGGGTTACACAAAAACTACCCAAACACTGGGTTGTCACGTCTGACCCAGGATCTGAATAACACAAAAACTATCCAAACACTGGGTTGTCACGTCTGACCCAGGATCTGAATAACACAAAAACTATCCAAACACTGGGTTGATACGTCTGACCCAGGATCTGAATAACACAAAAACTATCCAAACACTGGATTGTCACGTCTGACCCAGGATCTGCGTAACACAAAAACTACCCAAACACTGGGTTGTCACGTCTGACCCAGGATCTGCGTAACACAAAAACTACCCAACACTGGGTTGTCACGTCTGACCCAGGATCTGGGTTACACAAAAACTACCCAAACACTGGGTTGATACGACTGACCCAGGATCTGGGTAACACTAAAACTACCCAAACACTGGGTTGATACGACTGACCCAGGATCTGGGTAACACAAAACCTACCCAAACACTGGGTTGTTACGTCTGACCCAGGATCTGGGTTACACAAAAACTACCCAAACACTGAGTTGTCACGTCTGACCCAGGATCTGAATAACACAAAAACTATCCAAACACTGGGTTGTCACGTCTGACCCAGGATCTGCGTAACACAAAAACTACCCAAACACTGGGTTGTTACGTCTGACCCAGGATCTGGGTTACACAAAAACTACCCAAACACTGAGTTGTCACGTCTGACCCAGGATCTGGGTTACACAAAAACTACCCAAACACTGGGTTGATACGACTGACCCAGGATCTGGGTAACACAAAACCTACCCAAACACTGGGTTGTTACGTCTGACCCAGGATCTGGGTTACACAAAAACTACCCAAACACTGAGTTGTCACGTCTGACCCAGGATCTGCGTAACACAAAAACTACCCAAACACTGGGTTTTCACGTCTGACCCAGGATCTGAATAACACAAAAACTACCCAAACACTGGGTTGTCACGTCTGACCCAGGATCTGAATAACACAAAAACTACCCAAACACTGGGTTGTCACGTCTGACCCGGGATCTGAATAACACAAAAACTACCCAAACACTGGGTTGTCACGTCTGACCCAGGATCTGAATAACACAAAGACTACCCAAACACTGGGTTGTCACGTCTGACCCGGGATCTGAATAACACAAAAACTACCCAAACACTGGGTTGTCACGTCTGACCCAGGATCTGAATAACACAAAGACTACCCAAACACTGGGTTGTCACGTCTGACCCAGGATCTGAATAACACAAAAACTACCCAAACACTGGGTTGTCACGTCTGACCCAGGATCTGAATAACACAAAAACTACCCAAACACTGGGTTGTCACGTCTGACCCGGGATCTGAATAACACAAAAACTACCCAAACACTGGGTTGTCACGTCTGACCCAGGATCTGAATAACACAAAAACTACCCAAACACTGGGTTTTCACGTCTGACCCAGGATCTGAATAACACAAAAACTACCCAAACACTGGGTTGTCACGTCTGACCCAGGATCTGAATAAAACAAAAACTACCCAAACACTGGGTTGTCACGTCTGACCCAGGATCTGCGTAACACAAAAACTACCCAAACACTGGGTTGTCACGTCTGACCCAGGATATTTTTTCACTGGTGAATTATTCACAATAACATGCATTTAGAAAATACATAATGTGAATTTTTTTACTTTAATCTCTTGATATGGCAAAAACAGTTTGTGAATATGATTTTTTTTGCCAATTTATTGTCAACAGACCTTAAAAACGTGCATCTAACAAGCTCGTGAACTGTTTTACAGGAAGTGCAGGCACTCCGGTGGTCTTCAATCAGAACGGAGATGCGCCAGGACGATACGACATCTTCCAGTATCAGATCACCAACAAATCGACAACTGAGTACAAAGTGATCGGCCAGTGGACGAACAAACTGCATCTTAATGTGAGTCTTTTCTGGTGAAATCCATCACCAGAATAAAGATGTACGCATGTTCAAATCTGATACATTCAAGCATTAATGTTTGTAAGAAAATCTCATCTTTGCTGATGATGCATGTGACATGAATACTCTCGGGCGTTCATTAGTCAACGGGATGGAAGATAAGCTTGTGATGTTGTATGCCTGGCTCCGAAACAAAATTAATGTAGCCCGAAACGAGTCCTGTTTTCACGGCCAAAAGCTCTCGCAGTGGGGCGGTCGAAGCTGTAGTTTTTCAATGCGTACCTCTGGGTGAGTGGGAGGGGAAGTGGTCGCTCTGCAGAACTGTGATCCAGCCTCCTGTACGTCTCACTTCTTTAACTCAGGTATCACACCCTCCCCTTAAGCGCTTAAACAGATCAGCGCTCGAGTGCTGGAGATTTGCATGCAGCTCATTAGCCCAGAAAGAGTGTGGCTCTGAATAGGGTTAACATTTCATTTAGGGAAAACCAATTTTCCAATGAATACACATGGTTTTGCAATTTTACTTTAAAGGGCTGAGTTTACTAAGGCTACACAATATTTTTGTCCAGGGCTTGACATTTCATCAGAAGTGTGTAACGCAGTCACTTCTACTAGCCACTTTGGCGGGTTGAATTTTATATATAATATATAAGCTACATTTTTCATTTGTAGTTTTTTAAAAAGGCATCTGAAATAATAAACTAAGTGCAATGTTGTGTCGAAAATATAGATTTTTCAATACATATCAATACTGAAATGTCTTAAAGTGGTGGTTGATTATGATTTGACTTTTTTAACTTTAGTGAGTGTGTAGTGTCACCGTTTGAGCATAAACAACAACTGCAAAGTTACGACGCTCAAAGTTCAAAGCAAAGGGAGATATTTTATTTTGAAGAAATCGCTTTTTAAGGACTACAACAAACGGCTGGTAGGGACTACAACGAGTTAGTGACATCACTAACCCTAAAATGTACATAAACCCCGCCCCCAGGAACACACAACAAAGGCCATGTTGAGAAGAGGAAGAGTTGTTGTAGGCATCCACAGTTCCCACACGAGCGATTTATAGATTATCATGACAGAACATGCTAATCGATGACTTGAAAATAGTTAACTCATATTAACTCTCATTCTACATGCTGTCTCTTCTTCTTGAGTCTCTCCATCATTGTCCGACTCCGGTTTGAACATAAAAGGCTGAACAGTTTCGGACATTTTCAGTGTGTCTGCGTGATAGAGCCCTGCGCGGGACTGTTTACTTCATCCCGCTCCCGCCCGCACCCGCCGAATTTCTGACCATTACCGCCCGCTCCCGCAACGTATGTGTTACACTCCCGCCCGCTCCCACAATATGTATGTCCACTCCCGCCCGCACCCGCAAAACTCCGAGAATTTATTCCCGCACAATAATAGAGATGCATTGATTTTGTGTCTTCTCCCGTCCTGCAGGAAAAAAAAACCACGTATTTGTATTGATATTATTAAAGAGATTCATGGGGTTGTTTGTTTCGTTTCCCTGGCCTGCATGTACAAAAAAAAAAAAAAGACAAATACATTCAAATATAATTTCGTTTTTATCAAAAACTTTGCACATAAAAATAGACTGCTTTGCAAAACAGAAAACCAGATTGAGAAACAAAAAACAGATCCCAATTCAGTTCCGACGTACGTTTCGAAAGGAAACCTGAGAAAACATGCTTCAACAGAACGTAATGTGAACACAAAATAGCAAACGGACATTTAGAAACAATCCATTTCCACTCACTAAACTTCTATGTATTGTTTGTCAAAAACACCAAACAGTCAACTTGACCTGCAGAGAGTGCTGAGCGTTTTTGGTGAGGTATGATCAAGTAGCTATGTATTTGCCAGCTGCGCAATATGTGGATTCATATAACGTTATACCGCATGATTTTGCCTACAAAAACAATTGAGAAACTTCTCCAAATGTCAGACTTTCCTTGCTTAGCTTTTGTGCTGTAAATACCTCGTTTGAGGTTCTTTTCTACATCATCTATTGACATCTTCTCCATCATGTCGTTAGGCAACCTCCCTATCCCGCCGATTCCCGCTGTGTTTTTTTTTGCCGCCCATTCCCGCCCGCAGCAAAATTCAAACCGCCCGCTCCCGCGAGATTTACATTGGGTCCCGCGGGACCCGGCGGGACTCAATCCCAATGCAGCCCTCTACTGCGTGAAGTAATCGGAGCTGCTAACATGAGCTCTTGAAGCTCCGCCCTAGAAAAAGGGCGCGGAGCAGCAGCTCATTTGCATTTAAAGGGACACACACAAAATTAGCATGTTTTTGCTCACCCTCAAAAAGTGACAATTTTAACATGCTATAAAAAATGATCTGTGGGGTATTTTGAGCTAAAACTTCACACACACACACACTCAGGGGACATCAGAGACTTCTTACTTGTTTACATTTTGTGAAAAGGGGCATTATAGGACCTCTTTAAATGCTTCCAATACTCATTTTCCGCAGACACATGATACCAGCTGCGCTTTCTCTCTCTCTCTCATCACTCTCATCTCTCCCACAGCGAGTTACACACAAACCCGCCTCCCCTCACTTAAGCCTTAAGTTTGTTTTCGCTGCCTTATTGCTCTTAAACGGTTAAATACACACAGCATAATGTCAAAAGGCTGGTCTTGGTGAGTATTCACGTAAACACAGTCAGTTCTGTTTTAAGTGAATGTAAACAGTTGAGAAAGAAAACGCACGTGTAACAGTGTAATGGATCCGTGCGTCAGCTCTTAACCCTCTGGGGTTCTCTCGGGTCAAAAATGACCCGAAGCGTTTTATAATTTTTTTAAAAAAATCGTAGCTTCATCGGAATGGTCCGAAACTTGGTGACTTTATTGGTACTTGGTATATGAACACCCAAAATAATTGGGCACAGGATTTGAAAAATGGTCGTAAAAAAAATAGTCACACTCAGGACCTTCGGGTCAAAAATGACCCCCATAGGAAATGAATGGGAAATTGGCAAACATATGAAAATACAGAGTTTTTTTGTGCATACAATCTACAAATCAGCCAGAATGCAGAAAAAAGGACTCAACAGTGAAGGGGTGAATCTCTAAAACATCAAGAGTGCAAAACAGACAAAATAACTCACACACACACACACACACACACACACACACACACACACAAAAACACAATTAGCTTTTGGAATGGCACACGTTAATTTGTATGTGCGTGTGTTTTTGTGTGTATAAGTGTGTGTGTGTGTGAGTTTTTTTGTCTATTTTGCACTCTGGATGTTTTAGACATTCACCCCTTCACTGTTGCGTCCTTTTTTTCTGCACTTGGCTGATTTGTAGATTGTATGCACAAAAAAACTAATTTCCCATTCATTTCCTATGGGGGTCATTTTTGACCCGAAGGTCCTAAGTGTGACAATTTTTTTACGACCACTTAGACTTTTCAAATCCTGTCCCCAATTATTTTGGGTGTTCATATACCAAGTACCAATAAAGTCACCAAGTTTAGGAGATCCACTGTATTGGTAAAAATGTGCTATTGCATGATAAAAATGCTCAATGTGTCCACGGGATGGCACCGATCTCATTAAAAAAATTGCTTTCATGAGGCCTAGGCTTTTCTCTAAAATGAAATACAGCTTTAATAAAAAATAAAAAAAATATATATATATATATAATTTTTTATCATATTCAATGGGAAAAAATGGGTCATAATTATTGCATAAATATTAATTATGAATCATAAAATTATCACAAAAAAATATTATTAAACAAAAATACATTTCATTGATTTTACTCAAATCTTTTTTTATCTTAATCCCGCCCTCTGGGTCATTTTTGACCCGAAGGTCCTGAGTGTGACCCATAAATGAAGAACCCCAGAGAGTTAAAGTGACAGTAGCCTAATAAACCTGCTGCCAAATTATTAGATAATATTGAAAGCATCTACATGGCAGCAATGACTTTACTAATCAACGATTGGCTCTTTCATTTAGAAGGCGGGGCTTATTCTCCATATTGGGCGTTGCACTTTCCCATTCATATGCCTATTGTCGTTAACGAATACCAACGACACGCTTCATCAAACGGATCTACTTCACTTACTAAAAGCAAACATTCAATATATAAAATCACTGAAGCAGTTATAAAGTTATAAAGAGGGTGTGTAAAAATAAATCAAATGTTGTGTGTTTTCTTGGAAATAAGTCAGATCGCTTAGAAAAGTAACTGCACATCTCTCCTCAACAAGTCACAGTTTGAAGGATTTGATTTCTGTTGCACAATTAATCATGTGGGACGAGTTGTGCTGCAACATTTAGTTCAAATCCCTATAACCCTGAGTAATACTGATGTATGTAAAGGGTTAGCGTTGATTCTGACAGCGTTTGAACCTCAAAAAACCCTTCATGTTCCCCATTAGTGTGTCTTTGGGATGAATTAAACAGCCTAATTGTGAATGGTCAGTGTGGCTTTTGTTTCAGACAGAATGGGAGGAATCAAATGAAGGGATTTGGTCGTTCAATTATTCTTAAATACCCTTCGTACCCTTTTATGTGATAAGTCAAATTAAACTTCTGTTCATTTGCAAATTCTGTCTTTTTTCATTTTAATATGCCCCTTCTTTTTTTGCTTCTCTAATTAAAGCCAATCTGTTTTTGGCAGGCATAATTTGTCTCAAGCATGAATAATTCATTCACAGCCTTCTCTTTGCAGCAGCAACAGTGAGACTATAGAGCAGAAATCTTTTTTCTAATATATATATACACACCGATCAGGCATGGCATTACGATAATTCCTAATATTGTGCTGGTCCCCCTTTTACTGCCAAAACAGCCCTGACCAGTCGAGGCATGGACTCCACTAGACTCCTGAAGGTGTGCTGTGGTATCTGGAACCAAATGTTAGATTTAGGTAGGTGGTGCGTGTCAAAGTAACATCCACATGGATGGCAGGACCCAAGGTCTCCCAGCAGAACATTGCCCAAAGCATCACTGCCTCCGCCGGCTTGCCTTCTTCCCATAGTGCACCTGGTGCCATGTGTTCCCCAGGTAAGCCACACACCCGGCCATCCACGTGATTCATCAGACCAGACCACCTTCTTCCATTGCTCCGTGGTCCAGTTCTGATGCTCACGTGCCACTGTTGGTGCTTTGGGCGGGGTCAGGGGTCAGCATGGGCACTGGTCAGCGGCTGTGCCGCCCCATACACAACAAACTGAGATGCTCTGTGTATTCTGACACCATCAGAACCAGCATTAACTTCTTGAGCAGTTTAGATTGGACCACACGGGCCAGCCTTCGCTCTCCACGTGCATCAATGAGCCTCGGCCGCCCATGACCCTGTGGCCGGTTCTCCACTGTTCCTTCCACTTTTGATAGAGACTGACCACTGCAGACCGGGAACATCCCACAAGAGCTGCAGTTTTGGAGATGCTCTGACCCTGTCGTCTAGCCGTCACAATCTGGCCCTTGTCAAACTCGCTAAAATCCTTACGCTTGCCCATTTTTCCTGCTTCTAACACATCAACTTTGAGGACAAAATGTTCACTTGCTGCCTAATATATCCCACCCACTAACAGCTGATGAAGAGATAATCAGTGTTATTCACTTCACCTATCACCGGTAGAATGTTATGCCTGATCGGTGTATATATATATATATATATATATATATATATATATATATATATATATATATATATATATATATATATATATATATATATATATATATATATATATATATATATATATATATATATATATATATATATATATATATATATATATATATATATATATATATATATATGTGTGTGCAATACAATTTCTTTGTGCAATATTCCTGGGCTGTTGAATGCTTGAATCTGATTGGTTGACGAATGTTCTAAGGTGTGCAGTAATTTTCAGGGAAACGCTCAGCTAAAGTAGTTCCCGGCAGGTCTTGACCGCATTACAGTTCCATATCACTCCGCCAAAAGATCTCAGTTATTTCAAAGGTCCTAGAACAGCAAAAAGAACCAAAACCCATAACGACACTGACCAAAAAAAACAAATATAGTAAACAATAGGATAAAAAACACAAATTATTTCCCTGTTTGTGCCACAAAATTACGTTTTATCATGTACGGAAAGCACATACTCTTACAAACGCACACACTTACAGTACAGACACACACTCGCACAGAAATGTAGTGTCAGTGCGGCTCTATAATAGTTTAGCCTCTTAAAAGCTACATGACAATGTTCTGGAAACGTTTGTAATTCACACACACTTAATCTCTCCCTCTCTCTCTCTCAAATAACTGCATTAATAACTGCATTATTCTGCTATCAGTGGCTGAATCCTCCGTTACTAGCTTTACCTTTTTACAATTACATTTTGGAATTAGCAACAGAGGCATGGGATGAGATGCGTAAGAAATTAGTCCTGCAAACAGTGTTTTAAGGACAAAAACCTAACAAAGTCTTAAAAAACATCCTTTGAACAATGTTTTGAAGTGTGTTACCCTTAGTATAAGTGGAATAATTGACTGAAATTTTCCGCATTACCCACTCGGGTGTGCATTATTTTGTAATAATTTAACAGCCCGTCGTCAATTATTCCTTACTTAATAGACATGTTGCTGTCAATCTCTGGGTTTGTCATTTCATTTACTTAATCTCAAATGCCTCTGGCACAAGTTTGTCCCAAAATATATCTGTCATCAAAGTTGTGCCGGGAGCCAAACTGAAGCAGCACTTAAAAGAGCAACATTGGCTTCTTATTTTCCACAGCTTCCAGCCACTGAGGGGTAATGAAATGATTTATTCCTCAAATATGACACAACCTACATTGGGTGTGATGCATCTGTGTGGGTAATGAGACTTCTTTTGAATGCACATCTTTGACGGGACTTTTTTTTGCTTTTTTTATCCTTTGCATGTGGACGTTTTACTGTTTACAGTGTGTATGTGGGTCACATTAAAGGGCTCCATTTACTTACTGAAACTACTAACAATTCAATTGCTGAAGCAGTTCTTTCCCCTCAGATGTAAAAGATTGAGGGTGTGTAAAATTAAATTATAGTTTTGGGCATTTTTGTTTCAATGCAGTTTCTAGGTTGGTGTAATGTACACTCACCTAAAGGATTATTAGGAACACCTGTTCAATTTCTCATTAATGCAATTATCTAATCAACCAATCACATGGCAGTTGCTTCAATGCATTTAGGGGTGTGGTCCTGGTCAAGACAATCTCCTGAACTCCAAACTGAATGTCAGAATGGGAAAGAAAGGTGATTTAAGCAATTTAGAGCGTGGCATGGTTGTTGGTGCCAGACGGGCCGGTCTGAGTATTTCACAATCTGCTCAGTTACTGGGATTTTCATGCACAACCATTTCTAGGGTTTACAAAGAATGGTGTGAAAAGGGAAAAACATCCAGTATGCGGCAGT
The DNA here is from genome assembly GCF_949357685.1 of Gobio gobio. Taxonomy (NCBI): domain Eukaryota; kingdom Metazoa; phylum Chordata; class Actinopteri; order Cypriniformes; family Gobionidae; genus Gobio; species Gobio gobio. The sequence goes on along the minus strand of NC_137101.1, from coordinate 3,755,121 downwards.
CCTGTGGGAGAAAATGCCTTGTTGATGCTAGAGGTCAGAGGAGAATAGGCCGACTGATTCAAGCTGATAGAAGAGCAACTTTGACTGAAATAACCACTCGTTACAACCGAGGTATGCAGCAAAGCATTTGTGAAGCCACAACACGCACAACCTTGAGGCGGATGGGCTACAACAGCAGAAGACCCCACCGGGTTACACTCATCTCCACTACAAATAGAAAAACGAGGCTAAAATTTGCACTGGTCTGATGAGTCTCGATTTCTGTTGAGACATTCAGATGGTAGAGTCAGAATTTGGCGTAAACAGAATGAGAACATGGATCCATCATGCCTTGTTACCACTGTGCAGGCTGGTGGTGGTGGTGTAATGGTGTGGGGGATGTTTTCTTGGCACACTTTAGGCCCCTTAGTGCCAATTGGGCATTGTTTAAATGCCACGGCCTACCTGAGCATTGTTTCTGACCATGTCCATCCCTTTATGACCACCATGTACCCATCCTCTGATGGCTACTTCCAGCAGGATAATGCCCCGTCACAAAGCTCCAATCGTTTCAAATTGGTTTCTTGAACATGATTAATGAGTTCACTGAACTAAAATGGCCCCCATAGTCACCAGATCTCAACCCAATAGAGCATCTTTGGGATGAGGTGGAACGGGAGCTTCGTGCCCTGGATGTGCATCCCACAAATCTCCATCAACTGCAAGATGCTATTCTATCAATATGGGCCAACATTTCTAAAGAATGCTTTCAGCACCTTGTTGAATCAATGCCACGTAGAATTAAGGCAGTTCTGAAGGCGAAAGGGGATCAAACACAGTATTAGTATGATGTTCCAAATAATCCTTTAGGTGAGTGTATATGTGTGGCTAATAAGACTTATCTTGAATGCACAGTTTCTTAATTTAACCCCTGGTCTTGAACTTTTGTCATTGTCCTTTGCAGGTGGACGGCATGCGCTGGCGGACAGGCGACCCCTTGTTTCCCGCCTCGGTGTGCAGCGTGCCTTGCCAAATGGGTGAAAGGAAGAAGATCGTGAAGGGTGTGCCTTGCTGTTGGCACTGCGAGCGATGCGAAGGCTACCACTTCCAGGCCAGCGAGTTCACCTGCGAGCTGTGTCCGTACGAGCAGCGTCCAGACCGCAACCGCACCGGATGCATCCCCATCCCGATCATCAAACTCGAGTGGCACTCTGCTTGGGCGGCCGTGCCGGTGTTTGTTGCGGTTCTTGGCATCCTGGCTACAAGTTTCGTGGTGGTCACTTTCGTCCGTTACAACGACACGCCCATCGTCCGCGCATCCGGCCGGGAGATGAGCTACGTGCTGCTGACGGGCATTTTTTTGTGCTACGCCATCACCTTCTTGATGATTGCCACGCCGACTTTGGCCGTCTGCTCCTTCCGCCGTGTCTTCCTGGGCTTGGGCATGTGCTTCAGCTACGCGGCTCTGCTGACCAAGACCAACCGCATCCACCGCATCTTCGAACAAGGCAAGAAGTCGGTGGCTGCGCCGCGCTTCATCAGCCCCGCTTCCCAGCTGGTCATCACCTTCAGCCTGATCTCGGTGCAGCTGCTCGGCGTGTTCATGTGGTTCGCCGTCGATCCGCCTCACACCGTTGTGGACTACGGCGAGCAGCGCACGTCCGACCCGGCGAAGGCCCGCGGGGTTCTCAAGTGCGACATCTCGGACCTGTCGCTCATCTGTTCGCTGGGCTACAGCATCCTTTTGATGGTCACATGCACTGTTTACGCCATCAAGACCCGCGGTGTGCCAGAGACCTTCAACGAGGCCAAGCCAATTGGATTTACTATGTACACTACCTGCATCATTTGGTTAGCTTTTATACCCATCTTCTTTGGCACCGCACAATCAGCAGAAAGGGTAAGTGAGATTTACAATGTCATTGCAAATAATTGCTTTTCATAGTGAATACGTGTGCCCTGGTTGTTCTCTGATATATATACAGTGTATTTTAAGTTTATTGCAAAATATATTGAAATAGTTAGAGAGTGTAGGGAGACACTCATTTGCAGTGCTTCCTGGGAGTGGGCAGGGCTAAAGAGAACTCTCTGATTGGTGGAATTTTCTGTACAGCATCATGGGTATTGTAGTTTTTCACCAGAAATTCCGCTGTTAAACACAATTTTTTTTTTTTAAACCTAAGTTAAAATAATGTGGCCTGACGGCTTCAGCAGAAGCAAACACCATCGATTAACAACCTCGTAGCTCACAGTAGGGCTGTCTTTAAAGATTTGTAAGTTATTGTTAAAAATCTCTTTCTCTATGGAGAGTTTTTACTTCTGGAACCCGACTGTTGCGTTCTTGATCGTTATGTAGTGTTGGACAGGAAATCCAAACTTTTGCCTTTCATTCACAGACATCAAGTCTTATCATTTGAAACATGTAGTAGCCTAACATTAGCAACTATAAGGCCCGGGTATACTTCATTTTCCGCATATGGATGCGTCTCATGCGCAGTTGTGTCCGCACAGCTTTCAAAGTATACTCAACCGTGGATGACCGTGGATGTCAGGGTTGCCAGGTCAAAAGTAGTCCAATGGCCAGTCAAAAGTAGCCCAAACTTTTTCTCAATCTGGCGACCTAATTCTCCACTGCATTTGTACATCTGGGGGATGTTTTGAGGGTGTTTGAGTGCGGAAATCGTACTTACGGTGGTGGAAATCAACCCGCAGAATTGTATTTTACCCGCAGCAACAACTTAAAAGTTAAACCGCAGACTTGGCAACACTGGCGGGTGGTAATGATATTACACAGCGCCTGAAAATAGGCTTACTTCCGTCAACATAAACAACATGCTGGGGACTATTTTCAGGCGCTGTGTAATATGATTGCGCCGATGCACTCATGGTATGGCACAAAGTTCCTTGATTACTACGCAGGAATGAGAGTATAGTTCCCAGCCATATCGGCATAGAAAATCGTAGTACACGATGTAACTACACACATCACAACATGTAAATAGGAAAATGTTGGCGTTATTTTGTCACTTATTGAGAAGTAGGCTAGCTGGAGCCATTTACCTCCAGTCTTTGTGCTAAGCTAGGCTAGCGGTGTGTGCGTCAGACAGATTTATGGCACGCACGGAGATGAGAATGATATATATGGACTAGGCTTGCTACGATAGTCGGTGTTGCCGGTGTTACCGGTGTCCAGACTCAACACCGGTTACATCACTTGCCCACCGTGGCACCGCCCACCGTCTTTTTGATTTTTTTATAGTAATAAAATAATTTAGTTCAGTTAGAGAACAGACAACACAAATAAAAACTGAACGTATCTGCTTAATAAAGCAGGATCCGACCGTGAGTCTCGGCAGCGGCAGGAGTCATTCATCAGATTTAAGAGTGAGGAGCTGAGATGATCGCGGAAACGTAAAAGCGCCTATTTAAGGGAGTTTGTCACTTGTTTTGTTGTTGTGTTTTTCATTAAAAATAATAGGCTAATGAACCCACAAGTCAAGCAACCCGCAGCCGAATTGGCGCTAATTCAAAACCGAAAGTAAAATGTGCACGGCCGCACAGAGCGCGCATTGTTTACTTTCGCCTGGCTCCGCAGTGCGAGCCTCCGCACTACGCTGACTGCGCGCATTTATTTTTGCTGCGTGCACCCTCGCGCTCGTGCGGGCGCGTCGAGTATAAACAGGGCTTTACGGACGAACTGTTATTCATTCATGGCGTGCATCTCAATCATAGACTGATCAATGCTTGATCAGTGCCCTGACTACTGAACTAGGGAACTGATTGAGACGCACCCATGGCCTCACAGAGCGCGCATTTACAGACGAGCTGTCATTCACGGTGTGTGCGCACTGGCGCGTTTTCAGTTCAGAGCGGTCGTGTGCATGTTACTTTCGGTTAGATAGAATTAGTGATTTAAAAGCCTCCGCCGGTGATACCAGAATTACCGGTGTTGTCACACATCAATTAACCGGTGGGAAAATTTCCTCACCGTCACATCCCTAATATGGACTTATCTAACTCTGGGGATACGGTGAATAAACTAAAGTCCCAAAAAGTCGCCGAGTTGTTTTAACATAATTTCAGTTAATGAAAAACGGTTATCTGCTTTAAATTTAACTTAAATCTGTAGAACCTCAAATGCTGCTACCGTATTTTTTACGGTAAAGTTCTGGCAACCACAGCTGCCCTTTTTTTTACCGGAAATTTTACAGGGATTTTTGTTACAGTGAGAATTGGACACTAAAATAAAGTGTTACCTTACTTTTTAATACTATAAGTTTTAGTTAACTATAACAGCATTGTAGCTAGTAGTCTGATTGGTTCAGCAACTACATGGTTCTTCAAGAAGTAATTTCTCAGATGGTAGGACAAATTTACATATTATTTTTTATCACTGCATTTTTTAAATGAATAATTGCCCTAAATTGAAAAAGTTTGTCCCAAAGAAATTCAGTTTTCTGTCATCTGATCCTCAAGTCCTCCCGTTGGCATTGAGAATAGAATGTGGTGCAGCGCTGCGAATGTTTGTTTCTGTGCGTGTGAGCTATAGGTGGCAGAATATTGCTGTGGGCTACAGATAATAACATCGCCTGCTGGTTACCCTTTCACCTGACCCAGCAGGTGATAGCCTAAGGAATATTTCACATGTTAAAAGGGTAACCTAAAAAAGTCGAGATCAGGGTTTCACTCAGGCTGATGGATATTAGCTTCAGGTGCTCTGTAGGAAACAGACAAATGGGTGAGAGGAGACCGGGTGGGTGGAGATATTGATCAGATGGTTTGCAACTCAAGAAGCTTCTCTGAAATGTTTGAAGATAGGGTAGCTTAGCCCTAAAAGAAAATTCAGCCATCATTTATATTCCAGACCTGTATGCTGTTAGTATTGCAAGTTTGGAACAACATGAGCTTGAGTAAACAATGACAGAATATAAATTTTTGGATGAATTCATTTTTTTAAATGTGCTTTTAAGGCCGTAGAAGTATAATATCAATGCAAACATAGTCATTCAGTGGTTGTTCGAATGCTAAAACTCGGGTGTTTGATTTCCTATCACAGTGGTTCACGATAAAAGCTCATTGCTCTTTAGTCACATTAGCCTCTCACTGTGACTGCTGCGCTGTGCGCTAGACAATTATGGATATACCAATTATTCCTTACACTAACAAGCTTATTTATATTCTTATTTAACGCTAGAACCGTGGGATAGATGGCGTTCTATTAACACAGACCCCCAACCCTTCGCATAACTCAAGATAAGAAAGCAACGACATGAATCATTTGATAAGGAAACAAAGGCATCTTATTGAAAAAATGAGCAGTTCCCTTTGTCACGGATAACAAAACACGGCCTTGAGTCTGTATTTATTGAACGATTGTCTGATTGGCAACCACGCCAAGCGAACGGACTTCATAATTGGTTTGTAATGAAAAAAATTACTAGCCCTGAATTAATATCATTACAAAGAGTCAATGTCGTAACGGTTTCAGCATTTGTGAAATGAACCACAGTGGAGAAGTAGATAAAACTGCACCGCCTGTAAAATATGCTTCCATTATTAAGAATGTGCTTCGGTTAATGCTTCAAAAATCAATTTGTGTGGATTTTCATTGCGCCGACTATTACCTCTCCGTTCTCCACCAGCATAAAGATATCAAGTCTGATATGATCTACCCTCCTGCATTTGAGAATGGTATCACCCCCCAAAAACCAATACGTGCACTTTGACATTTCCTCTGCGGAATCATAAAGAGTCAATAAAGTGCTGCATGAACAGCGGCCGGCGTGCTCACGGCTCCTCAGGAAATCAATGCCTTCCAAAGGTGACTGGTTAAGATAATCACTCCACATATCTGTAGAATCAAATTACGGGTCTCGCATAAATCACTGGCAGATCATTTTATTGGGTTTTGTTAAGTTCACCGTGTGACCCGATCTCCATTCGGGAGCCCCATGCATTCCTCATATATTTGAAATGCATGGTAAATTGATTTAAGCTTAGGTTATTTAGATTTTTTTTTTAAGTCAAGATTACTTTGCATTGATGTAATTGAAGTGGGTGAGTCTTTGTAGAACAATATAATGGCTGTTAGCCAAAATTCAAGTTATTAACAGTCATGAAGATGACGTGGCGTTTTGTCCCCCCATATAGGGCTTTTTTTTGTAATTGTAAACGATTTGTTTGAGGTTGGCTCTGCGTCCCACACAAATCACTGGCAGATCTTTTTTCTTTTGTGGTTTTGTTAAGTTTACCATGTGACCCGATCTCCATTCGGGAGCCCCATGCGTTCCTCATATATTTGAAATGCATGGTAAATACAGTTTTTCCCCCATTATACAGGGCTGTTGTTGTGATTGTAAAGGATTAGTTTGTTTTTTGCATGTTGTAGAATCAAATTACGGGTCTCGCATAAATAACTGGCAGATCTTTTTATTGGGTTTTGTTAAGTTCACCGTGTGACCCGATCTCCATTCGGGAGCCCCATGCGTTCCTCATATATTTGAAATGCATGGTAAATTGATTTAAGCTTTGGTAATTTAGATTTTTTTTAAAGTCAAGATTACTTTGCATTGATGTAATTGAAGTGGGTGAGTCTCTGTAGAACAATATAATGGCTGTTAGCCAAAATTCAAGTTATTAACAGTCATGAAGATGACGTGGCGTTTTGTCCCCCCATATAGGACTTTTTATTTTGTAATTGTAAAAGATTTGTTTGAGGTTGGCTCTGCGTCTCACACAAATCACTGGCAGATCTTTTTTCTTTTGTGGTTTTGTTAAGTTTACCATGTGACCTAATCGCCATTCGGGAGCCCCATGCGTTCCTCATATATTTGAAATGCATGGTAAATGCAGTTTTTCCCCATTATAATGGGCTGTTGTTGTGATTGTAAAGGATTAGTTTGTTTTTGGCATGTTGTAGAATCAAATTACGGGTCTCGCATAAATAACTGGCAGATCTTTTTATTGGGTTTTGTTAAGTTCACCGTGTGACCCGATCTCCATTCGGGAGCCCCATGCATTCCTCATATATTTGAAATGCATGGTAAATTGATTTAAGCTTAGGTTATTTAGATTTTTTTTAAGTCAAGATTACTTTGCATTGATGTAATTGAAGTGGGTGAGTCTCTGTAGAACAATATAATGGCTGTTAGCCAAAATTCAAGTTATTAACAGTCATGAAGATGACGTGGCGTTTTGTCCCTCCATATAGGGCTTTTTTTTGTAATTGTAAACGATTTGTTTGAGGTTGGCTCTGCGTCTCACACAAATCACTGGCAGATCTTTTTTCTTTTGTGGTTTTGTTAAGTTTACCATGTGACCCGATCTCCATTCGGGAGCCCCATGCGTTCCTCATATATTTGAAATGCATGGTAAATACAGTTTTTCCCCCATTATACAGGGCTGTTGTTGTGATTGTAAAGGATTAGTTTGTTTTTTGCATGTTGTAGAATCAAATTACGGGTCTCGCATAAATAACTGGCAGATCTTTTTATTGGGTTTTGTTAAGTTCACCGTGTGACCCGATCTCCATTCGGGAGCCCCATGCATTCCTCATATATTTGAAATGCATGGTAAATTGATTTAAGCTTTGGTTATTTAGATTTTTTTAAGTCAAGTTTACTTTGCATTGATGTAATTGAAGTGGGTGAGTCTCTTAAACAATAAAAAAGCTGTTAGGCGAAATGTAAATTTTATTGGGTTTGGATAAGTTTATTGTGTGACCTAGGGTGACCAAAGGTCCTGCTTTCACAGGACATGTCTTGTTTTCAAGTCCTGTCCTGGCCCTGATATAACAATTTTCTATCCATACAGAGGGGGCATACTTTAAATGTATTGAAATCTTTGAGTAAACTTCGAGTATCATTTGAGTATCTCATTGCCCGGCCGATTGTCCTGGTTTTCGGTAATCAAAATATGGTCACCCTAGTGTGACCCGATCTCCATTCGGGAGCCCCATGCGTTCCTTATATTTGAAATGCATGCTAAACTGATTTAATCTTGGGTCATTTTGATTTTTTTGAAGTCAAGTTTACTTTGCATTGATGTAATTGAAGGGGGGGGGGGGACTGAACGAAGGCTTCTGGTGGGGGTGTGGAGTCGTAGAATCGAGTCAAAGTATGCAGGAGCTGAGTGCGTGGTGGCTCTGTAGGCAAGCGTCAGCGACTTAAACTTGATGCGAGCAGTGAGTGGTAGCCAGTGCAGAGAGATGAAGAGTGGTGTGACGTGGGTCCTTTTGGGCTCGTTGAAGACCAGACGTGCCGCTGCATTCTGGATCATTCGAAGTGTTTGGATCGCACAAGAGGGGAGTCCAGCCAAAAGCGCATTGCAGTTGTCAAGTCTAGAAATAACCAGGGCCTGGACAAGAAGCTGTGTTGCGTGTTCTGTTAGGAACGGTCTGATCTTCCTGATGTTGTAGAACGCAAACCTGCAAGAGCGAGCTGTCTTAGCAATGTGATCTCTGAAGGACATAAAGGGCTGTTTTTGTAATTGTAAAAGATTTTTTTGAGGTTGGCATGTTGTAGAATCAAATTACCGGTCTCGCATAAATCACTGGCAGATCATTTTATTGGGTTTTGTTAAGTTCACCGTGTGACCCGATCTCCATTCGGGAGCCCCATGCGTTCGTCATATATTTGAAATGCATGCTGATTTAAGCTTGGGTTATCTTGATTTTTTTGAGTCTCTGTAGAACAATATAATGGCTGTTAGCCAAAATTTATGGAAATGTATTTGTTTCTCCGTACAGAGCTGTTTTTTTGTAATTGTAAATGGTTCGGCTCAGTGTGCTGCAGGAGCGTGTAAATGCACGTTTCAAGCAGATCAGTGGGTGAAATACATTGATATGCACAGTAATATTACAACATGATCTGAAACGTGGCAAAGTTCTTAGTAACTGCACTCCTGTTATGGTAATCCTCTCGTGGGTGTAAGCATAATCTCGCTGGAGCGTGAAATATTGTACTATTTTTCTGTGATGAATGATGTTATGAAGACTTAAGTTTGCATAAGGAATATTATGACTGAAATAACACAAGCAGCCTGCGCAGTAATTTCAATTACTCCATCTGAGACACCGTACCTAAACTGGATCTTTATGTGACATTTAGATGTTTTTGTTTCACTTTAGTGTCTTTAATTATTTAAAGGCCAGCTTTGTTCACAGTTAGTTCTGCTTCCTTTGTTCTTCAGGGTGTTGTGAATCAAAG
>NC_137101.1:3728436-3740936 GCF_949357685.1 Gobio gobio | reverse complement strand
GATTATGCAGTATTGCAGTGTGTATTATAAATGATTAATCCGTGCACACCATGTTTTTTTATTAATGTGCCTCGTAATCTTGAATCAGAATATCTTCCCCTCCCTCTTGCAGCTCATCTCTTCTCTGATGATGTGGGCGGGGCAACCTGTCACTCACATGAGATCAGCCAATAGCAAACCAATCAAATCCCCCCCAGACAAAATCAAGCCCGTCCTACATTTGTTATTGTTTGCAAAGCGCTTCACTCTCATATACGTCACAATAGGGAAGAAAAGACTAGCGCAACTTCAGTTTCATGCCGACTTTAACAAGTCATTGTTAGCAGTTAACACAGAATACTCAGAGTATGTAACTGATATTGCCTACACTTTCCTGGTCTTATTTTTTAAATCTTTTTACTTCTATTCCACTAAGTTAAATGAGTCGTGAACACAGTTGCGTGTTGATTTAAAAACGTGTGGTTGAACTGTTCTGTGAAGTTAATTTCTTCAGACAAAGATTTGCAAAACAATTTAGAGAGCTTTTCAACTCCGATGCAAATCTGTTATGTACATTAATTGCACATCATGTCAGAGTTACTCTCTCAAATATGATTTAATTGAGCACTGTTTTCGAGACTCTGCCTCTAGTTGGACCTTAGTGACCTAACGATTTATTTTAAACAGTTTCCTTTTTTAATTCATTCAAAGAAGGAAATCTCACGCACCTGTTTATGGTGACCAGCAGATGTTGTGAAGGTGCCGGTGTGTGTTTTTCATGCTGGTGTTAAAGTACAGCTGCTGAGGAAAGAAAGAGGAAACATTGACTGTATCTTATGTGGCGAAAAGGAGGAAATATTTCTTGTGCATGCCGCGAGTGACTTGCACAAATTTAATGCGGTTGCACTTGGACAGCTGTCACACACAGTTTCGTGTTTCAGATGAAAAGCATGAATTGGTTACGCATATGTGCAAGTGCTGAACTCCACATGCAAACAAATATTCACACAGAACGCGTTTTTCCAATCCATTGCACTTTCCTGAAAGTAAAATTTAGACTTTAAAGCAGCACAGATGGAACAGTCACTGAATCCTTCAGATGACACAGATGATATCCACGGGCAAGTTTCTGAACCCGCGTTCAGCGCAGGGCAGCTTTCTCGCACCGAAGGACGTTGCACAAAAACGAGTTGTCCAGTCCAGTTCTGTTCACACGGCAACACTCTCAGAAAAAAAGGTACAGTGGAGGTACAATTTTGTTCTTTGGGGAACCAAACTGTACCTTTTAAAGGTACACAGGGTACAATTAGGGTCCGTAGGGTACACTGTAAAAAATAAAAAGTTGAGTTAACTTAAAAAAAATAAAGCAACCAGCTGCAAAGCATTTTTAAGTTTACTCAACTTCAGTGGTTGAAGTTGTGCCAAATCATTTTTGAAAGTTCACTAAACTTATTTGATTAAGTTAATTATACCTTCCTCAGTAAGTTTATCTAACTACCAGAACTAGTTGTCCAGTCCGGTTTCATTCACACAGCAACACTCTCAGAAAAAAGGTACAGGGGAGGTACCTTTTAAAGGTACACAGGGTACAATTAGAGTCCTTAGGGTACAATTATACCATTGTTTTCCTCTACTTAGAGCTGGGGTAGGCAAGTTCAGTCATAGTGAACCGCTGTCCTGCAGAGTTTGGCTCCAACCCTGAAATTCATCTATAGAAGCTCTTATTGAGAATTAACAGAGGTTTAGATGTTGATGTTTTATTTGGTCATCATTATGGTGATCAGTGTGTCCTTTAGTTGGGCTGTTTGACTCTTGGCTTTTTATGTGAGTTTGTGGTTTTTGTTAACAGTGTTAACAAAACACATAATCTGTTCAAATCAAAGGAATCCATAAACAAAAATGTGTTTGATTAAACTCATCACTGACTAAAAATATTAATAAATCATATTCACCAACAATACTTTCTTGCTACAGATCAGACATTCTGAATTCTGATTTTTAAATACATTCTAGGGGGGAAAAGTTTAGACGTACACAGATATCAAGAATCAGCGTATTAATCTCAACAATGGTGACATACTTAATGCTGCAATGCATGCTGGGAGCCATGAGTTTTATACTATGGTGGCTTAGTAGGGTTGGAGCTAAACTCTGCAGGACATCAGCTCTCTAGGGCCGAACTTGCCTACTCCTGACTTAGAGGTACAAAAATGCACCCTTAAGGGTACCACCCCAGTGACGGCCACTTGTACCTTAAAACAGGGGTTTTCAAACTGGGGTCTGGGGACCCCCAGGGGTCCTCCAGAAGGTTCTAAGGGGTCCCCAGAAAATTTCAGAGAATAAAAAGACAAAGCAAAAATGGATAAAGTCTACCGAACATTCTACCGGTTTCATGATAAATGTTAAATCTCATGTTACATCTAAATTTTTCTCTCCTTTCTTGCCGTAAACCTACTTTCCAGAATTGTATATGTTTGCTTGGTATCTTTCTAGTGAGTTTTTCTCACTAAAGTCCTTTATCTTGCTCACTGGGGTAAGGCAGTATTCATAATGCAGTACGTAAGCTGCTTACATACATTTATTGTGAAAGTTACTTATAGAAATAAGTTTTAATTGAACATTTCTAGTTTATACATCCAACATTAAGTAGAGCCAATTTAAGTTAGGAAACAATATGTTGTATTTATAATGTCACACTTACTATTTAGATGGATATATAGATGGATTTTTGGAAGGGGGTCCCTCATACAAGGTTCAACTTATTTGGGGGTCCTTGCCATGATAAAGTTTGAAAACCTCTGCCTTAAAAGGTACAATTTTGTACTCTTTTTGTTTTGTTTTATTTTGAGAGTAAATCTTTTGCCGAAAATGCAGTTAAGAGTCCTGAAAAAGTACAGGTGTGTGAATTTGTTTAATGCTGTTGTGACTGCTGCAAACTCTCATATATACAAATAATAATTTGGGCTTCAGCCCATAGAAGCCTGTGCGTTACGTCCACCGCCTTGTGCATGACGTTTATGCAGAAGAAATAAATGCATGCAGCAGATAGCGGTTGCATGTTATGCTTATGTGGGCTGTTGAGTGACGTAAGAAATACTGTAGTTATGTGATCTGTTTTTTAATTAATTGTACTTTCACTATCCCAAACTTGGCCCCAACACGTACACATGGGGTTGTGCTCACCGGCCCAGAAAATAACATGTGCCGTCACCTGAGAAATAGCCTTTACAAACCTGTTCCAATGAGTTCTGTGAGCCGCGGGCTTTGGAAACGGAGAGCTATTAGAAGTGCAGGGTGATAGTCTGCCGGCTGCTTCTGTACAGGGATTCTTCAAAACTAATTAAGAGTGACACGGGGGCATCGAGAAGCTTCATGAAACAACAGGGGAATTGGCAGGCAAAGGAATGACTGACACTGCGCAGGTCATTTCTGGTGAGCTGTCTGTGTGTGCGTGTGCTCTGCTATTGGATCATGCAGCAACAGTAATTCAGATTTTATTGCAATCCGGTGTTCTATTTGGGTGGGCGGCGAGAAAATAGATCAGCAATAAGGCAACAGCACCTTCTCGCTGACAACCATAACACAAGAGCTCTGATCCAAACACTAGAGAGCTGCCTTCCTACATACACACCCCTGCTTTTATTGTCTTATTATCAGAGCATGTTATGTCAAAGATACAAAATGAATGAAGTTCGGTACATAGGTCACTCGCCAGTGCATGTCTTCTCATATCCATAAATAGAGTAAAGTTGCTCTGGTGTTGGAGTGGCAGAGGTTAGTTGTCACAACGATCGGGAAAGGTTGACAAGGAGCGGCTAAATCTCAAACTTCTGGGGAATCACACGCTTTAAACAAATGCTGAACAGAGGAGGCATTACTGGAGAAAAGAGAATGCAACACAGCTCGTAATAAAACAAGAATCAACATCGGCTTGGCTTTTCAGAGATTAGGGATTTGAAATGTTGTAAAAGATGGCGTTTTTATTACTCAACCGGTGAATGAGGTATTTTATTGAGCTGATAAATGGACATGTATCTCTCTAAATGAGTTAATTCACCCTTCGCCGCAAGTTTGATTGACAGGCGATCTGACCAATCACATCGCCGAATCTGCCGTTTTGTCCGACAAAGCAGTCAGGAGAGTTAGTAGATTAACGTTGGTGGACTTGAGCTTGGAAAAACGGTGTGTACTGACATCTTTACGCGTTTGAAACAACATTTATTTTAGTGTTCATTCATGTTTATTTCGTGCTTATCAATGAACTACAAGGAAGAGATAATCGGTTCACGAGCAGCTTTAACTGAGGTGCGGTATTCATTGTTTAAATATCTTTTTTTTTTAATTATAATTTCAAAGTTTGAAAAGTTTGACGTTGTTTCATATCAAAAGTAGCTTACTCTGTCGGCGTGTTGTCAGTGTCCTCTTTGCTCCGCAAGGTATTTTCTCTACGTGAGAACGTGTGTGTGGTGTGAGAGCGCCATGGCTTGTCAGACATAGCAACCGTAACTAAAGGGGGCGGGTCTTTGCGAACTGTCAATTTTAAAGCATTATCTATTGTGAAGGCTCATTTCATTATGGTTGTTGTAGGGCTGTGCTGGAATTTATTTTCAAGTAAGTGTTACTGGTCCTACTCGACCCGCTCAGAGCGGGATTCGAACCGGGGTCACTGGCATGGGAGGGGGGGTGTACTAACAAGCATGCTAAAGACCGCAGCTGCTAGCGTGCCTCTTGAGATCAGGGGAGTGAGGTTTACATGTACAGCTCTTACTGGCCAACATCTGTTACAGTCACCCCCCTAAACCTCAATCCCATCCGGGTCACGGCACCAAATGTAACCAGTCCTACTCAACCTGCTCCGAGCGGGATTTGAACCGGGGTCTCCGGTGTGGGAGGTGGGTGTGCTAACAAGGACGCTATGGGCAGACCACTTGAGGCCAGGGGAGGGAGGTTTAGACTGAGCGGCAACCTACCACAGTTTCTCTTGAAGCCGATACAGAAGTGACTTAAACTGCAATTACTCAACTTGCCGCTAGGGACAGACTCCAGAAGGAGCAGAATCTCATTGAGCTCATGTTAAAATGCCCAACTTTACAGCAGAAGAACACATGTTTACAGTCTGAGACAAATTGTGGTTTTGGTCTATACGGCTAATTTTGCCCATCATGACAACTGTGAGGGGGTGAATTTTTTTATAACTCATTTGTTTACATTATATAAAGCTGTAAAGTCCTGCATAATTAACGGCGTGGCCACTTTGAGTGACAGGTGGATAGCCATTTATCTGCTGTCTGTTAGTCATCACCTCAGCTCCGCCCACGTCCCGCCTCTTTGCCCATTTTCTATTATCCGGGAGTGACGCGCTGCCAAGATGGCGACAGCCAGCTTGACCCTACTTTACCCTTCAAAATTGCTCTTCAGAATCCTATGGGTGACGTCACGGACACTTCGTCCATATTTTTTTTACAGTCTATGGTTTAGACGCACAACTTTAACTCTCTATTCACATGGGGCGTTGGTGGCAACGCTTGGTGGTGGGCGTGTCTGAAGCTGGTGCTGACGTGACCGTCATAGTGACAACAGCCAATCACATTACTTTTCCAGTGTTACATGAATGCAATTGGTTAGCATCTACGCTAGGGTATTTGCATAGGCGATCTGATTGGCTGACGCCTGCATTGGCGCTTGAAAAGTTGAAAAGCTTTTAACTTCTGCCGCGAGTAACGGCAGTGATGCGAAGCAACAGTACCCACAATTCAGTTCGGCAACGCATGACAGAAATGAGAAATGAGAAGTGTATACTTATAATTCAACACTGAAAGTATCAATTACAAATAGAATACTTAAAGGGATAGTTCACCCAAAAATGTAAATTCACTCATCTTTCACCCCAGCGCCTTCTGAAGCAAAACGATAGTGTGTTTATAGTTCAAGTCACGTGTTTGAGAATTAGTTATTGGCAGTGTAGAGTGTTTCAATGTTCAAAATACTGATTTGAACATTGTAGACAGCAATGCAGCTGTGAGCTGTACACACTACTATCATGTGTAATAATAACAGCATACTTGCAGGTTAATTGAATACACAGCAGTTGTGCCATTTTATTTGGCTTTGGCTCTGAAATGCATTACGGAAAAGCGTAATTTAGACTTTAAGAACAGCTATATGTGGCACAATCGACTGACTTCAGACCTCAAGGGAGCTTCTGGGTAAGCGACGTGTGATTAAGTGCTCAGTGTGACACCATTATACAGTCACATGCACTCTGTCTCTTTATGTTGCTGCAAAAACTTCAGAAATTCACCACGTCCTGATGTGATTTTTGTTTTAATTATTCCTCTTGCTCATATATGCTATTACAAACCTGCTGAGAAAATCTTTTAATGGTCCTTTGAGATTTGATTTATCCTCTATTTGGCAGGGATTTCCCATTATTATTCCAACTTTAAGAGCCTACGGGGTCATATCAAGAAAAGAAAATCTAATTTCCATTGCTTGAAAGAGTTTTACGTATTATACTATAAATTTCAGAGCTCAAAGCCTCCTTCCAAAATCAGAAATAGCTGCGAAAATGAATGAACTTCCAGGAAATTGACTTTCCCTTTGAGTGTTTCTTAAAGGTACAGCTAAAAAAAAGGGACAGATACAGCCATGAAGTCATGATTGAGAACATATAAGGACATAATAAGTCAACCTTAATAGATAAATATAATTTAATAAATGAAACATATGACATCAAACTTATGAAAGGGCATGTTATAGTGTGACACCACATATATTATATGACATATACACAAAAAATTATCTAAAAATATGCGTCTCGGCAGGTATTCTTGTAAACACAAATGACAGTTCACATGGAAATAAATCAGATGTGTGTCATTATATTGGATCTGTGCATTAGCTCTTAAAGTGACAGCAGCCTATAAAAATCTGCTGCTTTCTATGTAACATATATATATATATATATATATATATATATATATATATATATATATATATATATATATATATATATATATATATATATATATATATATATATATATATATTGCGCTGGAATCTCTCTTTAAAGTCCTCTTCAGTCCCTCCTGAGGGTTTATGGGAGTATTAAGTATAAGCCACTGATATGTGGCACTTTCTGCCAGAGCCCTTGGTCATAATACATCGCGATCGCACAGATCGATACATTATATTCCCGCGGAGTGGAAGATGATGGCAAATAGCATCAGAGTTGTCATGTATTCCATCGCTGTTCCCAGGAAAGCAGGCTCTTACAGCTGAAGTTTGTGAGATCTCAGAAGTTTGGTAATTATATATAATGAGCAGTGTTTCCTCTGACTGGTATTAACGGGCTGATTGTTTGTCTGAGATGATATCTTTGATCCAGAGACAAATTAACACAGAGTTATGTGTAGCTTTTAGTGGAAAATCTCCAATGTGAGTCAGACCTTTTTGGATCAATATCTGCAGAGCCGGTCTCAGGTGATTACCTGCAATTTCCGACCTTAGAAATGGAGACAATCCACGGAATCATTGACGGCTGTGAGTTTGAATTGTTCTCTGTTGTGTGTGTGTGTGTGTGTGTGTGTGTGTGTGTGTGTGTGTGTGTGTGTGTGTGTGTGTGTGTGTGTGTGTGTGTGTGTGTGTGTGTGTGTGTGTGTGTGTGTGTGTGTGTGTGTGTGTGTGTGTGTGTGTGTGTGTGTGTGTGTGTGTGTGTGTGTGTGTGTGTGTGTGTGTGTGTGTGTGTGTTAGTCAATGTGACTCTAGCTGATACACATTTACTTAGCTATCCAAATTAGTACAGAAATTTGGGGTCAGTACCATTTTTAATGTTTCTTTTTTAAAGAAGCCTTTTCTGATCACCAAGGCTGCATTTATTTTGATCAAAAATACTGTAAACATTTTGAAATATTATTACAATCTAAAAATTGCTGTTTTCTATGTAAATCTATTGTAAAGTGTAATTTATTCCTGTGATCAAAGCTGTATTTTCAGCATCGTTACTCCAGTCTTCAGTGTCACATGATCCTTCAGAAATCTTTCTGATATGATGATTTGCCGCTCAAGAAACATTTCTTGAGTTTGACAAGGGCCAAATTGTGATGGCCATATACTCTAAAAAATGCTGGGTTGTTTGCCAATTAGGGTTGAAAATGGACAAACCCAACAATTGAGTTGTTTTAACCCAGTAAATGGGTTGTTTTAACCCAGCGGTTGGGTTAAATGTTTGCTTAAGACAACCCAATTGCTGGATTTGTCCATTTTCAACCCGACTTGGGTTGTTTTTAACCCAGCATTTTTTAGAGTGTAGACGACTGGGTCAGAGCATTAGAGTTTAGATTCTCTGCCCGAGCCCATATTTGATATTTCCCACCACTATCCTCGAGCCGGGCCCTTGATCAAGCATTTGTGTTTTTTTAAACTTTACTTTATTAGCCTAATTGGGTGAGCAAAAAACTATGCCATAATAAGAAATAATATATATATTTTTAGCAAAGTAAGAACTAATACTACAACTAAGAAACAAATGTGTACAAAGTTGCACAAGTCAGACTAGTCTAAAAATGTGTGTTAAACTCACAGCACAGGCAGCGATGAAGCGCAGCATTGTGAACAGAACCACTCTGAGACGCCAGTCATGAGCTGCTTTGCTTAACTATTTATTTTCATTTCGAATTGCTTCGTTTAAAAGTAGACATTTCAAGCTTTCTATACACATATTCCTCATGTCTGTGAGGCAAGTAGCTTCTGAGTTTGGGTTTATTTATGAGACGCGCTCCAGTTCATGTGCAATGAAGGAGTTCGCTCCGACGCCTTCATGCCACGATTATTGACTGCTATATTTGGTTCTTATTTATTTAATCCAGGCAATTGAAACATTGATTAAAATTAAGAAACAATTCATACAAAACGAAATAAGCTTTAAAGAAAGGCTTTCTACAAAACAAAACTTAATAAAGTGGTCAAAATCAATTCTGACCCACTTTTCATAATCAATATAGCCGAGATTAAATTAAAAAATTACATTATAATATTTAAACACAAATATGAAACAAAATACAACCCCAAATCAGAAAAAGTCTCGGCTATATTGATTATGAAAAGTGGGTCAGAATTGATTTTGGGACAGTATGAAAAACGCAAATAAAAAAAAAAGAAGTGATTTCTAAATTTACTTTGACTTGTATTTCATTGCAGACAATATGAACACAAAATATTTCATGTTTTGTCTGGTCAACTTCATGTCATTTGTAAATATGCATCCTTTCCTGTCATTCAGACCTGCAACACATTTCAAAAAAAGTTGGTACAGGAGCACTTTAGGGCTAGTAATGAGGTAAAATGGTTAAATAATGATGTCATTTGAAACAGGTGATGTCAACAGGTGATTGTAATTATGATTTGGTACAAAAGCAGCATCCAAGAAAGGTCTAATCCGTTAGGAGCAAAGATGGGCCGAGGATCGCCAGTTTGCCAACAAATACGTGAGAAAATTATTGAAATGTTTAAAAACAATGTTCCTCAAAGAAAGATAGGAAGAGATTTGGATATTTCACATTCAACAGTGCATAACATAATTAAAAGATTCAAGGAATCTGGAGGAATTTCAGAGCGTAAAGGACAAGGGCGCAAGCCTAAGCTGAACAACTGTGATCTCCGATCCCTCAGGCGGCACTGCATCAAGAATCGTCATTCATCTATAAGCGATATCACCACATGGGCTCAGGACTACTTTGGCAAACCTTTAGTTTACATAGTTACATCCACAAATGCCAGTTAAAACTGTACTGTGCCAAAAGGAAGCCCTATGTTAACAGTGTCCAGAAGCGCCGTCGACTTCTCTGGGCTCGGAGGCATCTGGGATGGACCATCACACAGTGGAAACGTGTACTGTGGTCAGATGAATCAGTATTTGAGGTATTTTTTGGGAGGAATGGACGCCGTGTGCTCCGGACCAAAGAAGAAAAGGATCATCCAGACTGTTACCAGCAACAAGTCCAAAAGCCAGGGTCTGTCATGGTATGGGGTTGTGTCAGTGCCCTTGGCAAAAGGTAACTTGCACTTCTGTGAAGGCACCATTAATGCTGAAAAGTACATAGAGATTTTGGAGCATAATATGCTGCCTTCAAGAAGACATCTTTTCCAGGGACGTCCATGCATATTTCAACAAGACAATGCAAAACCACATTCTGCACACATTACAAAGTCCTGGCTGCGGAGGAAGAGGGTACGGGTACTTGACTGGCCTGCCTGCAGTCCCGACCTGTCTCCAATAGAGAATGTGTGGCGTATTTTGAAGCGCAAAATGTGACAATGAAGACCCCGTACTGTTGCCCACCTTAAGACTTGTTTGCAGGAAGAATGGGACAAAATTACACCTGAAACACTTCATCACTTGGTGTCTTCAGTCCCTAAACGTCTTTTAAGTGTTGGGAATGGCAACATTACAAAGTGGTAAATGCTTTACTGTCCCAACTTTTTTTTAAATGTGTTGCAGGTCTGAATGACAGGAAAGGATGCATATTTACAAATGACATGAAGTTGACCAGACAAAACATGAAATATTTTGTGTTCATATTGTCTGTAATGAAATACAAGTCAAAGTAAATTTAGAAATCACTTCTTTTTATTTTATTTGCGTTTTCCATACTGTACCAACTTTTTCTGATTTGGGGTTGTACAATAGTAAGGTGCAGGCATTTCAAAATAAGAGTCCTGGTGTATTTCGAGCTCGTTTATAATTAAAAGTCACGCATTATATATTTGTTTTTGGTTACACAATAAACTGTATTTAATTTAATTCCCATTTAATTCATAGTCAGGAGGAAAGACCAGTATTTGACACATATTCAATAAAGTATCAGGGTTATAATAGTTCACTAAAACCATTAAAAAAAATCTTCATTACTTGAAATTAAACAAATGTTAACTGACATAAAAAATAAAAAAAATAAACAAACTTATTTGAAGCTTTAGCTTAACCTGATATGGCCTACTAACTAAAACAGAAATACAAAGTTATAAAAACTATATAGATGTTTTTTAAAAACAAACAAAAACGTGAATTGAGCTCTATTTCACGTATTTTTAATGTCAAAAACAAAATGATGTCAAAATGTCAGTTCAAGTGACAGTCGGTTATGTAATGCTTAAATGCTTAATGTATTACAATTTAAATAAACTCATTAGATTTTAGTCGACTAAAACTAGACTAAAACTAAAAACAATTCAGGTGACTAAAATATGACTAAAACTAAATAAAAATTTGCTGTCAAAATTAACACTGCATATCAAACATGTTTGATATTTAGGATTTTCTGAGTGATGTGAGTGATGCCACCAGATTTCATAATCGGTTAGGATTTACAAAACCAGCCATACCTGTCACTTTTGATTAATAACTTTTTTTTATTTTTATTAATGCATCCATGTTGAATTTCTTTTGAAATGTTGACCCCAAACATTTTAGCAGTTGTGCTCTATGTTCTCTTTATTCATGAGGTTGTTTTTGGTTCATTCACTCCCACTTGAAAAATACTATAGTATATTATAGTTTATTATAGTAAAATTACTCTAGAAAATACCATAGTGTTTTTGAACCGTGCTATAGTAAATATACTACAGTAAATTGACAAAGTGTAGTAAATACTATAATATACTACAATACTGCAATTTACTGTAGTATCTTTAATATAGTATGGTTCAAAAACACTATAGTATTTACTAGAGTAATTTTACTATAATATACTATAGTATTTTTTCATGTGGGCTTAGAAGGCAGCTGCCTATGTAGGTAACAGTCTGCAAGGCGGACAGAGCTTTACTTTCTGTATTAGGCCTTAGCTAGTGTGGTATGAACACTTAGCATGTCTCTTCCCATGTGGCAGCTCTTCTTTAGGGATCTCGCTCCTCCAGCAGCCTGTTCCCGTCCGCTCTGTAAATGTCACTAAGCATTTACCCCAGCGGATTGTCTTTAAAGGGGTCATAGAATGGTACATGCACTTTTACAAGTTGATTATACGGAAATGTGTGTTGGCAGTGCCTGTACACAACCATCCTATAATGATAAAAATACATCCAGTGTTTTTTTTAAATCTCCTTATATGTTTTCCCCTGTCTCAAATCGAGCCGTCTGACCGTGTGACGTTACACGGTGTACGCCCCTCCTAAGATTGTTGATTGACAGCAGCGTTTCAACACAGACCCGCCCTGAGCGAGCTGTCATCCGTCCGCCATTGTTGATACTCTGGAGCAGAATGGCGTCTAAGCGGTTGTGGTGTTGTGTTGTTGGGTGTAATAACGAACACAGCAGTCATTTTGATGTTCCTAAATCCGAACCGCTGAAGACCCAGTGGCTGCTGAGTTTTGTTTTAGAAGGGAATGTTCCCCCCGATCAACGTCAATGTTTGCGTGAATCATTTCTCAGCAGACTGCTTTATAAACGAGGGTCAGTATAAAGCAGGTTTTGCTAATAAGCTGCTCTTGAAAAAAGGATCGTGTTCCTGCTGCACATCAGGAAG
>NC_137101.1:3395936-3723436 GCF_949357685.1 Gobio gobio | reverse complement strand
AATGGTTGGGTTTGTCCATATTTGAGCCGAACATGGGTTGAAACGTTTCTCTGTTCATGTGTTATGAGTGACCATAAAACAATGGATTAGGCCGCCTAAAAGGCACATGCAGTCGAGTGAGAGTGAATGTGACTCTCTAATGTGTTTTCTCCTCCAGCAACACCTTCCACCAAGACGACGTACGTCAGCTACAGCAATCACGCCATCTGAAGAGGGACACTCTCTGTGGGCGGAGCTGAGGGCGGGGCCCTGTCCGGAGCAGGACGTCTGTCATGTGACATGTGCTGACAGGCAAATGGACCTGAAACGGGCATCTGAGCATGAGATTTTTATATCGTTCTGCATCAATCTAAAACCTGCAGCATCCTGGGAGACGAACGGACATACGGGACCTTCCAGTGAGACTGCTATCCTGCGTTAAAGAGCTACCGATCCTGCCATGAACACACGTGAACACGCACACACTCACAAAACTGAAGGTGCAGGCTTGCAGTCATACGAAACGAACAAAAAAAATAACTTTCCATTTAACATTCTGCAGATGGAAACATTCACGGTAAACTTTGGAAATGTGGATGTAAAAAAAAAAAAAAGAGAAAATATATGAAAACTACCAGAGTCAAACTATGTTTGTTGTTATTGTATTTTTGTGGTTGTGCAGATTTTTTCATTCTTGTCCCACTTTGTCAGAAACCTGCATTCTGAGATGACGTGTCTTGTATTGGCTGACTGAACCGTAACCGCGGGGTTGTGAAGCTGTAAAATGCCATGGTTGAAGCATGCTAGTTTTTATACCAAAAAAAAGAAGATTTATTTATAATAAAGGAATGTTTTGCAAATGTGTAGCGTTGTTAGATGCGTATTTGACAGTGAGATTTGTTTCTCAGTTCTCTCATTCATATTCAATCGCCTCCACAGTCCAAAAATATGTTGCGCACAAAACTCAAACTCTGTTTTCCAGCTCTCTATCCCATGTAAACCCAATTTGATTGGGGATTTTTCAGGTTCATTATGTCTCAGTCACCACAGAAAAAAGGTTTAGCATGTGCAAGACACCGTCATACAATGAAAATATCAGGAAACTGTTAAAAATACAATATTTTCTGGTCCTTTTGCACATGCAATTGACCGTTCGCAAAGACCCGCCCCCTTTAGTTACAGTTGCTATGTCCGACCAGCCGCGCTCTCGCACCACACACATGTTGGCTGAATCCGAAATCGCCCCCTAAACCCTCAATCACTATTCCCTACTTTAGTCCACTAATACAGCTCACTTGAAAACGAGTGAGTGAATTGGGACAGCCGCTGTGTGTACACTCGTTATTCCGGTGCAATGTGGGATTCAATGAGTGCACTCAATAACGTCCACTATGGTTTCAGACAACACTACAAATGGCTGTCCCTTCAAATAGTGCCCTATTTAAAGCTACACTGTGTGATATTTTCCCCCATCTAGTGGTGAAAATATATATGACCATCCAGTGAATTTTAGTTTCTGTTCCTCTCAATTCCGATTTCGTTTTTACTCCTACGGTGGCCGATTTAGTCCAAGATTAATATGGCTTCCAGTTTGACCTCGTCCACATTCGACACGGTGCCATCGTGTTTTAAAACACGAAAGGCGAAGCTTGAATTTATGGGTATGTCCCTCTTTGGCTAATGTACTTTCAAGATGGAGGGGCAACATGGCGACCCGCATTCAAACTCCTTACCCGTATGTATTTTCAATGGCATATTATAAACTTACGAGAATACTTTATTACTTGAAAGAAGTAAATATACATTAATGAGCACATATATTTTTGAAAGAACTAAGTGTTTTTAGCTAAGAATAAACTAAAAAGGTTACACAGTGTAGCTTTAAGGGTATAAGGGGCCGATTTCGGATTCAGACGTTTTCACACAGTGAAAAACACATCACAGAGCAAAGAGGATACTGACAACGCACTGACAGACAGTACAGAGCAGGTTACTTTTAATATGAAACAAAGTCTCAACTCTAAAATGTTGTCATTTTTTAAAGAAATGTAAACAGTAAATACCGTTTTGTGGCTCTTTAATGTGTGGTGACAGGTTGCTGTAGCGCCTCAGTTAACACTGCTCGTGAACCGATCATCTCTTCCGTCTAGTTAAAGGGTAACTTCAGTGATTTTAGCATTAAGCTTTGTATCAGTAGAAACCCGGTAGTATATTTGTTTTGTGGTACTTTCCCCCCTTATGTCCCCCTGAGACGAGATAATTATGTATCTTCTTTCCATAAAAATTCCTCCGATGACGCAAATATCGTAATTTTGCGTCATCTGAGGAGTTTTTGGCCAGAGGCTAAAAACTACAGCCAGTAGAGGGAGCTGTTCCGCGTGTTTTCAACCCGCCCACAGGGGAGAGATCTCACGCACAGAATGTAAATGCGTACGGCTCGGCCTCGGGCATTCATAACGGAGCGGTGCAGAGCAAAGTGAGTGTTTCAACTTTCAATGAATTCCTGTGAAAGTTTAGCTTCCATATGCGTTCAGAAAACGCGCCAGACTGGACACGCGCTGAGAATGACAGCCGCGCTTACCTTAGCTCTGCTCAGCTCTTACTTCCCTCTCGCGATGAATGAAATCTGACTCCTGCTGTGTTTGTCCTGTGACTTTCGTTCGGCTCACTCACACTTTATTGAAAAGACACGTTCAGTTTTTAATTGAAGTGTTTATTCTCTAACTGAACGAAATTATTGTATTATTATGAAGATCAAATTGACGTTGGAGGCGGTGTAGGGAGTGGCCTCGTAGGGCAGCGAACCAAGTGCATTCTTGTTGTTAAGTTGTTATTTTCTGTCTTTTCTCTATCTAGAAGGTGAATTCCTATAAATTGGTTTTACGTGACTGGAATGGAAATTCACGGGCCAAATAATGCGGGATCAACATTAAAATCGAAATAGCCTTAAGACTTAAACATTATACATGTAACCATGTGATAAGATCACTTGGTAATCTTGTTTATCTTGTTACTAGCTACAGTATATGCTGGTCATGTAAAGTTCATTAAACCCAGTAACTTTTGCATACGCTCTTTAAAATAAAAGATCCAAAATGGGGTTTCGCAACGAGAAGAACCTTCTCTCCTTCTCCAAAGAAACTTTAAGTGAACATTTCTTTTAAAAAAAAGAACTTTTTTTCTTAGTGTGAAGAATGTTTTAATAATCTAAAGAAGCTTTGGTGCAGTGGAAAGATGTTAAAGGTTCTATCATCGATGCCAATAAAGAACATTTATTTTTAATGAACTCAGCAATGCATTTACATTGAGAAAAATCCCCCTAAAAAGAATTACATTGGATATGCATCAATTTTACAGCTAAAAACCTCTTTATATAATATG
Organism: Gobio gobio; assembly: GCF_949357685.1. Classification (NCBI taxonomy): domain Eukaryota; kingdom Metazoa; phylum Chordata; class Actinopteri; order Cypriniformes; family Gobionidae; genus Gobio; species Gobio gobio. Next base: position 3,720,076 of record NC_137101.1, on the reverse strand, counting down.
AGGCAGGGCCCCCCCAATAACTGGAAATGGCCAAATTGCCCCCCCCAATATTTGAAATTCTTGCACTTCTCTACTGCACTCCATTTTGCAGCGCTCTTTATGTCATTAGGATGATAAAAAGATTTAAAAGTTACATTTTTATTCTGGTCTGCCTCAGCGGCCTAACAGTACTCGTCAATGTCAAAATGACTGGGATGGCCAATCCAATCAAAGTAGGGGAGGCTTATTGTTCAAAGAAGAAGACACAGTGCTGGTGAATTCCAGCACAGAGCGCCAGTTTAACATTGAAAGAGAGTGAGGTAAGAGGCAAAACATGCAATACATGTCAACTGTTTGGCGATAGATATGTGTAGGTCAGTGGCTGGAGCCATCTATGGACGCTGGTCAGAGATGTCATTAAACCGGCAAGAGGTCATAACATGCAATCAGTCCAAAAAGGCAAACAAGGCAGGAGAGATAGGCAAACGGGTAATCTATGGAACCGGCACAAAATCCAAAACCAAGAGACATGAAACCAGGGAGAATGCTCAGAAATGCAGAATAGACAAACAAGACTTTGCAGTGAATGACAGAGTGAACATGGTTTATATAGGCTGGGGCAATGAGGTGGTGAGACACAGGCGCAAACAATGAGTGATGATGAGTCCGGGCAAAGGATTATGGGTAATGTAGTCTTTGATGGAATGACAGTCCGGGTTGGAGTGCCCTCTGGTGGTGATCACAGGCACTCACACTGGTGAATTGTGACAATATGTTAAACGACCGACAGTAACATCCAGGGATGCAAACTACTCAAAAATGCCAAAATATGCATTTACATGATTAATTAAATTCCTACCTGAGTGTGACAAGACAAGAAACATTTTACGTTTTCAATGCAAATTACATTTTAATGCAAATATTATTTGCAAATGGTTCAAATTGATTATTCCCCAACTAGAATTAGACCTAGAATTTCGTTCTCTGTTATATTTCTTTATGCTTTATAAAAAATACTGGTCCCTCCCCAATGTTCAAGACATGGTTACGGCCTTGATATGAGCTTAACATTTCTGCTATTAAACCATCTGGAATGCCATATGCCACTAGAGGCTTTTGCATCGGGTAGTTATAGGAACTAGTCACCAGGGCTGTCCCCAAAAAACTACATTTCCCGATTTTTCTGATTGTATTCGCAACACTGGTAGGAACATAAGCCGGCAGACATCATTTAAACGGGGCATTCAACAACTGGAGGATGGAGGACGCCGTGATTGAGAAGTGCCTGGACTTCAGGGTCGGTCCATCTATCAGGTTTGTGGAGTTAGTGTAGTAAGTACATGTGAATGTGTTTCGTATGGCTTTTGTTCCAATAAACATACACTTACATCACTGGTATTTCCTGTTTTACTGCGTTAGACACTACTCTGAAGTAGGAGCTAGTGAACCGAACTACAGCCTTAGTCCCCCAAAAGGCTTTCCTATAACTACAATCATTCCCAGTTCCTGCTATGTGAACACATCAAAATGCATACTTCCACCAATAGTTATAGGAACTATGAAACGTTCCTCCGGTGCAAAAGCCCCTATAGATCTACTTAACTGGGTTGATTATGGAATGATAATCCTAAAAAGGGTTTTCCATAACTCTTTATGGAATTAATGCCAAGGGATTACAATGGAAAGCATCAATTTTACAGCTAAAATAACTCTCTCTATACACAACATGAGCTTCACGTTTCTGCTATTAAACTTTCTGGAATGCCGTGCGCCATCAATGTCCTCAACTTGATCAAATTACTGGGCTGATTATGAAATAATGATCTTGGAAAGGGTTTGTTGTTAAAGTTTTCTGTCCTTGCCCCACTTATCCAGCGCTTTGATTAGTACTGAGATTGTGTCTCCAGGTGCTGGTCTGTGTCTGCGTATACATATCCAGCCGCGAGGACATGTTCTGTGTGAGACGACCTTGGCTGACAGCACAGCGCCTTTGGCACGACCACCTCCTGCTTCTGTGGAATGATATGGCAGGTGTTGAGTGAAACTCGAGGCTGTCGGTTTGCGGACGCGTGCCGCTCCCGAAGCACTAATCCCTGCTATCTCCACCAAGCTAATTCAATTACTTTGCCCCCCGTACAAACGAGATTCAGAGAACATCCAATCTCATGTCTCTCACCTCTTCTGTCTGCCTCGCTTGCACTCAGATATGTCAGTCAGGAAGTACAGAGGCAGATGTCGTCTCGGGTAAGACCAGAATCAACAAACTCGTCTTTTGGAGGGATGCGGTTGCCATGGCAGCCAAACAACTGTTGTGTCTTTAGACCTTGATTTACTCTGGGGTTTTTTCTAAGGCCGGTTTCACACTTGATTTGACTGCTTGATCTGAAAAAGACATACTTTGATAACAAAAAGGATTCAATCGATATCTGGATCTTAATATTTTGTTAATATTTTACAGAGCACCTAAAGGGACACGATGAGGGAAATATGAGACGGGAACCCTTTTTAAATGTAAAAAAAAGTCTCTGATGTCCTCAGAGTGTGTATGTTAAGTTTTAGCTCAAAATACCCCACAGATAATTTTTTATAGCATGTTAAGATTTGAGGGCGAGCAAAAACACACACCGTTTTTGTGTGTGTCCCTTTAAATGCAAATGAGCTGCTGCTCCACGCCCCCTTTCTAGAAGAGGGCGGAGCTTCACAAGCTCATGTTAGCAGCTCCGATTACCTCACGCAGACACACTGAAATGTCAGAAACTGTTCAGTCTTTTATGATCAAACCGGAGTCGGACAATGATGGAAAGACTCAAGAAGAAGAGACAACATGTAGAATGAGACAGGACGTTTCTGAAGGGTTAGTTGATGAATTTATTGATTATTGATTAGCATATTCTGTCATGATAATCTATAAATCTCTCGTGTGGGAACTGTTGTAAGATGCACAGAGCCAGAGAATATCTGCATGAAGAGAGAACAGGTATAGTTTAGTTTAATTACGGTTATAACTTATGTTGTCGTCTTGCTTTTATGACATGCTATTGCATTTGTGTTCGCACTGTATCGCAATAAATGTGAAAGACGAATGAGACAGTTTGAGCGACTCCCAAATGAGCTCGACTACAACAACTCTTCCTCTTCTCAACATGGCCTTTATTGTGTGTTTTCGAGGGCGGGGTTTATGTAAATTCTAGGATTAGTGATGTCACTAACTCGTTGTAGTCCCTACCAGCCGTTTGTTGTAGTCCTTAAAAAGTGATTTCTGTAAAACAAAATATCTCCCTTTGCTTTGAACTTTGAGCGTCGTAACTTTGCAGATGTTGTTTATGCTCAAACAGCAACACTACACACTAACTACAGTTAAAAAAGTCAAATCATAATCAACCACCTCTTTAATGCTTTTGTGTTCTCTCGCAAACTGAGTTCTTTCTCCGGGGAACGCAAAACTTTTGTTAAATAACGCAAAAGCACTGAAATATGTTTTTTTCCCTCACATCTCATTTTTATCTCCATCACCAATGTCCCTTTAGGGGCTCCTGTAAAATATTAATAAAAAATATTAATAAAACTGATCTGAACCAGATGTCGATTGCATCCCTTATTGAAGTATTTGTCCTTTTGGGCTTACAACCAAATGTTTGCATAGACAGACAAAAAAAAAACACACTAATCATGATTTTTAATCCCAAAATGCATTTGCGCTATAACTAAACCATTATGATACTCTAGTCTAAATACATCCGTGCTTCAACACTGGAAATGTTTTCCCAAGCAGAGAGCTGTGAATTCAGATAAGTTTATCTTTTCCCTTCTGTGTTTCTTCCCCAACTTTGCATCCCTCCCGACCCGTGGAAAGCTATTTTTGTGTGTGTTAGTTTTGCCTAATAAGATTTAGCAACAGTGAAAAACAGAATAATTTTGAGTAGAAGCGGCGTTTTATTGTTTGCGGAACCTAGAATGGCCGTCCCCAAAGGAGGATGAGGCGGGAAATAAGTTTAATCTCCAGACTTCCAGCTGCCAGATAGCAACACAATTGCAGCTGAAATATGAACGCACGACACATATTGTCAGTTGTTACATGAGACGTAATCTCTCCGGGGAACCAGCATGAAAGAGGAACTTATGAGTGAGAGAAAAGCCCATGCAAAACATGTGTGCGTTTACTGCCTTGCCATTCATCTTTTTCTCCTCCACGATATCCAGGGATGACTTCATCTGAAGGTATATTGATATCTATTTGAGTTTTTTTATGGATTATATTTTAAAATTTAGGATTTAATGAAATTCCCATTTGATATCTAACCAACATTAATGACTTTATTTGCATAGTGAATTCTGAATGGCTACTTCATTGTATTTATTTGCATACTCAATTGTTTTGCTTGCATGTAATTTAACCATCTATTACAGCATTTATGACTTCCTTAAAACTTTAAAGTATTTTTTTTTATTATGGTACATTGCGGTCTGTATTATAAATGATTATCTGTGGATGTCATCACCAGTGTTGGGGAAAGTTACTTTGAAAAGTAATGCATTACAATATTGCGTTACTCCCTTAAAAAGTAACTAATTGAGTTACGTAGTTACTTTTTAAGATAAGTAATGCGTTGCATTACTTTTGCGTTACTTTTTCTCACCTGGGCTGGGCTTGTTTTTTTTTTGTTTGTTTTTTTTATAACAAAAAAAGTAATATTTTTGTGCAACGGTAAAGACCTCTTCATACCAAAATTGAAATAATAAGCCCCAGGCAGAGGTAAAAATGCGAATTCACACATGAACAGTAGAGGGCGCAGCTCTGCTGTGCTGCCATTCTGGATAATGGTAGAATAGGATGCAGGAGAAAAAAATTTTACCAATAAAAAAAAAAAAATCTAGAAATTTTCATCATCAAAGGTGAATCTTTATTGTGCAAGAGAGATAAATAAATGCTCACATTTAGTCTAGAACAATAACCAACATGTTTACACACAACGCCTCTGCACTTATTTATGGGGACAGGAGAGCTGTCAGTCAAATTATTGTGAAAGTAACTTGCGTTACTTTTTTGAAAAAGTAACTCAGATATTTTGTTGTAAATTTGAAAAGTAATGCGTTACTTTACTAGTTACTTGGAAAAAGTAATATTATTACGTAACCAACACCCAACACTGGTCATTACTATTTATCTTATTATTTTTTATATTGTTATCTCGTAAACTTGAATCAGAATAACTTCCCCTCCTTCTTGCCTCTTCCCATCTCTTCTCTTCTCTGATGAAGTGAGCAGGGCAAACCACAATCATCCAATCAATTCCCCACAGACAAAATCGAGCCCCGCCCTGCATTTGTTCTTGTTTGCAAAGCCATTTCACTCTCATATACGTTACAATATGGAAAGAAAAGACTAGCACAGCTAGTCAATTCATGCCGACTTTAACACTTCAGTTTTGCTTATTTCCTTTATGAAATGTCTGAGCCGTGTTCTGTTATTTTTTCACAGCTTTGTGATTTCTCTCCCTCGGCTTCAGTACAAGACAGTGAACATATGAATGACTCCAAAACATTTAGAAAAACACCACACCTGAGACACGCGAGCTGTCAGAAATGTCATAGCTGTCAATCATCGCGTCTCCATGAATACCGTCGAGACGGAAGCGTTCCTGGTGCTTCATCTGGTTAATTACGATCGGAGCACTTGGGATTTTACGGCATGTGAACACACACATGCTGTCTGATTCAGGAACGCACTCTACCACTGCCTTCTGATAAAAACCATCATTAACTCTTATTGATACAAATGCAAATGCTTTTGATTTGAAAATGGATTTTTTTTAAACCATTTTCACTGTATTTTTGCAGCTTTATAATTTAAAAAGCTGCTTTTTTTACATGTTCATCTGTCTTTAGTGTGTAATGTTGCTTTACGAGAATGAAAAAGCTCTGGAAAGTTCTTCTCTATATCAGTGTCAGTGTTTCTGAACTCCCTGAAACGGCTCCATTGTAGTCTTGAGTTTTTATTCCGGGAACGAACGTGTCACAATATTCCTCATTTAAATAATTCCCGGCCAAAATAAAGGGGCGGGGCCTGGTTGAGTTAGTTAGTAGTGTGTTGGAATTGGCGGTTATGGTAAGGGGGCGGGACATTTTCCAAACACGCTGGAAGCGCTTGACCAATCACAAGACACTGTTCCAGCCGACCAATCAGAGCACATTGTGCTTTTCAGAAGGAGGAAACAGGAAGTAAACTGACAGACCTTGATGAACATTCAAGCATGAAAACCTGTTCTAGTAGAGCCCCAAGTCAAGACTATTTTTTAATGTTGCTGTGCCTTTAAGACTTTACATGTGAAATGAGCAGCTGTGCTTTGGTCTGCTTTCCTGGAGCTGTAGTTTGTTGTTTGGGTCCAATAAAGTTTGCACCATCTCATCTTCATGTCTTACACTGGGAATATTTTGAAGCTTCTGCAGCGCTGTAGGTGCAACACAACCAAGATCAGCTCAAGGTTTGGCAGACTTTCCATGTTTTACTCTTCTGCTGAATCACACTATCCTACTTTCTCATTAACACATATAACTAGCCAAGTTCAACACCAAATAAGAGTTGTTTATGTGTAAATATGGGTTGCCATGTGCTATTGTTTTGAATATAAGTCATATTTTTGCTGCTTACTTTGAATGGATGGTCTTTTTGGGCTGTTGAGGAAAGTTATACGGTACATTTTCATTGTGCATCTCGCTGTTTTATCCCAAATTATCAAGGTGACTTTGATTCGAATCTCTGTTCTCTAAGTTGAGCAACGATAACCGTCTTTTATATGAAATTTCACATGTGTATCTCAACAAACGTGTCAGTCATGCTCTTAAAATGCCGGCATGAAACCCTCTCCTCATAGCCGTACGATAGGCAGTCACAGGCTCGCTGTATGTGGGCTCTCAGGCAGAATCTCACATCTTGACAGCATCGGTGAGGAATGGCCGCATGCTGCAAAAATCCCAAAGCTGGCAGAGAGCTGCGCTTGTGAAGCTCTTGTTTGTCATGCTCGGCTGCGGTCGTGTTCCTTTCATGCAAGCGAAACTGTGAAAAAAGTACAGGGTTATGTTTTGTGTGTGTGTGTGGGTGTGTATGTGTGTAAAAGAGGGAACATTTTTGTAGAGACCAACTGATTTATGGCCTCAGATATACTGTATCAGGGAGATACAGAAAGGTTTGCAGAAATTCTGATGAATTTATTTCCTATTTATTATTAATAAAGGGATCCTTGATTATGATTTGACTTTTTTAACTTTAGTTAGTGTGTAGTGTTGCTGTTTGAGCATAAACAACATCTGCAAAGTTACGACGCTCAACGTTCAAAGCAAAGGGAGATATTTTCTTTTACGGAAATTGCTTTTTAAGGCCTACAACTACAATTTAGGGACTACAACGAGTTTCTTCGAGCCTAAAATTTACATAAGCCCCGCCCCCGGGAACACGCAACAGAGGTCATGTTGAGAAGAGGAAGAGTTGTTCTCATTCTACATGTTGTCACTTCTTCTTGAGTCTCTCCATCATTGTCCGACTCCGGTTTGAACATAAAAGGCTGAACAGTTTCTGACTTTTTCAGTGTGTGTGAAGTAATCGGAGATGCTAACATGAGCTCTTGAAGCTCCGCCCTCTCTTTTTGAAAGGGGGCGGGGAGCGGCAGCTCATTTGCATTTAAAGGGACACACCCTCAAAAAGTGACAATTTTAACATGCTTTAAAAATGATCTGTGGAGTATTTTTGAGCTAAAGCTTCACATACACACTATGGGGACATTTTACATCTTGTAAAAAGGGGCATTATACACTCTAAAAAAAAAAAGGTTCTATATGGCACCAAAAATGGTTCTTGGCTCGTAATCATAGGGGAACCTTTTTTAGTGCTATATAGCACCAATTTTGGTGCTTCAGTGGTTCTTCACCGGTTCTTCAGAGGTTCTTCACCGGTTCTTTGACTAAGGTGCTATATAGCACCTCTGAAGAACTAAAAAAGGTTCCCCTATGATTACGAGCCAAGAACCATTTTGGTGCCATATAGAACTTTTGTTTTTTAGAGTGTATGACTTATATTATATACATTTTTTGTAGAAAAATGTGTTATTTAAGCTGTAAATCATAATTCTAGTAGAGGATTAGTAGATCTAGTAGAGACCTGATTACAATAAAAAAGATTTAATATGTCAAACAGTACAAAAACTATGAAGTATTCAATTATTTATGAATACTTTAACTTTTAACTCTTTCCCCACCAGCGTTTTTTTTTTTTTTTTTTTTTCGTTCAGCCAGCGCTAGCATTTTTGATCATTTTCACAACTTTCATGGCCCCCGGAATATTTCATCTGAACATGCAATATATCAAAAGAAAGTACAAAGCCTTTGCTTTCAAACAAACAAACAAAAAATATTTTATTCAAGCTTCATGCACTCTTTATTATCAACACTTGAATGTGAGTAGGTTTCACAAAAAAACAACGTTTTGAACAAAAAACTGAGAAAACCATGTGTCCTGATTGGATTCAGAACAATGGTCACAACAAGATCGAGTCCATCCAAACCCTAAATCTTCACAGTCCTGGGGTCCGTTCTTCGTACCTCACTTAATACACCTGAGATGATTTTTGACAGATCCCAGATCTTTTAATCGTGATAACTGATGTCTGGCTAATTTGGTTCTTCAAACTAATTTGCAGATTGGATTAAAATATCTGGATAAAATGATCTAAGATTACTGTGTTCCCTGAAGAGGGCAGATGCATTGATACTCAAAAGCACGATCAGCAATGCAGCGATTGGCTGCCGGCAAGACAGTAACGTAATGACATCATATAATTAAAAAAGCCACCTGGCAAAAAACTTGACAAATTAAACAAAAAAACTCCCACGAATTTCTGGACCTTTATAAGGAAACAGCCAAATGACCAAAGCAACATAAAAGTTATAATAGATAAATAACAAATGTGTTTTTTTTTGTTTTTTTTTACATGATTACCAATTATTTATATTCACGATTTTATACAGTATTTGTACACCCTTTACATTTTTTATTTCAATGTTGTAATTTAATTTTTAATTCAATTTGAAGCAGATTTGTAACATGACAGTATAAAAGTTTCTTAAGGGTCAAGATCAAATTATCTGCATCTCTTGTACTGCATCAAGCCAACCCATAATATCCGTCATCGCTTAAATTAAGGCACGGCTCAGATTAACTCATGTGTGTAAACCGCCAATAAAATTATAAAGTAATTATTCCATCACAAATAAATCACTCAATCAAGTGGCTGTGTCTTATACACAACATTATAATATTATATACATTCTCATATACATATACAATATAAAAATGTTATATTATTATTATTTAAAAGTATTATTATTGCCCCTGGTTCAGTAATGAAAAATGCAATCTAATCCTGTTTACATGAAATAAGCCGCTCGCGAGCAGGTTTAAGTTTACGGACCTGTTACTATGACAGCAAGTCCAGGATGAGCGTCGAAGAACCAAACAATCCAAGATCATGGCAAATCGTCAACAATCAAATCCGGCTAACTGAGTTAGCGAGGTACGAAGAACGGGCCCCAGTACCTCGTCCTGGGTCGATATTTCAAAGTTAGTCAGTTTTCATTTACGTGCTGTTGAATGTCTGATGATCGCATTATTTGACATGTGCATAAGTAATGCGTTTATCGCTGGTTTCTGCATCTTCTTCGCATGTTTTTTGATCCGGAAATTATGTACTTTTTAAGAAGATGTGTAATAGCGCTCCGTACCGTATAACAGTGAACACATGGATCGGGGGAAGCATTGTGTCACACATGACGGGGGGGTTGGGAATATGTCAATGACTGGGAAAGAGTTAATACTGCAGTTATGCTGTATTTATCTACGGTTATGAGAACTGCGAGTAAAGAGACTTAATGGTCCTAAAATAGTTTATTGCATTTGTTGCATTTATTCAATGTGGGTGTTTAAGATACTAGAACTGATTTAAGGTCTTTGAGGAGAAAGTGAATTATAAAGGCAAAACCATTCTTTGTTCTTAAGGAGTCATTGACCTTTTACTATAAAATCTGCAAAACTCATGTAAATCCCTTCGGCTTCGTCTCCTGTTGCTTGATGAATTCTGCCTCCCTCTGTGTTTTCTGACCTTCGAGCGATATTCAGGGTTATTGATTTAGGACCGACTGCTCTCCAGTGCTTTGGACTGTGACACTTTCAAGCTGCAGACCAAAGGATGCGAGAGCATCTCAGTAGAAAGTCAGAGCCTCCCTTTGAGTTCCCTGCCGATCAATTGGCAAAGTGGACATCAACAACCTTCCCGGAGAAAAATCCTGATTTTACAACACACGGCTGGTTTGTTAGAAGGCTCTGCAGTACGTTTTGTTTTGTTAATGTAAATTATGAATGGAAAATATTACAAATTAAGTCAAGTCAAATACAATTAAAGTATCTCAATGCCACTAAAATAAACCTGCTGTGCTTGTCAGCGTCAGGCTTGCCTCAAATCTCCACCTCTTTTCAGGATTATGATCAGCTAGTTTTGCTTTAAAAGCAGCGGCCCGTTATCGTAATGACTCCAGACCTGGTCAAATGTGAGCCTCAGAGTACCCACGGCAATTTTCCACACTGAAAACTTTTCAGCCCTAACGGGATTTTTCCTCTAATGGCAGACACGAGGGACAGCAATGCGGTTCGGCTCCATTTACAAAGTGCCGAGAGCCTTTTCACTCCGAGCTCACTGCGAGTCATGACACATCTGCCGAGCGTTTTGTCGTCAGTCACGCACTTTTGCTGAAGTTTTAATGAAGGTGCTGCTTTTGGTCTCCGAGTCCACAGGGCTGTTAGAGCCGGCGTGCCCGTGTTCTTGGCTTGTGCATTGATGATCCCGCTGAATAGGTATCTCTGAGACGAACGGTTCAACCCATTTTGCCATGTTCCATTGTGTGATATTTCATTCATCTCGGTGTTGAGTGAGAGAAAAAGGTGGGGATGATTGAAAAACGAGATGTGGATGATATTGCTCGGGTAACAAGAGCAGAGCTGTAAGGGTCGAGTGTGTAGATGGTCCGTGTTTCGATGATGGTACTGAACGCACGGTAGAATAACCGGCCGTGAAGGTGCACAGCCCATTTTAATGCTCGTCCTACTAACTCGTGTCTTGTGTTTTTCACTTTAAGCAGCGCTGCGGAGGCTAAGTAAGTTCAATTAATCACACCGTTTAAGCATTAACTAGCCTACTTTACATCCCATATTTAACACGCATAGAGGTCACTAGAGTGGACAGCTAATTAAAAAGCCATTTCCTAGCGTATGCATGGGTTTTGAAGGCATAGTTCGCCATCAACTACTGGACACTAGAGCATCATCCTATACACTGCCATCAAGTGGCTGATTCGGTTGAAACACACCTCATACATGGAATAGTATCAGACTCATATTCTGACTAGAATCTACGTATATGAGGACGTCAGGCTAGTCCAGTGTCACTAGCTGAGCAGAAATACCTAATCATGTTTTGCTTGCTCCCCTCAAAGTTGCGTTGCATTGTCTCCTTAGCATAAGGGTTGAGATGTCCATCTATCATTATTTTCCATGTTAGTTAGTTTATATAGGCTGTGTGTACGGCTTTTAAAAAATGGCGGGTGCTATTTTGCGTGCATTCGACCAGTCAGCATACACTTTTGTCACTGGTAGTTCCTATTGTGCTGGGTTAGACCCTACTCTGAAGTAGTTGTGATCAGGGGCGGACTGGCCATCTGGCGTACCGGGCGTTTTCCCGGTGGGCCGCTGGACAATGTTGGCCGGCCCGTTGCTACGTAAATATATATGAAGAATAAATTATAGTAAAACTACGTAGCCTATATCCTTCCGTCAGCCCAGATGAATGGCCTGCGTAGCCCACCTGAGGCAAAACTCTAATCTATAGCCTGATCAGTCCCAGTGTCTCAGTGGTGTAAAAGCGCTCGTCAATGTCAAAATGTTTGCGATATCCAATCAAATTGAAGGAGGCGGGATTTACTGTCCACAGCAGTCGAGCATCTCGGGCGGCACTTTAATGCGAGCGAGGTAAGAGCTGAATATGAGTCAATGGGCTACAGCAATATTTCCCGTCTGTTAACGATTTTAAAAATGTTAAACGACGGATATTAATTTCCAGGGATGTAAACTACTGCTGACCTTTTAGAATTAATCAGATTGTAATGCCTTTTACGTTATTCGTCACAGAATGCACAAAGAATTAGCATAGGTGTCGCAGTTTTCAGCATATCAGAGGGAATGTTTGTCTTTCTGTTTCCAGGCTTTCTTCAGTAATTTCACAATAATTTTCAAATGATTCCTAATACTCAAAATATATTTCTGAAACGCAGGCTTAGCCTACACATACATCATGCTAAAACTGACAACTTTCATTTTAAATTAGCCTATGGAAAGTGTCATATATGAAAATACATACGTATATAATTTATTAGTTGGTTCATGTGCATTATTTTACACACTGGTAATCAAAAGTTTGAAATAATTAAGACTTTTTAAAATGTTTTTGAAAGAAGAAGGCTGAATTTATTTGATCAAAAATACAGTAAAACCACAAATATTAAGAAATATTAATACAATTTCCAATAGGCCTAGTTGTTTTCTATGAGAATGTATTGTAAAATGTAATTTATTTCTGTAAAAGCTGAATTTTCAGCATCATTACTTCAGTAAGTGTCACATGATCCTTCAGAAATCATTTTAATGTGCTGTATGTTTTCATATAATTTTTAAAGTCTTTTCCACTATTTGAGCTCTATTCCATAAAATTACAGATGTCTAGATACTATAACCACTAGAAAGGCACCCTAAAACAGTCCACATTCTGCACTACATCCTAATTCTTCTAGACCATAGCATTGTATATGGTCTGATTTTATGGTAGGAATTGAACTTAATGATATTAAACTACAGTGTATGGAAAAGAGAAATCAAAATTTTTATATAAAAAAAAAAAACTATTTGCCATGTGCACCAGGTAAGACAAATTATAACCTGAAGAAGTATGCCAGTCATTCAGTATGATAAGCATTTCAATAAAACAATTAATATAATTCATTTTTTTGTATAAACAGCTTCGGTGTTTAAAATTGCCCTGTGTATAATGAGCTGGTGGGTTTATGGTGAGGTGTGTTGCAGACTGGGTGTGATGGGCCGCTTTGTGCCAGAAAGTCCAGGGCCACTTTTTTGCCCCAGTCCACCCCTGGTTGTGATTCGCCTCTCACAACGTAACATGCTCTAAACCAGGGCTTAAAAACAGAAAAAGATATCAATCGGTTCAGTCCGAGAAGAATCAATATTTTGGCATTTCCGTTTTTGCGTTCCACATTAAACATTACTGTTCCGAAAACGGTTTGATTTCAAAAAATAACGGTTAATTACATTATTTTAATTTAGCCTATACTTTAAACAAATATGCATAAATAAAGACTTTCACTCAAAAATAAGATAACACATGATACTTACACTTGAACATTTATTTCATAACATTGTTAAAACCACAACAGAAATACATTATGTAATGGTTTTAATGGACCGTTAGACAATCGATGGCCCTCTTATGCCTAATTCTTTTCAGAAGAGTGATAACATTCTTTGTACATAACTTTTTTTTCCAACACGACTTGTTTTAAAAATTACATGAATAAAAAATAAATAAACTGGATAACCATTGCTCTTTTAATGCACCGTCAACTGCTAATTTCAAAGCAAACACTGCGCAACACTGCATCACATAATCAAATTCAGTCGGCTAATAAAGCTTGATCATTTAATGCAATATAACATTGTAAAACTACAACAAAATTTATACCATTTAATACGAGGCATCAACAGTCCATATCGAAAACATTGACCTGTCCTGTATTGGCAACCTGAAAGACTAGAAAAATGTGCGATAGTTGCTAGTAGCCTAATTGGATAGGCTTAAACGGAATCCATAAACTAGCCTAAATCAGTCTAATTGAGCTTAAAGTCCGTATTACTTGTTTAAACGTATGAATGCATGAAAATGCGCGCTCTACAGTGACTTGCGTTACCGGTAGATTCATAGATGACTGCTGCGTGGGCATTTCACTCACGCTTGATCCGTCAACGTCACATGCTGTACTACTCTATTCATTATTGGTCACTCCCAAATTATATTGTAAAAATATTAAAGAGAACGATAAAATAACGTTATTAACCGGTTAATGGTCATTTCAAATAAATGTTTTTGTTCAGAACGATTAAAATTTATTTTGTTTTCGTTTTTTTTGTTCCTTGAACTGGTTCAGAGCCCTGCTCTAAACACACCTCTTAACCCTTAAAGCTACACTATGTAACTTTTCCGTCCACTAGAGGTCGCCTGTTCAAAACAAAGGCGTAGTTTGATGACGTCACGTTTGAGCGCAGAATCTCGGGACATGTGGTCTTCACCTCACAGCCGGTGGGAAACAGTCAGGATAGGACTCGGGCAGAAATCATGTTCATGGATGCGATTATTAACATTACTGTAGTCTGAAGCAGAGCAGGAGCGAGTGTTGTGGAGCTGAGCAAGGCCGCAGGAGCGATTGAAGAGCGGGACTGTTATTATGGCATAGTCGCTGGCGGGACTTTTATTATGACGCGGTTGCCGGCGGCACTTCCTCTTCTCCAGTGCTGAGTGTGAGGTAACGCAGCTCTGTTTATCGTATTAGATATATCTGAGTGTGTTGAAAAGGAAGTTATGACGTTCGCTCGGCGGCTGCTATGACACTTGTTCACAATGCAGTGAGAGTAAAGTGTTTCACTGAATAAAACCGGAGACCGAGGGTGACGCAGATATGACGCAATCGACAGGCGACTCCCTCACACGCATAGCTCACACGTCCCGGCTCCTTGGTTAAAATAGCAATTTTCTCACGATTTACAAATAGTTGAAAACATTTGGGATATTCTAAGTACTCAACTGAACAAAATATATAACACTGGCCTAGTGGTTTCTGGATGTTTTACTGCAAAAATCCTACATAGTTCACCTTTAAAGACCTAGAAATTTTTTAGAACTACCTTTCTTTGTTTTTCTCACCCATTTTAGCAGTTAGCATCAAGTGTCACATTTAATTTTAAACAGGAGAACATGAAGTTTCCATCTAGCTCATTTGAAGTCCCAATTTTACATTTATTTAGTCTGAGAATGGATTAAATTAATATCATTTTTTTAAAACGGCAGCAAAAATGTGATGCTTTTTACTGTGAACTCAAACAGAACTTCATGAAGTTTGTATTTTTTCCTTTAGAAAGTTAGACTTGGTTGTTTTAGACTTCCAGATGAAACTTTGTCTACATGTAACAATCTCTCAGCAAGTTATAGCCATTTATTATAATATTATTCTAGGCATTTTTGAGTGCAAATAGGTGTATTTTATTTACTGACAATGTAGATGTGTCCAAAAAAGTTCAGGGAGTAAAATATATAGAAAGATTTTTATATAATAACAATGCACGCAAATACACACCCACTTTCACGTTGTGTCAGAGAAACATGTGATTGGTGGTTCAAAAGAGCAAACACTATGTTTATTGGTTGAGTTAATGTCAGTTTCAACGAATCTGAGCACGGGGGTGGGACTAATGATCAATAATCGTTTCTGTTTGGCTCAGGGGAACCCACATTTGTTTCCTTGACGAATCAATGCTGCAGATTTTGATGACGCATCCATGCTCACCAGGAAGCCGCGAGACATGTGATCCTTCTGAAAAGCTGAGATTCTCCTCTTTTCGGTGCATTTTACAGCATACAGATTGGATTAGCAGTTTAAAAGTTATCAAACATTTTAGAACGATCGTTATCCATTAGTAGTCTCGGTCTTTAAGGGTTAAGCATGCAGAATAATATAAGTTACTTTTTTTGTAATCGCAGCTTTGAACGATTACATAATCATGACATAATCGTAATCGTAATCACGATTACAAATCCGATTAATTGTGCAGCCCCAATGTGGAATTTTTGTTTTCTCCAAACCAAGATGGCCGACGGCCAGTCAGAAATGCCAAATTGCTCCGGAATATTCATCCATTCCTTAAAAATGTTGTAACATCTAAAGAGTCATATCACTGATAAACTTTCCAAGTATGGATTTTAGATAGGGAGGGAATTCTGATTAAGCATCTGTCCAATAAATTTGACATCATGCATCACTAGCTATATTTCAGCTACAATTCATTCTATTACTGTGACTGTTGTTCTTGAAAATATTTCATCTCCAGTAACTTTTTTGGCTGTGAATAAATGTATTTGTGTTTATTAGTTTGAAATTTGCAGTAACGTCAAAAACGTTTGATTACGTAACGCATGTTACTCGTAATGCGTTACTTTACTCATTACTTGTAATACATTACTTTACTTGTTACACCAAAAAGTAATCTGATTACAAAATGCATGTTACTTGTAATGCGTTACTTTACTCGTTACACCAAAAAGTAATCTGATTACATGATGCATGTTACTTGTACTGCATTACTTTACTCGTTACACCAAAAAGTAATCTGATTACATAATGCATATTACTTGTAATGCGTTACTTTACTCGTTACATCATAAGTAATCTGATTACCTAATGCATATTACTTGTAATGCGTTACTTTACTTGTTACACCAAAAAGTAATCTGATTACCTAATGCATGTTACTTGTAATGAGTTACTTTACTCGTTACACCAAAAAGTAATATGATTACATAATACATGTTACTTGTAATGCGTTACTTTACTCGTTACACCAAAAAGTAATCTGATTACATAATACATGTTACTTGTTATGCGTTACTTTACTCGTTACACCAAAAAGTAATCTGATTACATAATACATGTTACTTGTAATGCGTTACTTTACTCGTTACACCAAAAAGTAATCTGATTACATAATACATGTTACTTGTAATGCGTTAATTTACTCATTACATCAAAAGTAATCTGATTACCTAATGCATGTTACTTGCAATGCGTTACTTTACTCGTTACACCAAAAAGTAATCTGATTACATAATACATGTTACTTGTAATGCGTTACTTTACTCATTATATCAAAAGTAATCTGATTACATAATGCATGTTACTTATAATGCGTTACTTTACTCGATACACCAAAAAGTAACATGATTTCATAATGCATGTTACTTGTAATGCGTTACTTTACTCGTTACATCAAAAAGTAATCTGATTACATAATGCAAGTTACTTGAAATGCTTTACTTTACTTGTTACACCAAAAAGTAATCTGATTACATAATACATATTACTTGTAATGTTACATTACTTGTTACACCAAAAAGTAATATGATTACATAATGCATGTTACTTGTACAGGAAAAAAGAAAGAATTGTATCCTCTGAGACTTCATGAGAGGGAATTCTGGGAAATGTAGTTGTGTAAAAAATGGCTTAATGTCTGTGAAGCATGCAGTAAATGCATTAAAGTCGACAGAACTGCTTTTATGTTCCTAATTAATGCCACGCTCTGAATAGGTTCAGCAAGGGTCCATGCTGGTGATGGTCATCCAGAGATTGGTAACGATCCCCTAATAATGAAGTGCACACTAGTTATGCTGACCTCTAGGGTTCATGTTCAATGCTGCCTATGGGTCAGAAAGTTCACCTAACTAGTTTGGACACGGACCATGAGGAATGTCAACTCCAACCACGGCTGCGATCCGGAACATTTACAATGTCCTTTTCCCCCAAGACTTGTCTGAAATGTCATTACTCATGCAGACATTGTGAAATTAACAATCAAGCCAAAGAAAATATACCATGAAGGGCTGGAGTTCCACTCAGTTGAAACGTAATTAAAACTTTTCTCCTGTTGTTTTGCTGTCATAATTTTAAATCGTGTTATTGATTTGTTCAAAATAAACCCCCTGTAAGATGAGAATTCATACACACAGAACAAAAACCTACTTATTGACTAACCACCCAGTCCAGTTTAGCCAGGTGGCCACAAGCAGAATAGTATATTCTGATATTGCTCTATATCTGAAAAAGGTCTGTTACTTGTGATTATAATTTTTCATTATTTTTCTGAGTTTTATGACAGTTTACTTCACTATTTTGCACTGTAAACCCTAACGCTCAAAGTAATTAATTGGTTTGAGTAGATTAATGTTAAGTGGGAGGTTTAGTAGTGTTTAATGTTTTGTTATGCTAGTTTAGAAGAGTTTCTGTTATGTTGTGTTTTTGGGGAGGTTACCATCATGGTGACGAGTGGAGCATGAGCTTAGTTTGAGAACAGATAAACAATATGTTAAAAGTTTATTCAGCAAAGTAGCATTTATTGAATTAACTAGATAAAGCTAACCAAGTTCCCACTATACAAATACTTAAGTTGATCATTTTAATTTAAATGTATTACTTACCGTACTGAAATATTTGATGTTAAGAGGAATGTAAAATATAAATCTGCAAGTTCTGCTTACTTAAACTTTTCTAACTTAACAAATTTGATGTAAGTGATTGCATACATTTTTTTGAATTTTGCCAACTTGTTTGGGTTTACAGTGTATTATTTCAGATTTACTGTGCTAGACCTCAAATAAAAACAGGTTTTTAATCTAACATTTTTCTTTCTGTCTGTGTTTCTGTCATATGTGTCCAGTGCTCTCAAATGTAAAATATTAAAAGCTACACTGTAGACCCAAATAAGTTGGCAAAACTCAATTATTATAAAAAAATGTAGGTAATCAGTTACATCAAAACAAAATTAAGAAATTTTAACATTTACGTAAGTAGAACTGGCAGAATTTTTTTTTACTTTGTACTGATACATTTTAAGAAATATTTGAGTAAGCTAGTTCATACATCTAACCTAAAATTATCATGCAATCTCAACTTAAATATCGGCTACACTGCAAAAAAGGCTCTTCTTACTTAGTAATTTTGTCTTGTTTCTAGTCTAAATATCTACAAATTCTTAAATCAAGATGCATTTACTAGATAAGTAAAATGACATTAGATTTTTGTTCTTGTTTTCTTGAAAATAAAATCAAAATAAAGGTGAGTTTTTGCTTGTTTCTTGTTTCCATCCCGAACAGAAATAAGATTATTTTTCTCCCCCCATTGGCAGATAATCTTGCTTGTTTTAAGCAAAAATCCACTTCATTTAGATTTTTTTTCCCCAGAAAACAAGAAAAAATATCTTATGTTATTTTACTTATCTAGTAAATGCATTTCGATTTAATAATTTTTTGATATTTGGACTGGAAACAAGAAACAAAAACTAAATAAGAAGAGCATTTTTTGCAGTGTATCTTTAACTAGCTAATTGGTAACACAATGCTTTGATAGCATTAGCGTAGCATAAGAATTTCTGAATGCGTACAACAATACAGAACATTTAACATATATCTGTTCTGAAACCAGCTCATGCTCCACTCGTCACCATGATGGTAACCCCCAATAAACCCAACAGAAAGTCTTCTAAACTAGCATAACAAAACATCAATCTTGCACAAAAAAACACTATATAACACTTAATTTTAGCATTTATTCTCCCTTTTTGAGTGACATGGCAAAGCATGCTGGGAAATAGAAATCCCAGCCCAGTTTCAATTAAATGTAAGTTACTCTAAATTAATAGAAACAAGTTAATAAAACTCAAAACAATGAAACAGTTCAGATTACTTAAAATGTGTCAGTTTTGAGAACTCAAAAAAAAAGGAAGTTCAAAATACTCATAAGTTAATTTGATTGAACTCATTTGTTTAATTTAAGTGTGTACACTCTAAAAAATGCTGGGTTAAAAACCCAACCCAACCCAAAAACCCAACCCAAGTTTGGTTCAAAATGGACTAACCCAGCAATTGGGTTGTTTTAACCCAGTGAATGGGTTGTTTTAACCCAGCAATTGGGTTGTTTTAACCCAGTGAATGGGTCGTTTTAACCCAGTGGTTGGGTTAAATGTTTGCTTAAAACAACCCAATTGCTGGGTTAAAACAACCAAATTGCTGGGTTAGTCCATTTTCAACCCAACTTGGGTTGTTTTTAACCTAGCATTTTTAGAGTGTACTTAAACTATTTAGTTATTTTGAGCATTGGGTTTAAAGTAGTGCACTGTAATTGGAAAGGACAAGTTTTTTTTTTTTTTATTATTATTTGACCACAGCCATTGTGACACTGAATGAAATAATTCACAACTAAGAGTTTTGTATTAAACTGCATTTATTTCATCACATTGTATTTTTGATGACACTCAATAACTGTAAAAGAGAATAGAGCATACACAAAAGAATATTTTTCTGATAGTTTCTATATTACTTCTCACATAAGAATTTAAATGGAGATGCGCAGTCTTTATCACACCATTTGTATTGACCGTCCTCCTCCTTCTTTATGGCACCGCAGTGCTGGGAAATCTGATGTTCTGGTTGACTTCCTCCTTTCCAGTTGGTCCAGGGTCCCATTTGAAACCCATTGGTCCACATCCAGAATCCGAAAAGTCGGCTCTGTCTAAGCCCCACCCACACCGGCCCAGAGATGCTCCTTCTTTTTAGCTCTCGCTCTGTTTCTATCTGATCATTCTCAGACTGAATGGTCAGGAGTCCAGAATGTTTACTGTCGCAGTAATCCAGAGCTTCCTCCCAGGACATGTTTGTCTCACTGACATGAATGGAGCTTTCTGAGGAAAATAATAATAAAATGAACTAATTAAAATGAGTTGCATGCTTTGATTGATATGGGCGACTTGGAAATGTTGGATTTTAAAGCATCAAATATTTTCTTAACTTACTGTAGCAAAGAGCAGGCTGGACAGCAATGTTAGCGTGGAACCAAGATCCTGGTGATGGTGGAGATTTAGAGAGATGTGTAAAGCATGCTTCAGTTGATGAAATCTTCTGTGTGTAATCAGAACGTCCACCATCAAGCCAATAAATGCTGTAATGGTTATATCGGAGGCCGATCCAGACAGAGTTACTCCCATTTGCTGCGTCCCTCACTTGTTTATTCTCCGTCTCATTTCTGATACTGACTAAGTCCGTGTGATTCTCTCTGCAGAACTGCTGAGCCTCAATCCAGGTTTTGTTTTCACGGATTAAACTGTAGTTGTATGATTGTTGGCCAGGGTCTGTATGAATACAAGAATGGACAATAATTTTACTCACATGGCATTTAGACATTTATAAGATATAAACAGCTCAGAGATCATTACCTTGAACATAACACATGAAGTACATTTTTGTTGAACTACAATTGAAAGTCTCCCATCTTCCATCAGTGTTTATAGCACCACAGTCTTTTCCCCCAGTAAAATGGGTGCTGCTGCTGCTGGTGGTGCTGGCCATGTTGGTGAATGTGACAGAATCACCATTTGACCATTTACAGCTGCTGGCACCAATCCAACCACTATTCTCACGACTCTCCCTTTTGAGAATATCAACTAACTCATTATTCTCTTCTTTATTGTAGATTGTGACAAGGTCAGTGTAGTTTGTTCTGCAAACATTTAGTGCGTCATTTATACTCAGTGGTGTATTGATCACGTGGAAACTTCTCAGTCGGCCTGTAGCATTTAAAAGGGGAACACCTGAGAAGAGATGTTCAGTTTTTAGTGAAATACAAATTGCATCTTTACTAGAAAAAAACCCCCATATCTTTCAAAAGAAGGTTCAAACAGGAAAAGATGCCCCATCAGATCTATAACCTCTGCGTGTGTGTCTCCTTGTTTTACTGAAATCAGCACAGCAGACAGATGATTTCTACAGTGCCATGTTGTGAAGTGTTATTGTTTATTTAACGATTCACAGGGTTATCATTCAATAATTAGAGGTAGATATATATTTGACATCTTCTCTATATTCTTTAAAAACAATTTACTGATATCATTCAATTTGCTAGTTTGACATATTTTCAATCAAATATGGTCCATTAAATATTCTAGTGCTGTCAATCAATTAAAAAGAATTAACTAATGAATGAATAATACATATTATAATAGATAATAATAATATTATAATATTTTTTTAATTAATCACATTTGTATTATGTTTACATAGTGATAATTTCACAGTTACTCTCCAAATTAATGTAGAAACAACTTAGACAGTATATTTTAAATATTTATTGTATGGCATCCCTTTATGAATAAAGGCCAGTATCACTGATATTAAAACTGATACTGTCTCTTTGAAACTGATTTATTTAACATTAATGAGAGACATTCAACATTACAGTAACCTATAACTGAAAGCTATTTAATTTCAACATTTATTAGGCTTTAAAAAAATAACAACTTTTAGTTTAAGTGAACTTAAAACAATCTTCACATAAGCCCATTATAATAAATATCTTATTTACCTGTGGCCTTCATATATAATCAATAATTGAATAAAGTTATTAAACACTTTACAGTCTTATAACTGCATAAATAATACATTAAATATAGATGAATCCTCATTAAAGCTACAGTTGTCTCTGTTCTCTTTGTTCTGTGATGAACATTAAATGGATAGTTCACCCAAAAATGAAAATTCTGTCATCATTTACTCATCCTCTAGTTGTTCTAAACCTGAATGAGTTTCTTTGTTCTGCTGAACACAAAAGAAGATATTTTGAAGAATGTTTGTAACAAAGCTGAGAAAGCAACCATTGACTATAGTATTTTTTCCCTACTGTGGAAGTCAATGGTTAATCTCTCTGCTTACTTACAAACATTCTTCAAAATATATTCTTATATATATTATTGTAACGCTAGCCAAAGGATGACAGAAACAACAGATGCTGCATTAATTGAGTGAAATATTTTTAACATGTTAAACTGAAAAAAATTTATCAAATGCGTTAACGCATTAGTTTTGACAGCACTAATATATTCATACACAGTAGTGGCCAAATTGATTTCCGGATTAGAAAAATCAACATCTTCTTATCACCGTTATCCGAATATTATTAAAATAGTGTTAAAGATTTTGTGCTTGAAGTCAATTGTTTTATATGTGATAACGGAATTAAACATGACACATTTTGCATAGTGAACTAAAAGCTGTAGTTTGCTTTTTTTGCCAAATAATTTTGTCAGGTAAATACCTTCACCAAATGTAGTGTTTTATTCTTCCCTCATATTTAAAATATTTTAAAAATATATAAAATATTAAAAACAAATATCTCCTCCAGACGCACTTTTGGCCTGATAAGCCACAGAATACATTTTTCTTTCAGATGAATCTCTTTCTCTAGGATTCTGCCTCGTTTCTCATCAATAAGTCAGTTATACAGCTTTTGATGGCCTCTTTTAATCATTTTACATTTTGTGCTATAACAACTACATGTTTCAAATCTATTTATTTCCCCTAATAACACATCATCATCATCCCAAATGCTGAACTTATATCTAAAAATGTTACAATTTAAAAGTGTTTGCACATTGCTCTTAAGGGGGGCATCTTCCCTCATCTTACCCTACATACACGTCATGTGAAATATAAACTTTAATATATGGACATTATAGACAAGCACTTGTCCTTTTTAACTGCAAAATTAAAGAGTCTATATCTTAATTACACAGTGAATGTCATTAACATAAAAAAGCTTTTTCTTTTGCAGATTTGCTCATCAATATATGATATAAGGGTTTATAATACTCACCCCA
Organism: Gobio gobio; assembly: GCF_949357685.1. NCBI lineage: Eukaryota > Metazoa > Chordata > Actinopteri > Cypriniformes > Gobionidae > Gobio > Gobio gobio. Next base: position 3,696,465 of record NC_137101.1, on the reverse strand, counting down.
GTGAATGAGCAGGGCAGACAGAAACACCAGAGCAATGTTCGACATGATGTCAGCCAGAATCTGATGTTTGATCAAATGTCTGAAACTCTTTCTTGTGATCTGTAGAAAGAAAAATGAGAAATATTTAGAACACTACCTTCAAATATGTATTTCCTTCATCTGTATGCTGACTTGAGAAAACGTCACATATTGAACATATTCAGCTTTTACATAAAATGCATGCACTTCTTGACTAAAGGTAGTAAAGTCAGCCTTACCAGGTGAGCAGATGATTTCATCTGATAATGTGCTGAAGTAAACCCAATACTTTTGTATGTATGTATAGTGGGCAGGTGCGGTAGTTAATCAGTAGCTAAGCTTCACTTGGGTGTTATATATCACAGCAGTAGTATTCAGCGATGTGAGCATGTTTAGGGACGTCACTATTAATCGCTGATCAGTTTATGCATTTGAATAAGCTCAGTGTTTAGAGAAAATTACATGGGGGTGTCACAAAGGGGGCAAAATGGTAATTCAGTGGTGCACAAAGTTGTTTGTGTCTATTAAAGTGTTTGTGGTGTGAATGTTAAAGGGATAGTTCACCCAAAAATGAAAATTAGCCCATGATTTACTCACCCTCAAGTCATCCGAGGTGTGTATGACATTCTTCTTTCAGACGAATAAAATCTGAGTTATATTAAAAATGTTCTGGCTAATCCAAGCATTATAATGGCAGTAATAGTTGCTCTGTTTTTGAAGTCCATAAAAAATGCATCTGTCCGTCAAATAACTGCTCCATGCGGCTCCGGGTGTTAATAAAGGCCTTCTGAAGCGAATCGATGCGTTTGTGTAAGAAAAATATCCATAGTTAAACATTTATTTCATTTTTTTCTATGGCCCTGCATCAGCCGTCCCCGCGCCATCACTTCCGGCGAATAAGGTCAAAATGCCGGCGCGACCATAGATATATACGTAGATTCCTCATTAGTGCCTGCGCGGATCGGTCGAATGAGGCATCTACGTATATATATATTTGATCGCGCCAGTATTTTGACCTTATTCGCCGGAAGTTATGGCGCTGAGAATACTAGATGGCATTCGTCTGATAAGAGGTAAAAAAAATAACATAAATACTGTTGGGTTTCTCGCAGAAACTGGTCGTTTCGTGTCTTAAGACGTCAATGTGTCGCCATGAGCCGCAGGTTTAATAAGGATTCGTATGTCTATGTTTTTACTCTCATTGCTCTCATACTCTAAAATATCCCCATTGACATCATTATACGACTATCACGCTACAATGGTTGGAGTTAAAAATCTTAATTTGTGTTCTACTGAAGAAACTAAGACACCTACATCTTGGATGCCCTGGGGGTAAGTAGATAAACATAAAAAATTCATTTTTGGGTGAACTATCCCTTTAAATTCTCAGAACTATGATACTTTAAAAAGTAAAAGACAATGATGTGTACATTTAAATGAACCCTTGACGTCATTCTACACCAAAGACTTTATGTATAGGAAGATGGTGCACTGATTATTTACACTGTAAAAAATTCAGGCCTCTCCAATTCAAAATTTTCTAGAGACTGATCACATCTCAATTTTTCAAATTGGCCAAATTGAATTTCTGTGAATTGAATTTGATCAGTTGTGGCAACAGTCTGTTAACATGGGCTCAATTAAAAATAATCTGATGAGCCAATGGAAAAATGTAATTTACCAACACTGTAAAAAATGTCAGGCCTCACCATTCTAGTGACTGGTCACATCTAAATTTGTGAATAATTGTGTGAATTTATACAATTTAATTCACAGAAATTAAATTTGGCCAACTAAAAAAATGTAGATGTGACCAGTCACTGGAAAATTTTAAATTGGAGAAATATCAGTGAAACTGTGAGGTTGGTCCAATTAAATATTTAAAATTTTAGTAACAATTGTTTATTTCTCACTGTCCCAAAAGACAAAAAATGACTAAAAACATAAATATATTAAGCAAAATGAACACAGACAACAGGGTTGACATTTTATCGCATTACTTTATTAACAAATCAATTCCAACACAGGATATTTAGTGAAAATACATTATTTTCAATATGGAACAACTCTGAATACATTCAAGTCTTCTGCATAACAGTATGTCTTAAGGCCCTTTCACACCGGACGCGTCACGAAAAAGCGAAGCGGAAAAGTGAATATTTCGTGTGCGAATAGTTCACGTCAAAATCATTCACATCAGCCGCGATGCGAGTTTGCGACGTTTCAGAGCTCCAACATTCCCAAACATTCACGGCGACAGATGAGAAAACACGGACACTTCCTCATCCAGTGAAGACGAGCTTTTCATTTTATTTAAAAGACCGAAAAGAAGGTTTTGGGTGCCACCAGTCTTAAAGAACAGAGAGTCTGAAGGGGAGTATGCTAATCTACAGGAGCTAAAACTTTATCATGGACGTCTCCGCACTTACTTTCGAATGTCCGTGGGACAATTTGAGGAGCTCCTCCAGGGACAGTAGCACACATTCACTTTCCATAGTCGCGGACACAATTAGGTTTAGAAAAAAATCAACGAGTTTTAACTCAAAAGGTTATGTTATCGTTGTCTGTAGCCTACAGTGGGCAAACACCGCTGTAACTACACCTACAGCTGTAAACTCATGAGAATGCAATGCCTGGCAAATGTTGATTAAATAGCTAATGACATCAACTGGACATTTTGTTTCCTTGTATGTGATTGGTTTAAGCCTTTTCTGTCGCTGCGAGAGTTTTAAAAAATCGACATCGAAACAATACATAGTTTTTCCGCCACAGCACATTCGCGTTCGGTGTGGAAGCACTCATTACACAATCAGCTGATCAAAAAATAAAACCATTGCGCGAATTATTCATACAAAATCTCGTCCAGTGTGAAAGGACCTTTATTGTGGTGAAGAAAAGATGCTAAAAACCTGCAAATAAAAATCAAAACTAACATTAATGATAAAGTTCCCCTGCATCACATCTGGCAAGTGACAGTACAGAAGTTACTTCATTATATAATGAGGATGAGACGAATGAATGGACGAATAAGAAAAGTTTGCAATTACTTAAGCCGTGAGAGAGGCCGACGCCAAACGCATTAACGGCACCGTGTTTGCAGGACGCACTTATTACACAAATGACTTAATTTACTTATTATCTATTATTTTAGACATATAAGACATGAGGAAAATAAAACTACTGGCTACCATTAGATAATTATGTAGTAACCGAGAACACGCTCATGAAACCAATGAATGCATGAAATCGTGATTATACAAAATGTCTTTTAAACTTCATTCCGGGTCATAAAGCAAAACTCTGGAGAATAATTTCAGTGCTCAATACTCACCAACGTCTTCTCTTTTCATATTTTCTCTTTTCACCAACGATATCTCTATTTGTTTCGGTCTTCAGCACTGGCTGGTTCGGCTCCGTTCGCGCATCCGCATTTGAAATCTCCACACGAACGGTTTCACGAAGGCACATTTTGCGCATGCGTATACAGTTTTTCGGACGATTTTTCACTTCGACTTCATAGATTGACTGAGCACAGTTAAATATGTTCAGTGAATATACAATTTTAATTTTGAGTGAAGACCTTAAGCTATGATAAGTATAATGCATCTTTTTGCATGGGGATAATTATTTGGGAGTCATTTATTGGGCCAATATGTATACATTTTCACAATTTTTCCCCCAAATAATTTTTTTACATTATATTAATGGGAGAAAGTGCAGCACCAAATAAGGCAAATAAGCCTTCTAAATAAAAGAGCCGATCATTGATTAGTAAAGTCACTGCAGCTGCTGTTAGACGCTCCAGTTGCTAAAGGAAGTCATGAGTCGAGCGTTTAGAAACAAAATGTATGAGACAACTGTATTCAGATTTCATTGGTGATTTCAAATATGAAATTTAATCGTAAGCTTAGCGATCAGATTTGGAGAATTTGATGTTTCCCCATTCAAAGAGATAGAAGTTGCACTTGCATGCCCGAGAGGCGTTTCTAAGATGGCTGCCGAGTAAAATGACGTGTCTTAAAGGGACTTTGTACTACACAACACATAGATTATGAGCAGTGCAGACACTGCTTTTTCCATTGTGCAATAAATTCAAATCTGCATTTTGAATAAACAAAAAACTTCCTCCTGATCCTCAAAGCCTGCTTTCATTCATTCAGTGTTTGCATAAACATATTGTCTTACTCAAATATCATCTGTAATGTCTTTGTGAACACACTGGGCTCTCTAATGTCCTGTTCTGATGGGCCTTGACTAACTCATTTTTATTCCAGTTTCAAGTTCACATTCGAAGCATTTATCGGACAATTTCATTATTCTTTCTAAACACTAAATTGACAACTCATTGTCTGATATCGCAGCAAACAGGGAACATTCTCAGGCAAGGTTCTCTCAAACGTTCTTCCAGTAACGTTAAAAGAGCATTCATTCAAAGTTGTCTGGCCTTTAATAATGTTCTCAAAACGTTAGCACAAGAACGTTATTAATACTTTGTTCATGGAGTGTTTTTTTTTTTCCTGAAATGTTTTTATTTGGATGTTCGTCTAACATTTTTTAAATGTTTGTACTTGTTTTAGAATGTTCAGATGCACATTCCCTTGATGTTTGCAGAATGGAATGTTCTTAACGTTCACAAAACATTTTAAAAACTTCGACTTAATGAGACCATTAGCAAAACATTCTTAGAAAAAAATGTTTGGTCTCACTTTTCTTTAACAATGTGCTTAATGTGTCCATGTTGTATTGCAAAACACTTGTGCCTCTGAGGTATGATATGGGTAAGTGCAGGACAGGTTTAGTGGTATGGGTTGGTTAAGGTGTAAGAGAAGTGTAGTTATAGGCATACACCGATCAGGCATAACATTATGACTATTGTGTTGGTCCCCCTTTTGCTGACCCGTCGAGGCATGGACTCCTCTAGACCCCTGAAGGTGTGCTGTGGTATCTGGCACCAAGATTTTAGCAGAAGATCCTTTAAGCCCTTTAAGTTGTGAGGTGGGGTCTCCATGGATCGGACTTGTTTGCAGTTTTGAAGATGCTCTGACCCAGTTGTCTAGCCGTCACAATTTGGCCCTTGTCAAACTCGCTCAAATCCTTATGCTTGCCCATTTTTCCTGCTTCTAACACGTCAACTTTGAGGACTAAATGTTCACTTGCTGACTAATATATCCCACCCACTAGGTATTTTCTAGTGAAGGGCTGTTTATTCAGCCATTGAGATGATTCTGAATGCTAGATATCTCACTCCAGAATGATCAACCCTCTTGCTTATCCATATCAGTACACTCTAAAAAAAAAAGGCTCGTAATCATAGGGGAACCTTTTTTAGTGCTATATAGCACCAATTTTGGGTTCTTCAGAGGTGCTATATAGCACCTTAGTCAAAGAACCGGTGAAGAACCTCTGAAGAACCGCTGAAGAACCTCTGAAGAACCGCTGAAGAACCACTGAAGCACCAAAATTGGTGCTATATAGCACTAAAAAAGGTTCCCCTATGATTACGAGCCAAGAACCATTTTTGGTGCAATATAGAACCTTTTTTTTTTTTAGAGTGTACTAAATAATAATAATTATGTTTCTAAGTGTCTGTTAGGTTTTTGAGGCCATTGGAAACTACAGAGGAAGGCATGTTGAGATAGTCGCTGTCTTTCGCGCTAGTGCAGCTTCTGTGTTGTGATTTAGAGATGGAAAAAGTGTGAAAGGGTCTGGATCAGGGTTCAGAGTTGTGATGGATCACAGACGCTGGCTGAGTTTGTTCTCTACATGACTGATGCTTCTGTATTTGGTCACACAGGAGACTTAGGCTGGTTGTAAACTGTGTTGCTCGTGTTATTTAATCACAGTGATCAAAGTGCATCTTTTCTACAGCCTCAGCGCTATATAGGATTGTCAATAAGTGCAACGCTGAGTCTGCATTATGTGATTTAAGGTCTCTGTCACACACACCAGCATCACACATGCCCAACTTCTCTCCCTACAGCGGTTTTAACTTTATAAAGCAAGTGTGACACTGATGTATAATGTCCTTTTTGTGCTGTAATGTGGTGTAACGCGACCACCCTGCGTTAAAATGCAATATGTTGCATTTGTGATGTGTGTGTGGGTGAGGTGAACGCATGCATTTCTGTACATTTAGATATCATCATTTAAAATATAACATTATATATAACACTTAGCATGATACTCTCATTTATCAGAAGAAGGACTTTGTTTGAGAAAGAGCTTTTTAATGGCAAATTAATAAAATAAAATAAAAAGATTTTACAGTTTAATGTTCAAAACTATATCAAAATATGTAAATGTGTTAACCAACAAAACCATCCAAATGAAAAGTCCTTTGAATTCAATATTCACTGAACTTCAGGTATCCTTAAACATTCTCTAAACTTGTTCAAATAGTTTTATGTTTTAGATGCTCTCAACATGACCATATTTCAATGTCTATCCATCCATAGAATTTTTTTAATTAAAATCACATGCAAGCCTGCAAATAAGTTTCTTCAACCGGTATCTGATTATATTTAATAAAACCTCTCCAAAACAGGTATAGGAATATATTGTATTATGTACTGAGTCATACAAAGCTAATGTATTTAATTACAATACATTTCTCTAATATTGTACTTGCACAACAAGAGTTAATCAAAAAATATTTAGGCAAAATGTGTTTAAATAACAGATTCAATATGTTGTTTTAGACAAGTTATGATTAGAGATCCTGCAGATTGCATAATTTTCTGTAGCCTTTAAAACCCTTTATCGGGCGAAGAACCATATATGGTAACTTAATCGCACATTCACAATGGCGTGCGTTTACATGCTTCTCCATCAGCTCATATAAGCACATGGATTTCTCCCAGCCAATCAACGGATATCAGTCTACATCACAGATAGTGACATCATTGCATCTGACCAATCAGGAGTTGCCCGAGGCATTTCAAACTTCAGCGTCATTTCAGAATTTGAGAATGACGGATTTACGCTCCTACCTACTCCCATAAATACGGAAATAGCCTAGCATCGAAACAAAGAATGGTAAATTAATGAAACTCACACATTATGGTTGAATAGTTGTGTTAAATGTTGAGATAGATGTTGTTTGCGTAGGATTTCTAGAAATAAGTGAACGTTGTGGCATGAAAAATGGTTCAGGTAAAAGTCCTTTCACACTGGACGCGATTTTGACGGGCGAATAATTCACGTAATGGTTTTATTTTTTAATCAGCTGTTTGTGTAATGAGTGCTTCCACACTGAACGCAAATGTGCTGCGGCGAAAAAGCAACGTTTTTTTTTTTCGCTTCAATGTCTATTTTTTTTTTAAAAACAGAAAAGGCTTAAACCAATCACATGCAAGGAAACAAAGGTGACAAAATGTCCAGTTGATGTCATTAGCTATTCAATCAACATTAACCATTCCCAGGCATCGCATTTCTCATGAGATTACAGCTATAGTTGTAGTTACAGGTGTACAGATGCACCTGTGTTTGCCCACTGTAGGCTATCGACAACGATATCATAACCTTTTGAGTTAAAACTCGTTGATTTTTTTTCTAAACCTAATTGTGTCCGCGTCTATGGAAAGTGAATGTGTTTCCGTCAGTACGACTGTGGCACTTAAATGTTTACATTGTGACTCAACTGGAAACACAGCTGCTCCGGATCGATTGGTTCCTGAAGTGTGTGTTTGTCTCGTCAGATGCGCTGCTACTGTCTCTGGAGGCAGACTGATCTCATGAAATGGTGTGTGTATGACACAGCAATTCATAAACCATTTTGGCGTGCTATCAAGATGCATAATCGGTTTTTAGCGTGTTTATCAACACTGTTTCATTCTATCCCCCTATACTGACCCTACCCCTAAACCTACCCATCACACACACACACACACACACACACACACACACACACTGCCCCTAAACCTACCCATCACAAGAAACATTCTGCATTTTTACATTTTCAAAAAAACATAATTTAGTATGTTTATAAATCTATTTACATTGTGGGGACACACACACACATAATGGTTTGTTTCGGCGTAGACATTCATGCGGAATCACACGGCGTAGACATACACGCAAATAGCTCAAAATGCGTACAGATAACACGCCATTTGGCTTTAGAAAGTGGCGTGTCTGTTTACGCAAAGTCATGATGTCATGTTGTTGGAGGAGCTCCTTAAAATTGTCCCACGGAAAGTAAGTGCGGAACCGGCCATGATAAAGTTTTAGCTCCTGTAGATTAGCATACTCCTCTTCAGACTCTGTGTTCTTTAAGACTGGGTGCACCCAAAACCTTATTTTCGGTCTTTTAAATAAAATGAAAAGTTCATCTTCACTGAATGATGAAGTGTCCGTGTTTTCTCAGCTGTCACTGCGAATGTTTGGGAATGTTGGAGCTCTGAAACGTCACAGACATCGCAAACTCGCGTCGCGGCTGATGTGAATGGTTTTGATGCGAACTAATGCATTTCACTTAATGCATTATAACATATAGGACACTAGTACTCAATAGTGCATTGAATGTTGCCACAGGTTTGCATAACATTATACAGTGACCCAGTGGGAAACTTAAGCCTTTTATTAAAATGATCAGGCCATAAATAGTGAAATATGTGTAATTTTGGTCAGTTTTATTTATCATCGTTACAAGTATTACTACGAACCCAGTTTATATTATTATGGCATATATTGGTTTAGTTTTACTGTGAGTCTTATTACTGCTAAAATAAGTGATACCACCAGTACTTAGTGCTATTTTTCACTCATTATTATATATTTACAGTTTATATGTCAATATTCTTTGTTTCCAGTAGATCTGCACCTCTCTGTTACTCTACACCTCAAACGTGGTCTGCAGAGTCTGTAAGGTCCACCTGTGCCTCAATGCTGACCGCAACTGCTTTATCAAGTTAATTTATTTAAATTTATTTTGTGTATTAAATTATGTTTATATCCACTTTTTGGAAGAAAAAAAATTACTCTAGTTCATTGAAGAAGTAGTTGACTTTGACATGAAAAAGTAGAAATGTTCCTAAATAAAAGAAAAAATGTTCCTAAATAAATAGTTTATGAAGTTTATACATGTTTTATGTATTTATTTCTATTTTATATACACTTTTATGACCATAGACCGGCGAGGAACCATATATGGTAACTTCATTGCCCTTGATTTTCAACATAACATTTTTTTTTTTTTTTAATTTTAAGTCACAAAAGTTCAAAAGTCTTGTAATAACCTACAATAACACTCCAGGGTTGAAATTTTGAATTTCCAAGTATTTCAATTAGTGCCCTATAAAGGGTTAACTTTCTGTAGCTATTGTTTTTGTTAGCATTTATTTTTCTGTATTTTCTATATTAAAACACTTTCTTCTATTTTGGTTTAATATACAATAGTGTAAAAGTTGTCAATGGCTGTTATTGAAGGAAATAGTCAATGTAGTGGCCAGGTTTGTATTTATTAATTTATAAATGTCAACATTACAACGTCAACTCATGACATTAATAAACTGTCAGTGCATCTCGGTTTACTTACAGAATCGCCAAGTACAACTGTTATCAAAACAATATTATCAGTAAAGGACTGAACAACTTTAGTATGAGACAAAGGTTTATAATAAAATAAATGAGATAAACATAAAAATAAAAGAGGCAACAGGAACACTAAGGAAAGCATTAGCAAGGAGCTACAAAGTGTGAGAGATAGATAGAGCTGTTTACTGTTGAACACATGAGCTCTTTTTCTGAAAACTGCATATGATAAACCAAAGGGCCTGTATTACTTCATCTCACATAAAACTCTAAACATTTTTCTGCAGTCTTTATCACACCATTTGTATTGACCGTCCTCCTCCTCCTCTATGGCACCGCAGTGCTGGGAAATCTGATGTTCTGGTTGACTTCCTCCTTTCCAGTTGGTCCAGGGTCCCATTTGAAACCCATTGGTCCACATCCAGAATCCGAAAAGTCGACTCTGTCTAAGCCCCACCCACACCGGCCCAGAGATACTCCTTCTTTTTAGCTCTCGCTCTGTTTCTGTCTGATCTTTCTCAGACTGAATGGTCAGGAGTCCAGAATAGTTACTGTCACAGTAATCCAGAGCTTCCTCCCAGGACATTTTTGTCTCACTGACATGAATGAAGCTTTCTGAGGAAAGTCATTATAAAGTTAACTAATTAAAATGAGTTGCATGCTTTGATTGATATGGTAGACTTTGGAAATGTTGAATTTTAAAGCATCAAATATTTTCTTAACTTACTGTAGCAAAGAGCAGGCTGGTCAGCAATGTTAGCGTGGAACCAAGATCCTGATTTAGAGAGATGTGTAAAGCATGCTTCAGATGATGAAATATTCTGTGTGTAATCAGAACGTCCACCATCAAGCCAATAAATGCTGTAATGGTTATATCGGAGGCCGATCCAGAAAGAGTTACTCCCATTTACTGCGTCCATCACTTGTTTATTCTCCGTCTCATTTCTGATACTGACTAAATTCGTGTGATTCTCTCTGCAGAACAGCTGAGCGTCAATCCAGGTTTTGTTTTCACGGATTAAACTGTAGTTGTATGATTGTTGCCCAGGATCTGTATGAATACAAGAATGGACAATAATTTAACTCACATGGCATTTAGACATTTATAAGATATAAACAGCTCAGGGATCATTACCTTGATCATAACATATGAAGTACATTTTTGTTGAACTACAATTGAAAGGCTCCCAACTTCTACGAGTGTTTATAGCACCACAGTCTTTTCCCCCATTAAAACGGCTGCTGGTGTTGATGAATGTGACAGAATCACCATTTGACCATTTACAGCTGCTGGCACCAATCCAACCATTATTCTCACGACTCACACTTTTATTGAGAATATCAACTAACTCCATGTTCTCTTTTTCATCGTAGATTGTGACGAGGTCAGTGTAGTTTCTTCTGCAAGCTTTTAGTGCATCATTTATAGTCATTTTTGTATCGATCAAGTGGAAACTTCTCAGTCGGCCTGTAGCATTTAAAAGGGGAACACCTGAGAAGAGATGTTCAGTTTTCAGTGAAATACTGTTGACATTATCTCGACTAGTGGGAAAAATATTTACATGTGAAACTTTGAAAAAATCAAATGTAGTAAATAAAGACTAGTGCTCGCCTTGTAAAATTAAAAAGATCTATAATTTCTTATCAAAATAATAAAATATTTAAGACATTTTAACATGCATAAACGTGATGTGAGAGGAACTTTTTGCAATAAAGAGTGGATTAAATACTCACCCCAGAGCAGAAACAGGACAGATAGAAGTGCCATGGTAATCTCAGTTAATATTAAATCAGAATCTTATATTTTGTTGTTAATGTTTGTAGTTTGGTCTTTTGATTCTGTGAGTTGGAGGAAATCGAAAACAGAGCAAATATCAAAGAATGCAAGAAATCAAAATTGGCTTAATAATTACTTATTATTTATGATCCAGTTACTAATACTAAAGCTAAAGACTTATTGTATGACATACCCAAACAGTACAATAAATTCATAAATATATAAATGTGTATCAACAAACAAACAATGACAGACAATGCTATCAGAGACTTTGCATATACATACAGTATGTTAGTAATTTACAGGGAAAGTAATGAAAACAGATCATAAAACAGAGAAAGAAAAGACCCTTCTTACCCGTTGAGCTGGTTATTTGTTTGTGATGCACTGAAGGAAATGCCAGCTTATTCAAATCATGTCTTAATTTTAGGATGGGTAGAGACGCACAGGCAAATTAAGTGATAACACATACTGTAGGTTATAATATGATATGCGGTGTCATTGCATGCAATATAAACAGGTGTAACACAAATAAACAAATTTTCTCATGTTTACATATCAGATCACAAAAGGACCGTTATTACTGTAGCTCATGTTTCTGTTACTCATAAAGCAGACCTGTGCATTATAACTGAAAATGTAGAGTTACGGTTATATAAAGTTACATAAAGCAAAATGCACTGCAAACATGATCATTCCACAGACGCTGAAGGAAGAAACGCAGAGAAAATAAACTTTTCATTGCGGAATGTGAAGCTCAGAGCCTGCTTTCATTCTCTTTTGGAAATATTTGCATGAACATGCTACCTTAGTCAAATATTAATAACATACAGAATGTGTCTTTATTCAGACATCTAGCCCTCACATTCTGCACCGAAACACTATTTATTTGACACTTTATGAACATTTAAAAAACAAATAAAGTCAAATGTCACCCTGGTTTGTGAAGAATTAGTCATGTTTTGGTAACACTTTACAATAAGGTTATATTAGTTAACATTAGTTAACATGAACTAACCATGATCTGTTAAGTATTTCATCTTTGTTAACGTTAGTTAAATCCAGCTGTTCATTGTTTGTTCATGTTAGTTCACAGACAGTGCATTAACTAATGTTAACAAGATTTTAATAATGCATTAGTAAATGTTGACAAAGATAAATAAATGCTTTATAAGTGCAGTTCATTATTAGTTCATGTTAAATAATGTAGTTAACTAATGAACCTTATTGTAAAGTGTTAGCCGTGTTTTGTTTTGTTTTTTTGTTTATTTAAATGGTGAGGGAAAAAACATTGGTACATTATAATTTGTACAGTATCAGAATAGGTTATCAGTCATTATTGATACAATATTGTTAGTCTCGAGATTCTTCTCATCAGTGAATAAATAGGCCTACATAAATCCACTTTGACTTCTCCTGTGTCCTGGTCTGGTGGTAGAACTTGTGTTAAAGTCCACATTAAAGTTTTTTTTTTTTTTTTGCTTTTAAAGTGATAGTTCACCCAAAAATGAAAATGACCCCATGATTTGCTCACCCTCAAGTCATCCTAGGTGTGTATGACATTCTTCTTTCAGACGAATACAATCAGAGTTATATTAAAAATGTCCTGGATCTTCCAAGCTTTATAATGGCAGGGACTTTTTGGGTCATTTTTGAACTTCATAAAAGTGCATCTATCAATCATATAACTGCTCCACACGGCTCTGGAGCGATGCGTTTGTGTAAGGAAAATATCCATATTTAAAACTTTATAGACTAAAATAACTAGCTTCCGGCGGTCAGCGGTACGCAAGTCAACTTACGGTGAAAGATGAACCCCTGACGCGATGTACAGGAGCATCTCAAGCTTTGACGCCTCTCGTGGATAGGGCTGGGCAACAAACTCAAGCCCCTCTTCTCTTATATCGAAATCCTCCGCCATTTCTCTGTAAAAATTCTCGTTTTAGACTCTAATTCATGACCGGTGTTTTGTTTTGCTCTATCCTCTGCGCTTCTGCGTTCATCAATACGCATGCGTCAAGGGTTCAAGGGTCAAGGGTTACTCTTTCACCGTAAGTCGACTCACGTACCGCTGAGCGCCAGAAGCTAGTTATTTAGTCTATAAAGTAGACTCACTTCGCTTCAGAAGGCCTTTATTAACCCCCCGGAGCCATGTGGAGCAGTTATATGATGGATAGATGCACTTTTATGGACAAAAATCCTAACAAGTCACTGCCATTATAAAGCTTGGAAGAGCCAGGACATTTTTAATATAACTTAGATTGTGTTCGTCTGAAAGAAGAATGTCATATACACCTAGGATGACTTGAGAGTGAGTAAATCATGGGGTCATTTTCATTTTTTGGTGAACTAACCCTTTTAGTATGAATATGTCAGCCTTACTGTTATCTATAAGCTTATGTGCTCCAAAACAATGACAAAATTCACATTTAGAAGATAAGCATTAAAAACGTACAATCTCTCACTTCCTCTTAAATGGATCATCTTAGACTTCAGCTTCTCATCAGATATTCTGTCCAATCAAATGCTCTCTAGAATCTGAAGCCCCGCCCCCAACATTATAAATAGAAGTTGCTCCTGAAATCGATTACTTGTTCACACATTTACTATTTTCTACATGTTGAATGGAACAAAGTGCACTATATAGGGGATAGGGAACAATTCAGACAATTCCGTGCAAATATGCTTTCCAATGGGGCGAATTAAGTCTAGTTTCACGTTAGTGTCACGCAAACCAAACAACAGCACAGATGTATTTTAAAGATATTCATCAGTGATTGTAAATAAATGAGCCTACAAGGTTTTACAAGGGCAATGGACACTCAGCGTGATTTCAAAAACAACACATTTTAGTGCCAGATAGCCTCTTATTTAACAAACAAATGAAATGAACCCAGACAGCAACATAGTGCTGGCCCAGATCTGACCCACATCTGATATGCGTTAAACCCACATGTACCGAATCTAGACCTATTCTGCTGTATATTACGCCGTTTATGTTCACAGACATAACCGACTGTGTTTATGTGAACTTTGTGTGTTTTTGACATACACTTGTGACAGTTTAAGCACAATATGAGCGAAAGAGAACTTAGTTTCATACGCACACGACGCTCCGTCTGACAGCCAGCTTTCTGTGCACGTGTTTCAGAGTTGTGTGCTTAGAAAACCATATATCAGATGTTTAGATTGATATGACTTTAAAATGAATGCAGATCGTAAAAGTTCATGATGATGAAGAACCGCATGTTTTGTGTGCGTGAGCGCGATAGAGATAATCAAAGGCAAAAAGACGTTTTAGTTTTTGGCACAGTATCGGAAGCACGGGTTGTAAAGGCTTCGCCCTCTTATAGAAAGTAGGACAGGGTGCATCAGCTCATTTGCATTTAAAGATACATGCACAAAAACGCCATGTTCCCTTGCGAAACTCCCTTTTCTCTGATTCTGAAGCCTTTATACAATCACACAGTGAAACCGCACGTTGGATGGTTTGTAACGTTAAAGAAAACGAACCAATGACGGTGTGGTACGCGTGAGCTAATGGTGAGCGAGCCCACCAAAAGGGGTGACGTATCGGGCTATATAAGCGGCCGTTTCACCATGGCCAATTGATTCATTCTCCTTCAGCAACGCAGATAACATCTCTTCGCTGGAACTCGGATTGAAGCCGCCTTCACCTGCAAGCAACTGGATTCGCCGCTGATCTTCTCGCCTTTGTGTAGTTGATCGGCCCCGCCTCCCTGCTCGCCACTCTCTGTATCCTTTCAGAGCATTTATAAAAGAGCAAATTTTAGTGACGTTGTTGCAAATGTCTTGCCACGAGTGTGGCACGTGCAGAGCCTCCTGCACTTTGATGACGGGCACAGCGAGTGCCTGCAATATCTGGACGCAGGGCCGTGCACAGGGGGGTGGCCCGGTGACTAGAGCCACTGCCCCTCTGCCCTCATCAGCTGAGGTGCCCCTCTCGCAGTCTATGGTCGCTACCATCCCGCTAAAAGTGTTCTGTTTTCCCTCCGCTAAAGATTCACCGATTCCACGAATCCGCTCCCGTGTTTTCCCGCTCACTCCCCAGCGTCACTCATAAAGTCTGTGCGCGGAAATCTGGAAAGCGTAGACGACAGTTCCAGAATGTCTTCGCTTTAACAGTATACATTACAATCTGCGGAATTGGTCATTTGGTAGTTTGTTTTTGTATTTCTGTCGGTATTATTTTGCTCCTGATCTTCTAATAGTGCTAACAACTTGTACAAAATACACGTTCTTGGAAGAGAATTATAACTCTTGTCTAATCAAATTTTTTTACCAGATCTGGTCTAATATAAATAACACCAACTTTGCTGTTGATGGCACACTTTGTAGAATATATATAGGCCTAATTTCATATAATAACCAGAATATAGTTACAGAATGTATAAATTACTTTTGATATAATTCGTATTACTATTTATATATCTTTTAAAGTGTCATTAATGTAAAATACTAAATCAAATATTCTACTTAAAATTTTTTGACAATTTAGTAGAATAATTGAATAACTGATAACAGAAAAATCTGAATCCCATTAAAAGATAATTTTTTAATGACTTATGTACAAGCATATCAATATTAGTGTTATCAATATTTACTTATTCAATTGTCCATATTTTAATTGAAGATGTCATAATAAAAAAACATAATAGATTTAGTCATAATAGAATTCACTCAATTAACCTAGCCTATAGGTTTTAATGAAAGTGAAGATGCCTGAAATGTACATCTAAAAAATCATGAAAATATCAAATAAAACCAAAAACATTGTGTCCACAAATCCATCACTATCTTCGATAGACACAAAATTAGATAAAAACTGTTTTGACTGACTAAACACACAAATGTTGATATTAAGATGAAATGAGAAAATAATAAAAATAGTACACTGTAAAAAACAAATCAGGTCTTCAATTGAAAATTTTCAAGTGACCGATCACATCTACATTTTTCAGTTGGCCACATTGAATTTCTGTGAATTAATGCAATTTAATTCACAGAAATTCAATATGGCCAACTAAAAAATGTAGATGTGATCGCCACTTGAAAATTTTCAATTGGAGACTTTTTTTTTTTTTACAGTGTATATTCGTTCATCAAAAGTGCTGAGATGAGATTTTGTGTCGTCTATGGCCAGGAGAAAAAATTATCATGGCTCAGAGAGTGAGGGAGAGCCCACTGAGCATCAGTAAAATCAGACAGTTACAGGCTGTAAGTAAAATAATAGTAAGAGTAAGATGGATAATTTGTATGGACTAGCATCCAATCCTCGCCCCCAATGCCACCCCACCCCAGTGCCCCTTTTTTTTGTTTGGGCCACTGCCCTCTCCACAGGAAGAGGTTCCCCCTGTCCATTTCTCCCATCCAGACCAACGTAACTCTGCGGCCGCGAATGACTTGGTCTCGTTCGGAGGATCTGATGACGAGCCGCAGGACGACAGCATGTCCTTAGCGGCATCGAAGGCATCGGAGTTGTCGGGCTCGCAGCATGACCCTTGCCGTCTTTGGAGCCGATTGACACCAGAGCTTCTAGTGACTCAAAGCTCTATCGGATGCTGTCGAACAGCTCGGTTTAGAGTGGTCTCCGCCTGAGGAACCCACTCACAGATGCTTGGACGAGTGGTTCCTGCCTGGACATCATCAAGGCGTTCTCTCCCAAGCGAGAAGGACAATTTGGCATCCCAGACCCGAGCTGTGGGACCGTCATGTGTGGTTTCTCAACGGGAGCCCATAAACCTCCTTGAGAATATCCTAAACACTACCTCTCAGGCCAGAGCTCCATCTACAAGATGTCTCTACACCTCAAAATGGTGACATATATCAGATATTCTCAGATATTTCAAATATTCTTTAAGACTTAATTGATAGAGGCCTTTCCCCCTCTACTCTTAAAGTCTATGTTGCAGCTATAGCAGCTTCACACGCTCCTATAGCAGGGCAGTCTATAGGAAGAAACAACCTTGTTGTTCGCTTCCTTAAGGGCTCCAGGAGGCTTAACCCTCCTCGTCCCCTCACGGTCCCTACTTGGGACCTTTCTGTGGTTCTCAGGGGCCTTAAAAGGGGCGGCAGTGGCTCAGTGGTTCTTGTAGGTTGTCTACAAACCGGAAGGTTGGTGGTTCAATCCCTGTTTCCACCTGACCAAGTGTCGGGGTGTCCATGAGCAAGACACCTAACCCCAGCTGCTCCCGACTAGCTGGGTCTGTTGAAAGCGCTATTTAAATACAGTCCATTTAAAAGCCCTTCATTTGAACAAATCTGGACTGCTGACCTTCGACCCCTATCGCTAAAAAACACCTTGCTGCTAGCTCTAGCATCGGTTAAGCGTGTGGGAGATTTGCAGACGCTCTCTGTGAGCCCCTTGTGTCTTGAGTTTAGGCCCAACTCTAAAGTCGTCCTGAAACCTAGACATGGATACATCCCTCACCGTCTACATTTGTTAGATTTTACAATCTAGAGGTCCCTGTGCTTCAATGGCAGGTCCTTTCTGCATAAACCTACTGCACTCGCATGCTTTTTTGTTATATCCCCGAGTCTGGGAGTAACTCTTTGCCCTCAGTGTTTGTCGGTTCTCGTTCCATATTAGACGTGTTCTGTGTAATCCTGAGTTTTATATTAAAGTAACTGTTTCCTGTTCTCCTTTGTCTCCGTGAGCTCATTGCCTTCCTGACTGCATGCCTGTTTGTAACAGTTTGCCCTATATATTCATAAACTGGGCCCCTGGAGGCCCTAGTAATGGGGTTCTGGTGGATGACTTATATCTCTTGAGTGTCTTTTTAAAGCGCTTCACACTTTTATTTAGTCGTCCCCTTACATAGCATGGCATGATTGTATTATTATATTATTTATATTAAGATGAACGACGCAGTACTCGTGTAGTATCGCACGGGAATGTAATCGGTTACTAACGTAACCTCAGTTCCCTTAGATACGGAAAAAGTACTGCGTAATTTGCCGTGCTACATGCGAAGAAGCCTCATGCGTCGCTTCAGTCGAAACCAATCGATTTGCCTTGGTGAAACGGCCGCTTATATAGCGCTTATATGACCTCTCTCACATCACGCCGTCATTGGTTTGTTTTCTTTAACTTTACGAACCAATCGACGTGCAGTTTCACTGCGTGATTGTATAAAGACTTCAGAATCTGAGAAAAATGTGTTTTCCCCGTAGCGTCTTGTCTTATTTATCTTAATAAGATGAACGATGCAGTACTCGTTCCGTATCTAAGGGAACCGAGGTTACGTTAGTAACGGAGATAATTTAATAAATTATCTATGGGGTATTTTGAGCTGAAACTTCAGACACATTCTGGGGACACCTGAGACTTGTATTACATCTTGAGGGGAATAATAGGTATCCTTTAAAGAATAAAGGTTGTTATTGAAGGAAATAGTCAATGTAGTACCCATAATTGTATTTTTATTGTGGGGGTTTTTCCAGAAACATTACAACAATCACAGATGGCACACTCATGACACTAAGGAATTGTCTTGGTGCGTCGGTTTACATCTAGATTTGCTAAGTACAAATGCTATTGACACAATATTATCAGTAAAAGAAATCAATGATATAATATGCATTCATAAACAACTTTTAATATTTATTTGTACTATTAAACAATGGTTTACAATAGTAAAATGACTAGTACAAGACATGAAGATAGATCTGTTTACTGTTGAACTCCACCGGAAACTGCATACGATAAACCAAAGGGCCTGTATTACTTCCTCTCGCATAAAACTCTATATTTAAATCTGCAGTCTTTACCACACCATCTATATTGACCGTCCGCCTCCTCTATGGCACCGCAGTGTTCTGGTTGACTTTCTCCTTTCCAGTTGGTCCAGTTTCCCACTTGAAGCCCATTGGTCCAAATCCAGTGTGGACTCAGCCTAACCCACACCGGCCCAGAGATATTCCTTCTTTTTAGCTCTCGCTCCGTTTCTATCTGATCTTTCTCAGACTGAATGGTCAGGAGTCCAGAATAGTTACTGTCACAGTAATCCAGAGCTTCCTCCCAGGACCTTTCTTTCTCACTGACATGAATGAAGCTTTCTGAGGAAAATTAATTAAAATAATAAAATAAAATGAGTTGCATGCTTTGATTGATATGGTAGACTTTGGAAATTTTGAATTTTAAAGCATCAAATATTTTCTGTAGCAAATATTTACTATTTACTATAAAATATTTAATATTTACTGTAGCAAAGAGCAGGATACGAATTCACATTGCTTTTAGACCAAGATCCTGATTTAGAGAGAAATGTAAAGCATGCTTTAAAAGGTGATGAAATATTCAGTGTGTAATCAGAACGTCCACCATCAAACCAATCAGAGCTGTAATGGTTATATCGGAGGCCGATCCAGAAAGAGTTACTCCCATTTGCTGCGTCCGTCACTTGTTTATTCTCCGTCTCATTTCTGATACTGACTAAATCTGTGTGATTCTCTCTGCAGAACTGCTGAGCCTCAATCCAGGTTTTGTTTTCACGGATTAATCTATAGTTGTATGATTGTTGCCCAGGATCTGTATGAATACAAGAATAGACAATAATTTAACTCACATGGCATTTTGAAATTTATAAGATATAAACAGCTCAGAGATCATTACCTTGATCATAACACATGAAGTGCTTTTTTGTTGAACTACAATTGAAAGGCTCCCATCCTCCACCAGTGTTTATAGCACCACAGTCTTTTTCCCCAGTAAAACGGCTGATGGATTTGATGAATGTGACAGAATCACCATTTGACCATTTACAGCTGCTGGCACCAATCCAACCATTAGACTCACCACTCACACTTTTGAGAATATCAGCTAAGTCATTATTCTCTTTTTCATCGTAGATTGTGACGAGGTCAGTGTAGTGTCTTCTGCAAGCATTTAGTGCTTCATTTATAGTCATTGTTGTATCGATCAAGTGGAAACTTCTCAGTCGGCCTGTAGCATTTAAAAGGGAAACACCTGAGAAGAGATGTTCAGTTTTCAGTGAAATACTGTACACATTTTGACTGGATGAGCATTCATATATTTCAAAAACATTTACATGTGAAACATTGAAAAAATCTAATTTAATACATGGAGACTGTAGACTAGTGCAAAAATCTATAATATCTTAATAAAATACTTAAGACATTTTTAACATGCATACACGTAAAATAAAGAGTGGATTAAATACTCACCCCAGAGCAGAAACAGGACAGATAGAAGTGCCATGGTAATCTCAGTTAATATTAAATCAGAGTTTGACTGATCAGTGGATTGGAGGAAATCGAAAACAGAACAAATATCAGAGAATACAAGAAATCAAAATTTGCTCAAATATAACTTATTATTTATGATCCTCTGTTATTAATACTAAGACTAAAGACTTATTGTATGACATACCCAAACAGTACAATAAATTCATACACATATAAATGTGTATCAACAAACAAACAATGACAGACAATGCGATCAGAGACTTTGCAAATACATACAGTATGTTAGTAATTTACAGAGTAAGTAATGAAAACCGATCATACAACAGAGAAAGAAAAGACCCTTCTTACCCGTTGAGCTGGTTATTTGTTTGTGATGCACTGAAGGAAATTCCAGACTTATTCAAATCATGTCTTAATTTTAGGATGGGTAGAGACGCACAGGCAAATTAAGTGATAACACATACTGTAGGTTATTGATGATATGCGGTGTCATTGCATGCAATATAAACAGGTGTAACACAAATAAACAAATTTTCTCAAAAGGACCGTTATTACAGTAGCTCATGTTTCTGTTACTCATAAAGCAGACCTGTGCATTATAACTGAAAAGTGTTAGAGTTACTGTTATATAAAGTTACATAAAGCAAAATGCACTGCAAACATGATCATTCCACAGACGCTGAAGGAAGAAACGCAGAGAAAATAAACTTTTCATTGCAGAATGTGAAGCTTAGAGCCTGCTTTCATTCTCTTTTGGAAATATTTGCATGAACATGCTTCCTTAGTCAAATATTAATAACACAGAATGTGTCTTTATTCAGACATCTAGCCCTCACATTCTGCACTGAAACACTATTTATTTGACACTTTTTGAACATTTAAAAAAAAAAATAATGTCAAATGTCACCCTGGTTTGTGAAAAATTTGTCATGTTTTGGTAACACTTTACAATAAGGTTATATTAGTTAACATTATTTAGTTAACATGAACTAAACATGATCTGTTCAGCATTAGTTCATCTTTGTCAACATTATTTAATATAAATCCAGCTGTCTATTGTTTGTTCATGTTAGTTCACAGACAGTGCATTAACTAATGTTAACAAGATTTTAATAATGCATTAGTAAATGTTGACAAAGATAAATAAATGCTTTATAAGTGCAGTTCATTATTAGTTCATGTTAAATAATGTAGTTAACCAATTAACTTTATTGTAAAGTGTTACCCGTGTTTTGTATTTTGCTTATTGAATGTAAATGGTGAGGGAAAAAACACCATTACTTAAATTATAATTTGTACAGTATCAGAATAGGTTATCAGTCATTAATACTATGGAGCGAAGTGTTTGTGTAAGAAAAATATACATATTTAAAATTTGTTCGACTAAAATAACTAGCTTCTGGCGGTCAGCGGTAGCAAGTCGACTTACTCGTGGATAGGGATGGGCAAAAAACTCAAGTCTCTCTTCTCTTATATCGAAATCCTCCGCCATTTCTCTTTAAGAATTCTCGTTTTAGACTCTAATTCATGACCGGTGTTTCGTTTTGCTCTATCCTCTGCGCTTCTGCGTTCATCAATACGCATGCTCAATAAAACTTCCCTAACCTGTACTTCTTGTCTCAGACCCTTCTGTACCGTAACAGAAGACCGGACCACAACCGATGAGCAAGGCGTTGCGCTGGGCAGAAACCCATTGTACAGTCTATGTCCAGTTTCATCGCCCATTTCAAAGAGGTCTTCGGAAATCCCAGCCTGGGATGCCTCCATTGGTGAGCAATTGTATAATTTGAAACAAAATAACATGTGTGTCAATGAGTATGCCCTCAAGCTCAGGACAGTGGCGGCCGCCAGCGGATGGAACGAGCAATCTCTGCTGACTACCTATCGTCAGGGACTGGAAACTCAATAATCAAGCCATACATAATTAAATGTGTAATTTTGGTCAGTTTTATGACCTTATAACAGTTTTTAATATACTTAAAAGGCATATATTGGTGTTTGTTTTTACTGTGAGCCTCATTGCTGCTAAAATAAGGGGCACCACCAGTATTTATAGTGCTATTTTTCACTTAATGCATTATAACATATAGGACACTAGTACTCAATAGTGCATTGAATGTTGCCACAGGTTTGCATAACATTATACAGTGACCCAGTGGGAAACTTAAGCCATTGAAATTATCAGGCCATAAATAGTGAAATATCTGTAATTTTGGTCCGTTTTATTTATTATTATTACAAGTATTACTACTAACCCAGTTTATATTATTATGGCATATATTAGTTTAGTTTTACTGTGAGTCTTATTACTGCTAAAATAAGTGGTACCACCAGTACTTAGTGCTATTTTTCACTCATTATTATATATTTACAGTTTATATGTCAATATTCTTTGTTTCCAGTAGATCTGCACCTCTCTGTTACTCTACACCTCAAACGTGGTCTGCAGAGTCTGTAAGGTCCACCTGTGCCTCAATACTGATCGCAACTGCTTTATCAAGTTAATTTATTTATATTTATTTTGTGTATTAAATTATGTTTATATCCACTTTTTGGAAGAAAAAAAATTACTCTAGTTCTTGAAGAAGTAGTTGACTTTGACATGAAAAAGTAGAAATGTTCCTAAATAAAAGAAAAAATGTTCCTAAATAAATAGTTTATGAAGTTTATACATGTTTTATGTATTTATTTATATTTTATATACACTTTTATGACCATAGACCGGCGAGGAACCATATATGGTAACTTCATTGACCTTGATTTTCAACAAAAAAAAAAAATGTAAAAAAAAATTTAAGTCACAAAAGTTCAAAAGTCT
Organism: Gobio gobio; assembly: GCF_949357685.1. Classification (NCBI taxonomy): domain Eukaryota; kingdom Metazoa; phylum Chordata; class Actinopteri; order Cypriniformes; family Gobionidae; genus Gobio; species Gobio gobio. The sequence continues at coordinate 3,673,093 of NC_137101.1, read as the reverse complement.
TGTAATAACCTACAATAACACTCCAGGGTTGAAATTTTGAATTTCCAAGTATTTCAATGAGTGCCCTATAAAGGGTTAACTTTCTGTAGCTATTGTTTTTGTTAGCATTTATTTTTCTGTATTTTCTATATTAAAACACTTTCTTCTATTTTGGTTTAATATGCAATAGTGTAAAAGTTGTCAATGGCTGTTATTGAAGGAAATAGTCAATGTAGTGGCCAGGTTTGTATTTATTAATTTATAAATGTCAACATTACGACGTCAACTCATGACATTAATAAACTGTCAGTTTATCTCGGTTTACTTACAGAATCGCCAAGTACAAATGTTATCAAAACAATATTATCAGTAAAGGACTGAACAACTTTAGTATGAGACAAAGGTTTATAATAAAATAAATGAGATAAACATAAAAATAAAAGAGGCAACAGGAACACTAAGGAAAGCATTAGCAAGGAGCTACAAAGTGTGAGAGATAGATAGAGCTGTTTACTGTTGAACACATGAGCTCTTTTTCTGAAAACTGCATATGATAAACCAAAGGGCCTGCATTACTTCATCTCACATAAAACTCTAAACATTTTTCTGCAGTCTTTATCACACCATTTGTATTGACCGTCCTCCTCCTTCTCTATGGCACCGCAGTGCTGGGAAATCTGATGTTCTGGTTGACTTCCTCCTTTCCAGTTGGTCCAGGGTCCCATTTGAAACCCATTGGTCCACATCCAGAATCCGAAAAGTCGACTCTGTCTAAGCCCCACCCACACCGGCCCAGAGATATTCCTTCTTTTTAGCTCTCGCTCCGTTTCTGTCTGATCTTTCTCAGACTGAATGGTCAGGAGTCCAGAATAGTTACTGTCACAGTAATCCAGAGCTTCCTCCCAGGACATTTTTGTCTCACTGACATGAATGAAGCTTTCTGAGGAAAGTCATTATAAAATAAACTTATTAAAATGAGTTGCATGCTTTGATTGATATGGTAGACTTTGGAAATGTTGATTTTTAAAGCATTAAATATTTACTTAACTTACCGTAGCAAAGAGCAGGCTGGACAGCAATGTTAGCGTGGAACGAAGATCCTGATGAAGAATTTGAGAGAAATGTTAAGCATGCTTCAGATGATGAAAACTTCTGTGTGTAATCAGAACGTCCACCATTAAGCCAATAAATGCTGTAATTGTTATATCGGAGGCCGATCCAGAAAGAGTCACTCCCATTTGCTGCGTCCTTCACTCGATCATTCTCCGTCTCATTTCTGATACTGACTAAATCCGTGTGATTCTCTCTGCAGAACTGCTGAGCCTCAATCCAGGTTTTGTTTTCACGGATTAAACTGTAGTTGTATGATTGTTGGCCAGGATCTGTATGAATACAAGAATAGACAATAATTTAACTCACATGACATTTAGACATTTATAAGATATAAACAGCTCCGGGATCATTACCTTGATCGTAACACATGAAGTGCTTTTTTGTTGAACTACAATTGCAAGGCTCCCATCTTCCACGAGTCTTTATAGCACCACAGTCGTTTCCCCCATTAAAACGGCTGCTGGTGTTGGTGAATGTGACAGAATCACCATTTGACCATTTACAGCTGCTGGCACCAATCCAACCACTATTCTCACCACTCACACTTTTATTGAGAATATCAACTAACTCCATGTTCTCTTTTTCATCGTAGATTGTGACGAGGTCAGTGAAGTTTGTTCTGCAAACATTTAGTGCTTCATTTATACTCAGTGTTGTATTGATCACGTGGAAACTTCTCAGTCGGCCTGTAGCATTTAAAAGGGGAACACCTGAGAAGAGATGTTCAGTTTTTAGTGAAATACTGTTGACATTATCTCGACTAGTGGGAAAAATATCAAATGTAGTAAATAAAGACTAGTGCGCGCCTTGTAAAATTAAAAATACTTTTTAAAAACTTTTTGTAATAAAGAGTGGATTAAATACTCACCCCAGAGAAGAAACAGGACAGATAGAAGTGCCATGGTAATCTCAGTTAATTTCAAATCAGAATCTTATATTTTGTTGTTAATGTTTGTAGTTTGGTCAGTTGATTCTGTGAGTTTGACTGATCAGTGGATTGGAGGAAATCGAAAACAGAACAAATATCAGAGAATGCAAGAAATCTAAATTTGCTCATATTACTTATTATTTATGATCCTGTGTTATTAATACTAAGACTAAAGACTTCTTGTATGACATACCCAAACAGTACAATAAATTCATACACATATAAATGTGTATCAACAAACAAACAATGACAGACAATGAGATCAGATACTTTGCATAAATATACAGTATGTTATTAATTTACAGAGTAATGAAAACAGATCATAAAACAGAGAAAGAAAATACCCTTCTTACCCGTTGAGCTGGTTATTTGTTTGTGATGCGCTGAAGGAAATGCCAGACTTATTCAAATCAAGTCTTAATTTTAGGATGGGTAGAGACGCACAGGCAAATTAAGTGATAACACATACTGTAGGTTATTGATGATATGCGGTGTCATTGCATGCAATATAAACAGGTGTAACACAAATAAACAAATGTTCTCATGTTGACGTATCAGATCACAAAAGGACCGTTATTACTGTAGCTCATGTTTCTGTTACTCATAAAGCAGATCTGTGCATTATAACTGAAAAGTGTTAGAGTTACTGTTATATAAAGTTACATAAAGCAAAATGCACTGCAAACATGATCATTCCACAGACGCTGAAGGAAGAAACGCAGAGAAAAGAAACTTTTCATTGCAGAATGTGAAGCTCAGAGCCTGCTTTCACTCTCTTTTGGAAATATTTGCATGAACATGCTACCTTAGTCAAATATTAATAACACAGAATGTGTCTTTATTCAGACATCTAGCCCTCACATTCTGCACCGAAACACTATTTATTTGACACTTTTTGAACATTTAAAAAACAAATAAAGTCAAATGTCACCCTGGTTTGTGAAGAATTAGTCATGTTTTGGTAACACTTTACAATAAGGTTATATTAGTTAATATTAGTTAACATGAACTAACCATGATCTGTTCAGCATTAGTTCATCTTTGTCAACATTATTTAATATAAATCCAGCTGTTCATTGTTTGTTCATGTTAGTTCACAGACAGTGCATTAACTAATGTTGACAAGATTTTATTAATGCATTAGTAAATGTTTACAAAGATAAATAAATGCTTTATAAGTGCAGTTCATTATTAGTTCATGTTAAATAATGTAGTTAACTAATGAACCTTATTGTAAAGTGTTAGCCGTGTTTTGTTTTGTTCTTTTGTTTATTTAAATGGTGAGGGAAAAAACATTGGTACATTATAATTTGTACAGTATCAGAATAGGTTATCAGTCATTATTGATACAATATGGTTAGTCTCGAGATTCTTCTCATCAGTGAATAAATAGGCCTACATAAATCCACTTTGACTTCTCCTGTGTCCTGGTCTGGTGGTAGAACTTGTGTTAAAGTCCACATGAAATTTTTAATTTTTTTGCTTTTAAAGGGATAGTTCACCCAAAAATGAAAATGACCCCATGATTTGCTCTCCCTCAAGTCATCCTAGGTGTGTATGACATTCTTCTTTCAGACGAATACAATCAGAGTTATATTAAAAATGTTCTGGATCTTCCAAGCTTTATAATGGCAGGGACTTGTTGGGTCATTTTTTAACTCCATAAAAGTGCATCTATCCATCATATAACTGCTCCACACGGCTCTGAAGCGATGCGTTTGTGTAAGGAAAAATATCCATATTTAAAACTTTATAGACTAAAATAACTAGCTTCCGGCGGTCAGCGGTATGTAAGTCGACTTACGGTGAAAGATTAACCCCTGACGTGATGTACAGGAGCATCTCAAGCTTTGACGGGCTGGGCAACAAACTCAAGCCCCTCTTCTCTTTTATCGAAATCCTCCGCCATTTCTCTTTAAAAATTCTTGTTTTAGACTCTAATTCATGACCGGTGTTTAGTTTTGCTCTATCCTCTGCGCTTCTGCATTCATCAATACGCTGAGCGCCAGAAGCTAGTTATTTTAGTTTATAAAGTTTTAAATAGGGACATTTTTCTTACACAAACGCATCGCTTCAGAAGGCCTTTATTAAACCCCTGGAGCTGTGTGGAGCAGTTATATGATGGATGGATGCGCTTTTATGATGGATGGATGCACTTTTATGATGGATAGATGCACTTTTATGATGGATGGATGCACTTTTTTGATGGATAGATGCACTTTTATGATGGATAGATGGACTTTTATGGACTTCAAAAATCCCAACAAGTCACTGCCATTATAAAGCTTGGAAGAGCCAGGACATTTTTAATATAACTCTAAACTTTTTATTTTTTGGTGAACTAACCCTTTTAGTATGAATATGTCAGCCTTACTGTTATCTATAAGCTTATGTGCTCCAAAACATTGACAAAATTCACATTTAGAAGATAAGCATTAAAAACTTACAATCTCTCACTTCCTCTTAAATGGATCATCTTAGACTTCAGCTTCTCGTCAGATTTCCTGTCCAATCAAATGCTCTCTAGAATCTGAAGCCCCGCCCCCAACATTATAAATAGACTCTGAAGTTGCTCCTGAAATCGATTACTTGTTCACACATTTACTATTTACAAAGTGCACTATATAGGGGATAGGGAACAATTCAGACAGTGTAAATATGCTTTCCATTGGGGCGAATGAAGTTTAGTTTCACGTTAGTGTCACGCAAACCAAACAATAGCACTGATGTATTTTAAAGATGTTCATCAGTGATTGTAAATCAATGAGCCTTATTACAAGGGCAATGGACACTCAGCGTGATTTCAAAAACAACACATTCCAGTGTCAGATATAGCTTCTTATTTAACAAACGAATTAAAAGAACCCAGATAGCAACATAGTGCTGGCCCACATCTGATATGCGTTAAACCCACATGTACCGAATCTAGGCCTATTCTGCTGTATATTACGCCGTTTATGTTCACAGACAAAACCGACTGTGTTTATGTGAACTTTGTGTGTTTTTGACATAAACTTGTGACAGTTTAAGCACAATATGAGCGAAAGAGAACTTAGTTTCATACGCACACGACGCTCCGTCTGACAGCCAGCTTTCTGTGCACGTGTTTCAGAGTTGTGTGCTTAGAAAACCATATATCAGATGTTTAGATTGATATGACTTTAAAATGAATGCAGATCGTAAAAGTTCATGATGATGAAGAACCGCATGTCTTGTGTGCGTGAGTGCGATAGAGATAATCAAAGGCAAAAAGACGTTTTATTTTTTGGCACAGTATCGGAAGCACGGGTTGTAAAGGCTCCGCCCTCTTATAGAAAGTAGGACAGGGCGCATCAGCTCATTTGCATTTAAAGATACATGCACAAAAACGGCATGTTCCCTTGCGAAACTCCCTTTTCTCTGATTCTGAAGCCTTTATACAATCACGCAGTGAAACCGCACGTTGGATGGTTTGTAACGTTAAAGAAAACGAACCAATGACGGTGTGGTACGCATGAGCTAATGGTGAGCGAGCCCACCAAAAGACGTGGGGTCTCGGGCTATATAAGCGGCCGTTTCACCATGGCAAATCAATTAATTCTCCTTCAGCAACGCAGATAACATCTCTTCATTGGAACTCGGATTGAAGCCGCCTTCACCTGCAAGCAACTGGATTCGCCGCTGATCTTCTCGCATTTGTGCAGTTGATCGGCCCCGCCTCCCTGCTCGCCGCTCTCAATCCCGCTCGCCGCTCTCAATCCCGCTCGCCGCTCTCAATCCCGCTTGCCGCTCTCAATCCCGCTCGCCGCTCTCAAGCAGGACTGTTCACACGCCGCTGTGTTGCAGCCTGGTCAGCGCTTCGCCTACGAGCCACCTGCAGCCGTGCAAGTGCACTTCGGTGTATCCTTTCAGAGCATTTATAAAAGAGCAAATTTTAGTGATATTGTTGCAAATGTCTTGCCACGAGTATGGCACGTGCAGAGCCCCCTGCACTTTGATGACGGGCACAGCCAGTGTGTGCAATGTCTGGGCGAGTCCCACGCAGAAGTCCCACGACCTGCTCTCACTGCGAGAGTATGAGTCTCGCCTCTCTGCGCACGCGGACAGCGATCTTCTCAGAACACCACCCTGCCCCTTGTGCCCTCCTGTTTTCTTCCTCCCGGGAACCCATAAAGATCTCAGCGCTCGGACGAGTGCGATCTCACTTCGGCTCAGCTCCCCCGTGACCCACTCTCCCCACAGGAAGAGGTTCCCCCTGTCCATTTCTCCCATCCAGACCAACGTAACTCTGCGGCCGCGAGTGACTTGGTCTCGGTCGGAGGATCTGATGACGAGCCGCAGGATGACAGCATGTCCTTAGCGGCATCGAAGGCCGAGGAGTGGTTGGGCTCGCAGCATGACCCCGCCCCCTTGCCGTCTTTGGAGCCGATTGACACCAGAGCTTCTAGTGACTCAGAGCTCTATCGCATGCTGTCTAAAGCAGTTGAATAGCTCGGTTTAGAGTGGTCTCCGCCTGAGGAACCCACGCACAGCTGCTTGGACGTGTGGTTCCTGCCTGGACATCATCAAGGCGTTCTCTCCCAAGCGAGAAGGACAATTTGGCATCCCAGACCCGAGCTGTGGGACCTTCATGTGTGGTTTCTCAACGGGAGCCCATAAACCTCCTTGAGAATATCCTAAACACTACCTCTCAGGCCAGAGCTCCATCTACAAGATGTCTCTACACCTCAAAATGGTGACATATATCAGATATTCTCAGATATTTCAAATATTCTTTAAGACTTAATTGATAGAGGCCTTTCCCCCTCTACTCTTAAAGTCTATGTTGCAGCTATAGCAGCTTCACACGCTCCTATAGCAGGGCAGTCTATGGGAAGAAACAACCTTGTTGTTCGCTTCCTTAAGGGCTCCAGGAGGCTAAACCCTCCTCGTCCCCTCACGGTCCCTACTTGGGACCTTTCTGTGGTTCTCAGGGGCCTTAAAAGGGGCGGCAGTGGCTCAGTGGTTCTTGTAGGTTGTCTATCAACCGGAAGGTTGGTGGTTCAATCCCTGTTTCCACCTGACCAAGTGTCGGGGTGTCTATGAGCAAGACACCTAACCCCAGCTGCTCCCGACTAGCTGGGTCTGTTGAAAGCGCTATTTAAATACAGTCCATTTAAAAGCCCTTCATTTGAACAAATCTGGACTGCTGACCTTCGACCCCTATTGCTAAAAAACACCTTGCTGCTAGCTCTAGCATCGGTTAAGCGTGTGGGAGATTTGCAGACGCTCTCTGTGAGCCCCTTGTGTCTTGAGTTTAGGCCCAACGACTCTAAAGTCGTCCTGAAACCTAGACATGGATACATCCCTCACCGTCCACATCTGTGCTTCAATGGCAGGTCCTTTCTGCATAAACCTACTGCACTCACATGCTTTTTTGTTATATCCCCGAGTCTGGGAGTAACTACTGTTTGTGTTACATGTATGCCTGTCTTGTCTGTTTTGGTTAAGATTCTGTTACTCTGTTTCTCCCTAGTTTGATTAATCAGTTATGTCTTTCACCTGTGCCTCGTCCATCACCTGCTCCTCATTGTCCTCATTTGTTCTGTGCATTTAAGTCCTCAGTTTGCCCTCAGTGTTTGTCGGTTCTTGTTCCATATTAGACGTGTTCTGTGTAATCCTGAGTTTTATATTAAAGTAACTGTTTCCTGTTCTCCTTCATCTCCGTGAGATCATTGCCTTCCTGACTGCATGCCTGTTTGTAACAGTTTGCCCTATATATTCATAAACTGGGCCCCTGGAGGCCCTAGTAATGGGATTCTGGTGGATGACATATCTCTTGAGTGTCTTTTTAAAGCGCTTCACACTTTTATTTAGTCGTCCCCTTACATAGCATGGCGTGATTGTATTATTATATTATTTATCTTAAGACGAACGACGCAGTACTCGTGTAGTATTGCAAGGGAATGTACTCGGTTACTAACTGAACCTCAGTTCCCTTAGATACGGAAAAAGTACTGCGTAATTTGCCGTGCTATGTGCAAAGAAACAACATCCGTCCCTTCAGTCGAAACCAAACGATTTGCCATGGTGAAACGGCCAAAGACCCGGCCCTTTCGGTGGGCTCGAGCGGCCTCGCTCACACCGCACCGTCGTTGGTTTGTTTTCTTTAACTTTACGAACCAATCGACGTGCAGTTTCAATGCGTGATTGTATAAAGACTTCAGAATCTGAGGAAAAATTTGTTTTCCCCTTAGCGTCTTGTCTTATTTATCTTAATAAGACAAACGAGGCAGTACTCGTTCCGTATCTAAGGGAACCGAGGTTACGTTAGTAACCGATATAATAAATTATCTGTGGGGTATTTTGAGCTGAAACTTCAGACACATTCTGGGGACACCTGAGACTTGTATTACATTTTGAGGGGCATAATAGGTATCCTTTAGAGAATAAAGGTTGTTATTGAAGGAAATAGTCAATGTAGTACCCATAATTGTATTTTTATTGGGGGGTGGGGGGGTCCAGAAACATTACAACAATCACAGATGACACACTCATGACACTAAGGAACTGTCTGGGTGTGTCGGTTTACATCTAGATATGCTAAGAACAAATGCTATCAACACAATATTATCAGTAAAAGGAATCAATGATATAAACCAAAGGGCCTGTATTACTTCCTCTCGCATAAAACTCTACATTTAAATCTGCAGTCTTTACCACACCATCTATATTGACCGTCCGCCTCCTTCTCTAAGGCACCGCAGTATTCTGGTTGACTTTCTCCTTTCCAGTTGGTCCAGTTTCCCACTTGAAGCCCATTGGTCCAAATCCAGTGTGGACTCGGTCTAAGCCCCACCCACACCGGCCCAGAGATATTCCTTCTTTTTAGCTCTCGCTCCGTTTCTATCTGGTCATTCTCAGACTGAATGGTCAGGAGTCCCGAATAGTTACTGACACAGTAATCCAGAGCTTCCCCCGAGGACATTTCTTTCTCACTGACATGAATGAAGCTTTCTGAGGAAAATTAATTAAAATAATAAAATAAAATTAGTTGCATGCTTCGATTGAAATGGTAGACTTTGGAAATGTTGAATTTTAAAGCATAAAATATTTTCTTAACTTACTGTAGCAAAGAGCAGGATACATATTTCCATTGCTTTTAAACCAAGATCCTGATTTAGAGAGAGATGTAAAGCATGCTTTAGATGAAATATTCTGTGTGTAATCAGAACGTCCACCATTAAGCCAATAAATGCTGTAATGGTTATATCGGAGGCCGATCCAGAAAGAGTTACTCCCATTTGCTGCGTCCGTCACTTGTTTATTCTCCGTCTCATTTCTGATACTGACTAAATCTGTGTGATTCTCTCTGCAGAACTGCTGAGCCTCAATCCAGGTTTTGTTTTCACGGATTAAACTGTAGTTGTATGATTGTTGCCCAGGATCTGTATGAATACAAGAATGGACAATAATTTTACTCACATGGCATTTAGACATGTATAAGATATAAACAGCTCAGAGATCATTACCTTGATCATAACACATGAAGTACATTTTTGTTGTACATATTGGACAATTCCATGTCCCATCCATCTTTATAGCACCACAGCAATTTTCCCCAGTAATCCTGATGTATTTGATGAATGTGGCAAGATCACCATTTGACCATTTACAGCTGCTGGCACCAATCCAACCACTATTCTCACCACTCACACTTTTGAGAATATCAACTGACTCATTATTCTCTTCTTTATCGTAGATTGTGACGAGGTCAGTGTAGTTTCTTCTGCAAGCATTTAGTGCGTCGTTTATAGTCATTCTTGTATCGATCAAGTGGAAACTTCTCAGTCGGCCTGTAGCATTTAAAAGGGGAACACCTGAGAAGAGATGTTCAGTTTTTAGTGAAATACTACACATTTTGACTGGATGAGCATTCATATATTTCAAAAACATTTAAATCACATTTAATAAATGGAGACTGTAGACTAGTGCTCACCTAGTACAAAGATCTATAATATCTTAATAAAACACTTAAGACATTTTTAACATGCATACACGTAAAAAAAATAAAAATAAAGAGTGGATTAAATACTCACCCCAGAGAAGAAACAGGACAGATAGAAGTGCCATGGTAATCTCAATTAATTTTCAATCAGAATCTTATATTTTGTTGTTAATGTTTGGTCTGTTGATTCTGTGAGTTTGACTGATCAGTGGATTGGAGGAAATCGAAAACAGAACAAATATTAGAGAATGCAAGAAATCAAAATTTCCTCAAATATTGCTTATTATGATCCTCTGTTATTAATACTAAGACTAAAGACTTCTTGTATGACATACCCAAACAGTACAATAAATTCATAAACATATAAATGTGTATCAACAAATAAACAATGACAGGCAATGAGATCCGATTTTGCTTATACATACAGTATGTTAGTAATTTACAGGGAAAGTAATGAAAACAGATCATAAAACAGAGATAGAAATTACCCTTCTTACCCGTTGAGCTGGTTATTTGTTTGTGCTGCACTGAAGGAAATTCCAGACTTATTCAAATCATGTCTTAATTTTAGGATGGGTAGAGACGCACAGGCAAATTAAGTGATAACACATACTGTAGGTTATTGATGATATGATGTGTCATTGCATGCAATATAAACAGGTGTAACACAAATAAACAAATTTTCTCATGTTTACGTGTCAGATCACAAAAGGACCGTTATTACAGTAGCTCATGTTTCTGTTACTCATACAGCAGACCTGTGCATTATAACTGAAAAGTGTTAGAGTTACTGTTATATAAAGTTAAATAAAGCAAAATGCACTGCAAACATGATCATTCCACAGATGCTGAAGGAAGAAATGCAGAGAAAATAAACTTTTCATTGCAGAATGTGAAGCTCAGAGCCTGCTTTTATTCTCTTTTGGAAATATGTTCATGAACATGCTACCTTAGTCAAATATTAATAACATACAGAATGTCTTTATTCAGACATCTAGCCCTCACATTCGGAACCGAAACACTATTTATTTGACACTTTATGAACATTTTTAAAAAAATAATAATGTCAAATGTCACCCTGGTTTGTGAAAAAATAGTCATATTTTGGTAACACTTTACAATAAGGTTATATTAGTTAACATTAGTTAACATGAACTAAACATGATCTGTTCAGCATTAGTTCATCTTTGTCAACATTACTTAATATAAATCCAGCCGTTCATTGTTTGTTCATGTTAGTTCACAGACAGTGCATTAACTAATGTTAACAAGATTTTAATAATGCATTAGTAAATGTTGACAAAGATAAATAAATGATTTATAAGTGCAGTTCATTATTAGTTCATGTTAAATAATGTAGTTAACCAATTAACCTTATTGTAAAGTGTTACCCGTGTTTTGTATTTTGCTTATTGAATGTAAATGGTGAGGGAAAAAACACCATTACTTAAATTATAATTTGTACAGTATCAGAATAGGTTATCAGTCATTAATACTATGAAGCGAAGTGTTTGTGTAAGAAAAATATCCATATTTAAAACTAAGACTAAAATAACTTGCTTCCGGAGGTCAGTGGTAGCAAGTCAACTTACTCGTGGATAGGGATGGGCAAAAAACTCAAGTCCCTCTTCTCTTATATCGAAATCCTCCACCATTTCTCTTTAAGAATTCTCGTTTTAGACTCTAATTCATGACTGGTGTTTCGTTTTGCTCTATCCTCTGCGCTTCTGCATTCATCAATACGCATGCTGAATAAAACTTCCCTAACCTGTACTTCTTGTCTCAGACCCTTCTGTACCATAACAGAAGACCGGACCACAACCGATGAGCACCAGTTTGAGCACCCCGGATCCCTTCCAAGCACTCATGGACGCTGTCCGTCGAGCACTTCTGTCCAACCCACCAGCACCTCCACCAGCGATCACTTCCGTCAACACCACCACTTCACCTTCGTCATCCGTCTATGCCAGTCCCATGGCCAAACCGGCGGCCTTCTCTGGTTAGGCGGAGGACTGCAATGGATTCATTCTTCAGTGTTCGCTGGTCCTGGAGATGCAACCGCACATGCAACCGCACACGATCCTTCCAAGGTAGCCTTCATCCTGTCACAACTGAATGGCAAGGCGCTGCGCTGGGAAGAAACCCTTTGGACTCAGAATAATCCCATTGTACAGTCTATGTCCAGTTTCATCGCCCATTTCAAAGAGGTCTTCGGAAAGCTAGCCTGGGATGCCTCCATTGGTGAGCAATTGTATCATTTGAAACAAAATAACTTGTCTGTCAATGAGTATGCCCTCAAGTTCAGGACAGTGGCGGCCGCCAGCGGATGGAACGAGCAATCTCTGCTGACTACCTATCGTCAGGGACTGGATCCTCGCGTGTGGTTGCATCTTGCTGCATACGAGGATACCATCAGACTCGAATGCTTCATCCAGCTATCAATTCGCTTCGCCACTCGTATGCAGTCGTGTCTCGAAGAGCACCAGGGCCAGACGCTACTCTCTCCTTCTCTCCGCCGACCAGAATCCGTCAGCCCTCCAGAACCAGTAGCGGAACCCATGCAGTAAGAGCACGTGTGCCTCACCCAGGCTGAACAGCAGAGACGGCTGACCCAGAGTCTCTGCATCTACTGCGGTTCCTCAGAGCACTACATCTCCAAGTGTCCCATTCGTCCTCCTCGTCCCATAGTGAGTGCCATCTTTCCGTCTACTCACAAAATGCGTAAAATCTATCCTCTGTCACTTCCGGAGGAGAAGGCCATGGAGGAATACATCCTGGAGGCGCTCGACCAAGGATACATCCGCCCGTCTACTTCCCCTGCTGCTTCCAGCTTCTTCTTCATGGCCAAGAAGGACGGAGGCTTGCGGCCCTGCATAGATTACGTGCCCTCAACAAGATCACAGTAAAGTTCCGCTATCCCCTTCCTCTCATCCCAACAGCGCTGGAACATCTCCGTGGTGCCACTGTTTTCACCAAGTTGGACCTCCGCAGCGCGTACAACCTCATCCGGGTTTTGTGACACATAGAGGACACTACGAGTATCTCGTCATGCCATATGGACTAGCCAACTCCGTGTTCCAAGACTTTATCCATGAGGTGCTCCGGGAGTTCCTCCACATGTTTGTACTGGTGTACATTGACGACATTCTGATATACTCCCGGAGCCTGGCTGAACATTGCCATCACGTTGCGGAGGACCTGCAACACCTGAGGGAGTTCCAGTTGTATCTCAAGGCCGAGAAATGCTCCTTCCACCAGCCCTCAGTGCAGTTCCTTGGATACAACATCGACAGCAGTGGCATCCGGATGGACGAGGGGATGGTGGAGGCCATCAGGAACTGGCCCACTCCCACAGCCATCAAAGAACTTCAGAGATTCCTAGGATTCACTAACTTCTACCACCGTTTCATTCACAACTACAGTCTCATTTCATGCCCCCTGACTCATCTTCTCCGCAGTAAAGCCAAGTCTCTGTCCACAAAGGCCTTCGAGGACCTCAAGGAAGCCTTCACGTCTGATCCCCTCCTAGTGCATCCAGACCCCACTAAGCCCTTCATTGTTGAGGTAGACGCGTCTACCACAGGAGCGGGAGCAGTGCTCTCACAGCAGCAGGGGACCCCGAGTAGACTCCATCCATGTGCCTTCTTCTCCCGCAAACTCAACCCGGTGGAGGTCAATTATGACATCGGCAACCGGGACCTGCTCGCCATCAAGATGGCCCTGGAAGAGTGGAGACATTGGTTGGAGGGTTCCCAACATCCATTCCTGGTACTAACCACAAGAATCTCGAATACCTAAGGGATGCCAAGCGACTCAACCCCCGCCAGGCCAGTTGGGCACTGTTCTTTACTAGATTCAATTTGACCATTTCCTATCGCCCAGAACCTAAGAATATGAAGGCAGATGCCCTTTCCCGTCTCTATAACCCTGAAGAGAACTACAAGAGAACTGAACCAATTCATCCTGTGAAACTGTTCGTGAGTCCCATCACCTGGTCTGAGGAAACATTGCCCTCCTCCAATGTCTCCACCAACACTCCGCCGGGTTGTCCACCAGGTTTTCAGTACATCTCACGGACACGCCGGACTCCCCTCATCCACACGTCCCACGCGTCTTTGGGCACTGGCCACCCGGGGGTCACTGAAACTCTCTCGCTGCTGAAGGAGCACTTCTGGTGGCCCAACATGGCGTATGACGTCAGAAGGTACGTGAGGGGAGTAAGGAATGCACCATCTTGAAAAGCCCTCGACATCTTCCCTACGGCAAACTCCATCCTCTGCCCGTTCCCAACCATCCATGGTCACACCTAGGAGTAGACTTCATCACAGATCTACCCGTGTCGAATGGCTGTACCTGTATTTTAGTGGTCATTGATAGATTTTCCAAGTCATGTCATCTGATTCCGTTGAAAGGACTACCCACTGCTATGGAAACTGCTGAACTAATGTTTAATATGATTTTCAGATACTACGGAATCCCTGAGGATATCGACAGAGGACCACAATTCATCTCCCGGGTATGGAAATCCTTCTTCTCGCTCCTAGGTGTGACCGTCAGCCTCTCCTCTGGGTACCATCCACAGATCAACGGGCAGACGGGGAGGAAGATCCAGGAGATCAGTCACTTCCTCCATACCTTCTGTCACGGCCACTCAGTCCCAGGTTCATTGGCCCCTTTCCCATCGTGAAGCAGATCAACCTAGTCACTTATCAACTCCAACTCCCTCCACACTACAGAATTTATCCCACGTTCCATGTTTCCCTGTTAAATCCTCACTTTCCCTCTGTTCCTGTACCCACAGAGCCTGGCGTAGCCGAAGAAACCTCCCTCCCACTCATCGTGGTACCGCTTACCAGGTCAATGACATCTTGGACTCCCGGCGCCGTGGTGGCCTCCTCGAATACTTAGTGGACTGGGAAGGCTACGGTCCCGAGGAATGCTCATGGGTACCAAGAAACGACATTCTCGATCCTAACCTGGTTGAAACCTTCCATGCCTCTCATCCCAACAGACCTGCACATAGAGGCAGAGGCCGACCACCACAACGTCGGGGTCCTCGGCCCTCAGGAGCCCTCTACTGGACCTCACCATAAATGTAACATGACAGCAGGGCTTTTCTGTTTGCACAATCAAGCAAGCACTTACAATTTTTACCCTCCCTGCCAACATTTCCACTGGCCCAACCACAAAAGAACTATATTATTAAGTTCTATATCACATATTTTATTTGTTTTAAAATTAGCAGTGTCTATTCACACCAAGTGCAAATAGCATGCCATGCCAAGTATGCCTGGGCCAAACAAGATTTTTTTTAAAAATGCACATATTTCAACTTCTTCAGTGGCGCAATCAGTAAAGCGTAAGGCTTAAGGATCTTGGTTTTGAAGCGATCGACCCGGGTTTGTGTGAGTCTGCGCAGACCAGAAAACGTATCGGACCCATTTGAATTAAAAAGCGATATGGAGGAGATTAGGAGGCTTTACTGAGCTGTGATATACACTAAATGCTATTGGCTATTTTTTAAAAGGGGAGGATCTGTTCGACATGCCCCGCCCTGTCTTCCTGTTTCAGTGGAAATTACATCAACACATTGAATAATGCTGTGCGTTTCAAGACACTTCAGTGGGCCTTTAGGGAGATGCCCCTTAAAAACAGATCATTTTAGACAGAGGGTCAGAATGGAGGTTGAAAATAATAGTTTTTCTGCATCCCCTTACGCTGCCAAGACAGCCTTGACCCGTTGAGGCATGGACTCCATTAGATCCCTGAAGGTGTGCTGTGGTATATGGCACTAGGATGTTTGCAGCAGATCCTTGAGTGTCTTTTTAAACCGCTTCACACTTTTATTAAGTTGTCCCCTTACATAGCATGGCGTGATTGTATTTTTATATTATTTATTTTAAGACGAATGACGCAGTACTCGTGTAGTATCGCAAGGGAATGTACTCGGTTACCAACGTAACCTCAGTTCCCTTAGATACGGAAAAAGTACTGCGTAATTTGCCGTGCTACGTGCGAAGACGCCTCATGTGTCACTTCAGTCGAAACCAATCGATTTGACTTGGTGAAACGGCCGCTTATATAGCGCTTATACGACCTCGCTCACGCCGCGCCATCATTAGTTTGTTTTCTTTAACTTTACGAACCAATCGAGGTTCAGTTTCACTGCGTGATTGTATAAAGACTTCAGAATTGGAGTAATTGTCTTATTTATCTTAATAAGATGAACAATGCGGTACTTGTTCCGTATCTAAGGGAACCGAGGTTACGTTAGTAAGCAAGATAATATAATAAATTATCTGTGGGGTATTTTGAGCTGAAACTTCAGACACATTCTGGGGACACCTGAGACTTGTATTACATCTTGAGAGGAAGAATAGGTATCCTTTATAGAATAAAGGTTGTTATTGAAGGAAATAGTCAATGTAGTACCCATCATTTTATTTTTATTGTTTTTTTTCCCAGAAACATTACAACAATCACAGATGGCACACTCATGACACTAAGGAACTGTCTGGGTGTGTCGGTTTACATCTAGATTTGCTAAGTACAAATGCTGTCAACAGAATATTATCAGTAAAAGGAATCAATGATATGATGATATGCATTCATAAACAACTTTGAATATTAATTTGTAGTATGAGAAAGGTTTACAAAAGTAAAATGACTAGTATAAGACATGAAGATAGATCTGTTTACTGTTGAACTCCTCTTGCTGAGGAGGCAGAGAACCCGAAAACTGCATATGATAAACCAAAGGGCCTGTATTACTTCCTCTCGCATAAAACTCTAAATTTAAATTTGCAGTCTTTATCACACCATCTATATTGACCGTCCGCCTCCTCTATGGCACCGCAGTGTTCTGGTTGACATCCTCCTTTCCAGTTGGTCCAGTTTCCCACTTGAAGCCCATTGGTCCAAATCCAGAGTCGACTCTGTCTAAGCCCCACCCACACCGGCCCAGAGATATTCCTTCTTTTTAGCTCTCGCTCCGTTTCTATCTGATCATTCTCAGACTGAATGGTCAGGAATCCAGAATAGTTACTGACACAGTAATCCAGAGCTTCCTCCCAGGACATTTCTTTCTCACTGACATGAATGAAGCTTTCTGAGGAAAATAAATTAAAATAATAAAATAAAATGAGTTGCATGCTTTGATTGATATGGTAGACTTTGGAAATGTTGAATTTTAAAGCATAAAATATTTTTCTTAACTTACTGTAGCAAAGAGCAGGATACATATTCCTGTTGCTTTTAAACCAAGATCCTGGTGGAGATTTAGAGAGAAATGTAAAGCATGCTTTAGAAGGTGGTGAAATATTCTGTGTGTAATCAGAACGTCCACCATCAAGCCAATCAGAGCTGTAATGGTTATATCGGAGGCCGATCCAGAAAGAGTTACTCCCATTTGCTGCGTCCTTCACTCGATCATTCTCCGTCTCATTTCTGATACTGACTAAATCCGTGTGATTCTCTTTGCAGAACTGCTGAGCCTCAATCCAGGTTTTGTTTTCACGGATTAAACTGTAGTTGTATGATTGTTGCCCAGGGTCTGTATGAATACAAGAATAGACAATAATAATACTCACATGGCATTTAGACATTTATAAGATTTAAACAGCTCAGGGATCATTACCTTGATCGTAACACATGAAGTACATTTTTGTTGAATTACAATTGAAAAACTTCCATCTTCCATCAGTGTTTATAGCACCACAGCATGGTGGTTCAATATTAAATGTGCTGGTGTAATTGGTGAATGTGACAGAATAACCATTTGACCATTTACAGCTGCTGGCACCAATCCAACCATTATTCTCACGACTCTCCCTTTTGAGAATATCAACTAACTCATTATTCTCTTCTTTATCGTAGATTGTGACGAGGTCAGTGAAGTTTGTTCTGCAAACATTTAGTGCTTCATTTATACTCAGTGTTGTATCGATCACGTGGAAACTTCTCAGTCGGCCTGTAGCATTTAAAAGGGGAACACCTGAGAAGAGATGTTCAGTTTTCAGTGAAATACTGTACACATTTTGACTGGATGAGCATTCATATTTCAAAAACATAAAAAAAAAATCTAATTTAATAAATGGAGACCGTACATTAGTGCTCACCTAGTACACAGATCTATAATATCTTAATAAATAAGACATTTTTAACATGCATATACCATGCATATACGTAAAAAAAGCGGATTAAATACTCACCCCAGAGCATAAACAGGACAGATAGAAGTGCCATGGTAATCTCAGTTAATTTTAAATCAGAATCTTATATTTTGTTGTTAATGTTTGTAGTTTGGTCAGTTGATTCTGTGAGTTTGACTGATCAGTGGATTGGAGGAAATCGAAAACAGAACAAATATCAGAGAATGCAAGAAATCAAAATTTGCTCAAATACTACTTATTATTTATGATCCTCTGTTATTAATACTAAGACTAAAGACTTATTGTATGACATACCCAAACAGTACAATAAATTCATAAATATATAAATGTGTGTCAACAAACAAACAATGACAGACAATGCGATCAGATACTTTGCTTATACAAAACAGTATGTTATTAATTTACAGAGTAAGTAATGAAAACCGATCATACAACAGAGATAGAAAATACCCTTCTTACCCGTTGAGCTGGTTAATTGTTTGTGCTGCACTGAAGGAAATGCCAGACTTATTCAAATCAAGTCATAATTTTAGGATGGGTAATATCTCAAATATTGACATCCGGAATGTGTCTTTATTCAAACATCTATCCCTGCAATATTCCATTCTGATGTGTCACTTTCTGCACTGAAGCAAACATTTTCATGTTTTTGTTGCTTATTAAATGTAAATGGTGAAAAAAAAACATTGGTAACTTATCATAATTTGTACAGAAGTTTATCAGGTATAAGTGTGTTTACGTTTACAAATTTTTTTTCATAGGGGTGGCCTGGCAGAGGCCTGCAACCAGTCTGGAGTGGCACAGAAAACTTCATTATTCAACATAAAAATGAGTTTGACTACAATGTAATCCTGGACTGGGGGGTATTCCAGAAAGCAAGGTTAACTTACCGTTGATTAACCCTTACCTTGCTTACTCAAGGTATGCTGGTTCTAAAAACGCAACGAGTTCAGACAACCCAGAGTATGTTCCCAGTTAACCGTGAAGGCATTCTCAACAGATCGACAAATTGTTATATATTAACTTAAGCAAATTAAGCAAACTAACCCTGGAACATGAGCTGCTCCAGAGCAGGTTATGTTCAGCAAGGCAGTAACCATGTCTTGAAGATTTTTATTTTATTTTTATAAAGCATAAAGAAACAGAACAGTGAACAAAATTCTAGTTCTAATTCTAGTTTGGAAATAATCCTTTTGGGACTATTTACAAACAATATTTGCGTAAAAAATATATTATTAGTCCCGAGATTCTTTGCATTAGTGAATAAATACATAGATCTGCTATTAATATTTGAATTACCAAGTGGTCTGGGTGTATAATTTTGGTAAACCGTTTCCAGGTTCTAATCCGCCCTCATAGTTTTTTTCTTCTTCTTCATTAAAACCAAACATGTTCATCAATGATTGTATATCAAGAGCAGGGACACGTTTGTGTGCATTTTGTTTTTATGATTTAACCGGAAAGAATAGAGTCTCTCTCTGCAACGGCATTAAGTGATAGATTGACGTGCTCGTCTCTGTGTGAAGACTGTGCACGAGCCAAAACAGAAAGTAAACCCCGCCTACTTTGATTTGATTGGCCATCTCAATCATTTTGACATTGGCGAGCACAGTTACACCACTGAGGCAAACCAGACTAAAAATATAACTTTTAAACCTTTGTGTCATCCTAACATACATAGCGCTGCGTAATGAAGTGCAGTAGAGAAGTGCAAAAATGTCAAATATTGGGGGGGACAATTTGTCCATTTCTAATTAATGGGGGGGGGGACTTGTCCACTTGTTCACTGTCAACCCGTTCTCACTCCCAGGCGTCAAAGTCCGAATCATGGTCAAGTGCTTTCCGCGTCACAATAAAGACGCTAAAGGTACCCCTAGGCGTCACTGTATAGACGCGCTGAGTGCTCCATTCATTTCAATGAGAAACCTTTGGCGTCATACACAGACGCGTTGGGCATGGGAAAGTTATCGTCATGATGATCATATATTGGATTATGATATTGCAATTATGACATGTTGGACTGTGGTTCTCAATTTAATCAGCCAGCATCATTTCATTTAAGCTATCTAGACACATTTTAACATGTAACCCAACCCCATTCCATCCCTAAACCTACCCATTTGTGTGGTATAAAACGCAGATATAACAGGCAGAGTCGACTACATGCACAATTTATTCAAAAAGTACAAATATTCAGAGGCCAAGCGATTGATTTGTGTGAAGGAAATCCCCAAAAGCGATCAGCGTCTCCATCCGCAGAAGATCACGAAAACATAAAATTTCAAATATTGCCGCCCGTTACGTCAGTTTTCATAGTGAAATTGCATTGGCTCTCGTACGCCTCGTGACCAATTGCGTCATTACGTCAGCTTTGATTGTAAAATGTCATTGGCTCTCGTGTGTCTTGTGACCGATTGCATCGTGCTAATGAGGCGTGTGTATTATTTGAATGAGATATGAATGAGTGCGTTCACGGAGTGGAGGGATCCTACGGTGGCCCAGTAGTGCACAACACAACGAAATTTAAAAAGCATACATAAGTTCACAACACAACGAAATAAATCCACAACACAACGGAATGAAACCACAACACAACGAAATCAAGCCGCAACACAAAGAAAAATCCACAACACAACGAAATAGCCACAACACAACGGAAATGCTCCCAACCACTAGGGGACTCTCGGAGTGCGCTAAAGTTAGTTTTCCTTGCATTGTTCTATATAGATTCGCCAATCTTACAAATATTTAAACACTAGGATCAGTTTTAAGTGTGCAGTTGTATATCGACATGAAATATCAATTAAAAATCACTTACGTGCATGATAGCTGCATATTTATACTCGAGAACGCTTTGACCCGCTGCCTCGGCGCTAAGGGAGCGTCTGCCAATTCCACCAAGTTGAAATAATTTGTATGAATTAAATTAACTAGTTTTTTTTAAATTTTCAAATTCCAATGTTGTGTTGTGCATTATTAAGTCAATTTTACCAATACAATCAAGCTGTGGAATTTTAACATGTCTGTTTTTAAATGTTAAAAAGTAATTTTAATTCATACAAATTATACTTTTCAACCAATTGGTGGAATTGGCAGACGTTGCCTTAGCTCCGTGGTATCGGGTCAAAGCATTCTCGAGCATAAATATGCAGCTATAATGCATGTAGGTGATGTGATTTAAAATTAATATTTCATATAGATAAACAATGGTTAGCCTACATACTGTTGAAACTAATTGTGGTATTGATTTCTTTGTAAGATTGCCAACTCTATAGAACAGTGGCAACTTTACAGCGCTCCGAGTGCCCCCGAGTGGTTGGGAGCATTTCCGTTGTGTTGTGGCTATTTCATTGTGTTGTGGATTTTTCGTTGTGTTGTGGCTTGATTTCGTTGTGTTGTGGATTTTTCTTTGTGTTGTGGCTTGATTTCGTTGTGTTGTGGATTTTTCTTTGTGTTGTGGCTTGATTTCGTTGTGTTGTGGTTTCATTCCGTTGTGTTGTGGATTTATTTTGTTGTGTTGTGAACTTATGTATGCTTTTTAAATTTCGTTGTGTTGTGCACTACTGGGCCACCGTAGGATCCTCATCTCAGCGATTAAAACATTAAGATCAACTCTGTTCTTTACATAAAGACATCGTGGGACTTCAGAAGACTTGGAATGCAACATGAGTTAATACTTTTATACTGTTTTTGGTCAGTTTTTGCAATAAATAGATGTGACTGTACTTGTATTTGCCTGTTATGTGTTTTATATTGTTTAGGAGTGGGTAGGTTTAGGGTAGGAGTGGGGTTAGCAGCTCCAAAATATAAAAGAAACCTTTAAATATGAATGAAATATTATTAAAATCATGTCGGCTTTTACAAATGCAAAGAATAACATGCGTCTTGATCTGACGCATTGGGTAAACAACTGAAATGAATGGAGCACCCAGCGCGTCAATATAGTGACGCCTAGGGGTGACTTTAGCGTCTTCGGTGTGACGCGGAAGGCACTTTACCATGCTTCGGATTTTGACGCCTTGGGAGTGAGAACGGGTTGTCACTGTCTATTACGGTCCTGATGTTCAGAGAATAAGTTGCTATGGCTACTTACATACCCTGAAAGTTACCTCCGTAAGTCACATAACCTGCTTTCTGGAATACCCCCCTGTTTTAGTGCCTACAACACAACTGAATACAGTTAATTTGTACTTAATTGTAATTGAGATAGTAGTGATTTAGATCCAATAGCCTACTGAGGGAATTTGTCTTACCTCCAGGCACATTAATAAAGGGCCTCATATAAATATAAAAAAATGCATGCACATTTTTGACGCACCTTTAATCGTCTTTTTGGTTATTTCATGACGTAATTGACGACAGAAATACGATGTAGCTCGTAGTGTCTTTGTGCGCCTTGAAGCAATATACATATAGCCTGACAACATCTTATCTGACCGCAGATACTGAATAAGGACAATGTGTTTCTCTCAGTATCTGACAGAAGTCTCACCAGCTTTCACACACATCTCTCAAAAGCTCTTTTGGAGTCTGTACTGTAGGCCTACCTTTTCCGTGTTTGTTTGATTTTCGCTGAAGTGTGATATTCGTCTCAATGGAAAGCCTATTTAGCATAAACCTCAGCCTGAAATCTCTCCATATTCCTTAAATAGTGCACTATGTGACACTAACTGTAGGAAATAGTGAACGAGTGAGCAAGTAACCAAAGTCGGATTAAGATGGTGTTTATTATTTCAGTGGGAGGGGCATTCTCGTTCTAGAAAGCATTTGATTGGTCGTCACTTCACGGTTTTGTCTTGGTTTGTTTAGCCAGAAGTGAGAGACTGTCGTTTTTAATTTAGTATGTTCTGAAAACGAAATATGTGAGGGTTTATCATAACATGAATGACCTTAAAGCTAGTGGATAGAGACTAAAACCAGCTAAACCTTCATTTAGATTAGATTGTCTTTCAGTTGACTTAAAAATGTAGTTAAACTAATGTGTTTTATAAAACACAACCGCACTGGCCGGTGTTAAACAGTGCTAGATCAGGTTTTAGATCTAGTTGATGCCTTTCTTTTTGAAAAATATAAAAGCAAAGTAAAAAAAATCAGCAATAGAAAGGTTTACATCTCCAAAAGTCCAAGGTAAGGACTTTTATACGAATTTATAAGATTTTTTATATTTATATATACAATATAAATGTATATATACAGTATGCAAACATTTTCTTAAATACATGAAT
Organism: Gobio gobio; assembly: GCF_949357685.1. NCBI lineage: Eukaryota > Metazoa > Chordata > Actinopteri > Cypriniformes > Gobionidae > Gobio > Gobio gobio. The sequence continues at coordinate 3,649,711 of NC_137101.1, read as the reverse complement.
ATGTGTGTGTATTAATGTAATTATACACACACACACACACACACACACACACACACACACACACACACACACACACACACACACACACACACGTGTATATATATATATATATATATATATATATATATATATATATATATATATATATATATATATATATATATATATATATATATATATATATATATATATATATATATATATATATATATATATATATATATATATATTATTATTTAAACACAAACTTTTATTTTGACAGCACTAGAAGATATAAACATATGGACTTTTTTCTCTCTTCCAAATCACTAACGAAACCCCGTAATGTCCGAAAGAAGGAATTATGGATCTTTTGGCACAGTATTATGTTGCTTATGCCATTGGTTTTCTTTTAATGGGTTGAGGTCTGTCTGTTTCTGAACTTCAGTTCTTTCTCAGCTCCCTTTATCATGTCTCTGCCAGATCATTTTCGCTTGAAATACATCAAGGTTTTGGAATATGCTCCATTTGGCCCAGCCAAGGTTTGTCTCCCTGAAGGGTAAGAGTCTTAAACACACTTTCAGTTTTATGGAACCCAACCAAAGTCATTAATCTGTGGATACATCAGATAATAAGGAAATCAGTTATGTGGAAAAAGAAGATTTTTTGTGTCCTGAATTTTTGGAAGTTGGGATGTGCAGGGACAAAGTTGAGGAGCTGTGATGATCAGAATTATTTTACCTTGTGCATGATAAAATGCAGCATCCATTAAATCCATTCTTTGTGTTGTTTCAAGTGCATCTTTCTGTTGTCACAGAAACCCAAGGAGGATGGACTGTCAAGAGGTAGGTGAAAAGTTATCAGTCAACTCCATCCCAAGATCCAGAAGATCTTCTGGAGGAAATCTCAAGAAGATCGTCCCAAGGAAGTCTCAGATGCTTCCTGCCTTCCTCTGTCCAGGAGAGAATGTTCTGTTAGGCTGTTGTCTTCTGAACAGACGTGATCAGACCATCATGTTGGAAAAATCAGACGCTAATGTGAGTTTGAGTCTATAAGGTGTTTGGTGTCTCTGTTTGTGTTTCAGGGAGTTTTCGGGAGGATTTTGCTGGAATTCAGAAAAATGTACAACTGAAAGCCGACCTTGGGAAGACCAGACCCATAAACCACTTTTCTCCCCATGTCCTTTATCTGTTTTTTTTGTTCACTTAGTCTCTGTTTACACCTGGTATTAAGAAGTGTTTTGGTCAATCGGATCACAAGAAGACAGATTCCTGTACATCTGGTGTTTAAATCCGTCTCTTTTGTCCACTTTCAACCACTTCTGTCCTGATTTCTTTGAGGGGACGGTCTATTGGCAGGTAAATGCATGGATTTTCCAGATCTTTGATCTAATGGACGAAATAAGCGTGCGCAATTTACATATGAACGTGGCCAAAACATACGGAGAGCATCAGCTTTCATTTTTGCTCTGATAGGCGCAAGACCAGCCGAACATAGAGTGTGTGTGTTAGAAATCAGGGATGGTGAGAGAACATTGCGCTTTGGTACGTTTATCTTGTCTTCAGCCGACGAAGTTTAAATCCCATCTGGCTAGCGCACTTCCCATAGTTTATGCGAGAGTGGGGGGTCTTTTTAGTGGCTGTTCGAATGCATTTGATCATATGAGTGTCTACACTACGAAAGCAATTCAGTCAATGCGTTTTCAACAATGAAGTAGTCAGGCTGGACTGGGACTAAAATTCGGCCCTGGACAAACCCATCCGGCCCATGAGTTCCCCTGTTGCCTCAAATTCGAGTAAATAAATAAAACTAGGACAGGGACAAATAATGATGGATATTATTGAATTTACTGCAAATGCAGTTAACAAATTTATTATTGCACTTCTACCACACAGAAATGCACTTGACAGTAAAGAACTGATTTTGAGCTAGGATGCATTAAAGTGAATTTACTGCTATTAAATTCTGTCATTTACTCACCCTCAAGTTGTTCCAAACCTGTCTGACTTACTCTCTTCTGTGAAACACAAAGAAGCTATTTTAAAGAATGTTGGCAACCAAACCATTTTGGTTTGGCTACCATTGAATATTGTATGAAAAAAAAAATACTTTTAATGATTTTCTTATATGGTACACAGAAAGAAATTCATTCAGGTTTGTAATGACATTAGAGTGAACAAATTATCACATTTAAGGTTGAGCTACCCTTTAAAAACAATAATATTTTAGAGTTAACACCTAATTTATGTAAGACACTGATATCTATCTTTCATGAGGCTCTCATTGAAATAACATTTAATTAAATTTCATTAGAACTATTCAAAAGTTCATAAAACATTTAAAGAGAAAAAAGTTTTGTCCTTAATTAATGGGATCCAGGCTTTAAAGCTGTTTTGTTGAATTATCCTTTAACCTAATTAAATTTTATTTATAGTTTAACTGTATATGTTAAGTGTAAGATCATGGTAATCACAGGTAAAACCATGCTCCTCATTACCATGGGTTTCTAAAATAAATAAATAATAATAAACTATTGAATTTGTAATACAAAAATATATTATAAACGTAGAAAATGCGAAAACAGTATTTTCTGAAAACAGGATTTATATTCTGCAATATTTAATGTAAGTAATGATAGCAACATTTTTAATAAATACATTTCTGCCAAAATGCCATATTTCTTCACTGAGTAGCTGCAAGGTAAATTATTATAAAGGTGTGGTGGTGCTAAGTTTGTAGTTGTGTGTACGTTTTCCAATTTATCCCGTCATGTATTTACATGCTCGCAGCTGTTTTCAGCTAGATTCACCACAGAACCTGTAATGTTCCCATATCACATGACTGTATAAAACTAAATGCGGAGTCAAAGTGCCGTTCATCACTTCATAGAGCAGCAGAAACGCAGCGCGTCAGCAGCAGCACTGTGCGGATATTCGCTTTTTGCAGTTTCCCATGCGCTCAAAAAAAAAAAAGAGAGAAAAAAAAACATGCCAAATATGGATGAGCGTCAGACAAACCACTGGGTCGCTGTCCCTGCATGATGGGCCAGTCCATGGCAAAAAGAATATAAATAACCTTGTAGGCTATCGGTCCCCAAAGTGTGTCGGGCCACCGGGAAAATGCCCGGTATGCCGGGTATGCCAGATTACCAGTCCAGCCCTGGAAGTAGTCGAAAGTGGACAAGCTCAAAGCGTTTTAGAACTTGTTTACACCTGTATTTAGCGCTGTCCACTTGTGATCAGATCGACCAAAACGCATCTTAATACCAGGTGTAAACAGGGCCCAAATGAAAACATTTTCTTTAAAGGAACACTCCACTTTTTTTAAAATAGGCTCATTTTCTAACAGTTGAGTTTTACCGTTTTCGAATCCATTCAGCCGATCTCCGTGTTTGCCGGTAGCACTTTTAGCATAGCTTAGCATAGATCGTTGAATCTGATTAGACTGTAAGCATCTCGCTCAAAAATGACCAAAGAGTTTCGATATTTTTCCTATTTAAAACTTGACTCTTCTGTAGTTACATCGTGTACTAAGACCGACGGAAAATGAAAAGTTGTGATTTTATAGGCCGATATGGCTAGGAACTATAATCTCATTCATGCAAAATAATCAAGGAGCTTTGCTGCCGTACCATGGGCGCAATGATATTACGCAGCGCCTAAAATAGTCCCCAGCGCTCTCCATGTGCAAGCAGGTTGTGACGTTTGTTATGTTGACGGAAGTTGGCCTATTATTCGTCGGTCTTAGGACACGATGTTACTACAGAAGAGTCAAGTTTTAAATAGGAAAAATATCGAAATTCTTTGTTCATTTTTTTGAGCGAGATGCTAACGCTCTAAACAGATTCAATGATGTATGCTAAGCTATGCTAAAAATGATACCGCCAGACCGGGAGATCGGCTGAATGGATTCGAAAGCGGTAAAACTTGTTGGAAAATGAGCCTATTTTCAAAAAAAGTGGAGTGTACTTTAACATTTGAGCAAATCATTCCAGATGCTTCCCTAAGATCTTCCAGAACTCTCTGGAACCCGATATTCCACATCTAGATGTTTCAAAGCGTGAGTATTAGACAAATATGATGAGACCTGGAGGATGACAATAGAATAATGAGAAATTATGACATCTAGAGTCAAGTCAAGTCAACTTTATTTATATAGCGCTTTTAACAATACAGATTGTTTCAAAGCAGCTTTACAGTGTTAAACAGGAAAATAATGCAGCATCATTTTATTCAGCCGTCTAGCCATTCTGGAGAAAACGGTTATGTCATCAGTTCATTTCAATTATCATACAGTGACAGTGTGGGCTTTAGATCAGTAATTAGATCAGTAATTTAGTTTATATGGTTAATTTAGTTTAATAATTAGATTTATTTGGATATTTAGTTGAAAATTTAGAAAAATGTAGTGTGCCCAACAGAGCACGCCAAGCCAGAGGCAACAGTGGCAAGGAAACCAAAACCCCATCAGGACCTAATGGAGAAAAATAAACCTTGGGAGAAACAGGCTCAGTCGGGGTGCCAGTTCTCCTCTGGCCAATTAACAAACAGCATATGATTATTATTCTGGAAACTTTACAGGTCAGAGGTCATAATAGATCGGAATTTTCGAAGGATCGGAGGCAACACGCCGGAGACGGGTTTATTGAGGCTGATGTGTTGATTAAATAATTATTAAAGTGCAATGGTCTCTATTAAAGTGTTCTCATTTTTGTTCAGATGTATTCGTTTATTGAACTGTACATGCAGTTTATACAGACAAGTGACTTGAAAACACCTCTTTTTTTGTGTCCTTTCAGAAGAAGATGCATCTCTCTGCTGGAACCTGGTGAGTGTGAGGTGCTTCGACATGGTCATTATGCTCATGTCGTCTACTGAGAAGAAAATTACAAACCTTCACACACTCTACCGCTGAGTGCATGTCCACAGCGGCCTATGGATACACACATCTCTTTTCCTTTCAGTGCTACAGGAGCCGTTTGACTGCATTCACTGCTCTAGACCATTCTGTTCAAGATTTGCTGAAGCCTTTGCCTTCTGACCTCTGCTCAAAGGAGGACAGGGAGTATGATGTTTTAACGCTCTGTAGAGCTTGAGGAACGAACATCATCTGTTTAGATTTACAGCATTTTAGTTCTCAAAATCAAAACTCTGCCATGGACTGGAAAGCCTCAAGAGTCCTGGAGTCTAAATGGGTGTTACTCGTCAATATGTGGTGAAACACACCAGAACCAAAGCATCTGTGATATTTCACTTTTCTGTTTCAGTGTGACTGGTCATTAAATATGTCTGATACTTTAAAATGGATGCTTGTGGAGCTTTTAAATGCTGTAACTTTGGAATGTTTCATCAGTGCCTCGCCGATTATTTTCACCTGAAATGTTTGTATTACTTTAGTTGATGCAGTGTGTCAAACAGATGCTCAGGAGACGCCGATTCTTCTCTGTGATTGGACGGTTATAAATGAGTCTTTTAGAATCTGACAGTATTAAAGTCAACATCAAATCAAAATGGACATCCTGGTTTTATTGTGCATGCAATAAATGCAGTTGCTTTCCTCAATAAATTGTGTTTCAATCAGAAATATGTCATTATACTGACACCAGGTGTATATTTAACAAATGATGTTTGAAAAAATCCTTATATTAAACAGAATTTGATCACGATTTTGTCTTTGAGGGTTGATAAATGTCCCAAACCCAAACTGCTAGCTGTGTTTTTAATAAATAAAACATGATCATAAATGGTGTTTGAAAGATATGACCATTTATTTATTGTTTTCATATTCATAAGATCTCGTGTGTCACTGTTAAAGACATGAAACTCAAATATATCATCTGAATAAAGTCTCTCTGAGATAATGGCATCTTCTAGTGTGAATCTTCAATGAATAAATCATAACTCAGCTCAAACAAGACTCTAAATAGTTACCTGAGAGATCAGTTCATGACACGGGCCATAAAACAGTGAATTTGATTCATCCTGAATAAATAAATGAGCTTTAAGGCTCATCAAACATCATGGGTTTTTAGAGTAGATGAGAAATGCTTCATTCAGGAGTTCATGAGACTCTCTGAGGAGTTTGAGGATGTTTGGTTGTTACAGAGAGTTGACTGACCAAGATCGCATGAGGCTTTCGGCCAGCTGTGGTTGTTTTCTGTGTTTGAAAGGTGTTGCGGGTTTAAGACAAAATAAATCGAAGTCTCAAAGATTTTTAAAGAATTGAGAAACTCCCACAAAAAAAAGCACCCATGATAGAAGAAAAATCATTGGATTGTTGGTGTGAATGTCACTCATGTCATGTGGAGACTCCTGATTTGAATCTCACTCTTAAAAAAAATTACTTTGTTTTTGATCTGAATAAATTAGAAAGAACTCAAAACAAAGAAACAAGTGCAAGTGCCAGATGTTTAGTGGTCTGAACGTAAGTTCTTGGTGTGGACAATTCTGGTTTGAATCTTGCTCAAGACGGAATAAGTTTTCACTGGTTTTTCAATGAAAAAAAAAAGACAAACACCACAAAAAAAAGAGAGCGATAAGCTAGAAAGGACCTGTGGTGCTGTGGTCTGTACATCAGTTATTGCTGTGGACAATCAGGGTTTGGATCTTGCTCAAGATGGAATATGTTTTCACTGGTATTTCAATGAATAAAAAAGACAAAACCTCCAAAAACAAATAAATAGCCGAAAGCTGCTATATAAAACGTGGTGCAGCAGTCTATGCTCTTGGTGTGGACAATCAAGGATAGAATCTCCCTCAAAATGGAATAAGTTTTCACTGGTTTTCAATTAATAAAAAAGACAAAACTCCAAATAAAAACACTGAAAGTGTGAAAGGACCAGTGGTGTAGTGGTCTAAGCATCAGGTCTTGGCGTGGACAATCCGGGTTCGAATCTCGCTAACAATGAAATAAGTTTTCACTGGTTTTCCAATTAATAAAAAAGACAAAAGTCCAAAAATAGAGAACAACAAGCGTGAAATGACTTGTGGTGTAGTGGTTCAAGCATCAGATCTCGGCTTGGACAATCAGGGTTTGAATCTCGCTAACAATCAAATAAGTTTTCACTGGTATTCCAATGAATAAAAAGTCAAAACTCCAAAAATAAAAATCTAAAAACGTGTAAGGACCAGTGGTGCAGTGGTCTAAGCATCAGATCTTGGCGTGGACGATCCGGGTTCGAATCTCTCTTGAGGTGGAAGTTTAGTTTCACTGGTTTTTCAATGAATAAAAAAGTCCAAAACTCCAAAAAAAAAAAAAGTTAAAAGTGTGAATGGACCAGTGGTGTAGTGGTCTAAGCATCAGATCTTGGCGTGGACTATCCGGGTTCGAATCTCTCTTGAGGTGGAAGTTTAATTTCACTGGTTTTTCAATGAATAAAAAAGTCAAAAATCCAAAAAAAAAAAAGTTAAAGTGTGAAAGGACCAGTGGTGTAGTGGTCTAAGCATCAGATCTTGGCGTGGACGATCCAGGTTCAAATCTCTCTTGAGGTAGAAATTTAGTTTCACTGCTTTTCCAATGAATAAAAAAAGATAAAATTACCAAAAAGTGAGAAATATTATGCAAGTGCCAGTGGCTCAGTGGTCTGAGTGTGTCCTCCCTGAATGGGAAGACCCTGGGTTCAAACCCCAGCCTGGTCACCAAAGCATGGTTGCGTGAAGGTTGTCCCATCGTGAGCTGTGACAAGCTGTGAGCGGATCAGATCACGACAAGCAGGACAAGTGACGGCAGGACATAATAAAGGGGGAGCGAAGATCCAAACAGCTCCCCCTGGGACTTCTGGGCCAATATCCAGCAGCGGTTATAGAGCAGGAGTTAAATTTTTCAAAAATGACTTATAAAATTTTTTTTCCAGAAACCAGGCTAAGTCAACATTTTGTTTTTAAAATAAACATTTGGCCCCTCCCCTTTAATTAATCATGACCAATCCCCACACAGCTCTTACCTTTAGTCTCCAGACCTAGCCAATGGAAATCTCAGGTGCTGCCTGCCTCAAGGGACACACACTTCAAGGGTGTTTCCACATGATCCATGCTGAAAAATTCAGATGTGAACTCTGGTAAAATCCATTTCTAATGACAAACAACTTGTTTTATCTTGGGGATAATGAGATTAAAGTTACAAATCAATCAGTTTACAACTAAGACCTGTGGGCCACATAATCTGAATGATTTTGACAGGCCTCATTTGAAAATCTGACTGAACAACTGCTTATGTAACAGGTGTTTATGTTTGGAAATCATGAATGGCACACAAATGTCACATTTATCCTTTTATTGTACACACAAACTGGATCATTCTCAAACAGAAATGGCCTGTTGAAACCTTCATCCCTGGGAATGAGCCAGTACCAGACAGGTCCAAGAGTTCTTGTCTAAGTCATGGAGTACGCTCTATTGAATCCGGAAAAAGGTCGGGTGAATAAGAGTTCAGCGGTTGCTCTCCTCAAAAAAACACCATGCCAAACATCTCACTGCTGTGCTTCTCCTGCCACCGCCTCATGACCTCCAGCAGCTCTGACCCAGAGATCCCCTACAAAAAGACAGCAGGGAGACAATCAGAACCACATTTCACCATAGGCTCTTCCTGTAGGAAGCTACAAGTCTTCACAGAAATGAGCGTACATGATTAAGGCTAATAGAATAATTGTATACTGTGTGGAGGTGAAAAACTCACTCATGCACAAGCAAATCAATGGTTAAATGCAACAAGTTCCACAATATAATTAAGATTGCATATCACACCTTGATATACAAAGTCAAAAACAATAAGTTAACATGCATTTCAATGGATGTCTATGGGGCAAGTTATTGATCTATGATATAATTGCTAATTGTTAATTCAAATCAGGTGCTGCAATTCAAGCTTCAGGCGAAAAATCAATTAAGGATATACTCTAAAATGGAATATAATTTGAAAGCTTAACAATTGAATGTTTAAGAAACAGTCAAGAAGAACTTAAAACACTGTTGCAACCACATACATAAACAAAATGGAATTTTTATATTACAAAAAAAAGAGTAAAAACACTGCTTACATTTCACAGACAGGGCTTGTTAAGCTAGGATTGGGACATTTGAGTAGCTTTTATAAACGTGCCCACATTTCTGTGCATTAAACAATGGCACTGACATATTTTAAAAGATTTCAGTTAAAACAGCTCAAATGTGAATTTTAGTTTTGGACTAGACTTATGCCTTGTCTGTGAAACCAGGATATTAATTTTAAAATATTTACTTGCAATATTCAAAGAAGACTTCCCCTCATGCTCACGCCATTCCTCAGGTGGATTGCATATTGGCAACAGGCTGTCCGGATATTTATAACATTTTCAGCCAATGGGATTACTGCTTGTAAATTAGCCCTGCCCCCTGCCAACGATCTGCAATTAAGCAAAATAAACTTCTTACGATCACCATCAGTCATAAATGTATTCACAGAGCACAAACAACAATAATGTGCTGTTTGAAATAAAAATAAATAAGGGTGAATGACTCTAGGACTTTCTACTTTTTTTTATTTAATTAACAATTTTTAGATCTTTTTCCCCATTAAAAATGTAATTCCTGAGTAATGGTAATGAACTGTTGGCATTTACAAATGTACTGATATCCATAATTGGAGCTCAACAAACAATTAGCGCTTGGAAAACTACATTTTAATTACAATTAATATAGACATGTGCAGATGAATTTTGGCTGATGATAACTCGAAATTCAGAGCCAAATCGGAGAAAAAAAACTTTCTAAGAAAAAAGTTTTCCAATAAAATAAATACGACTTGTTTTATCCTTAAATCAACAAACACAGATTTGTGTAATTTAACACACAAATATTAAATAACTATTTCTGCAATATTTTTCAGGATTACCATAAAAACCATCCTCATATATACACTTTTTGAAATAATATATTAATTTCAAGATGTAACATTAACATAATGATAATTTAAACGTAGCCTTTGTAAAAATATAAAGCCAAACATTAAGTGTGCAAAAACAAATTGTAAACGACTAGTATTTTCCAAGTCGACTAGCAACACCACTATCGTTTAATCGACTAGTCGGCTAGTCTCACACATCCTTAATAATAACTATGCCTAAAAGTTTACAAATATTAATTAAAAACTAGACATTGTTATACATATATCATTCTGGATAACGGATGTCATGTCCTGGCTAAATAAGGTTTTCTTTATAATCAGGCACTAACTTAACCACCTGTGGAAAACTACAACTTAGCTATCATCACTTTAAGGTAATCTTAAATCAAATAGATAGTTTTTTAAATATAAAAACATTATAAATGTTTGTTATCCAGAAGGACATGAGATATTGCTGCAAAGTGACCAAAAAGGTCAAAATATCAACATTTTAGGAGACGCTTATTGGCCTTTGCACATGTTTAGGGGCTCCTTCAGGGTCTTCTTTTTGATGGAATATTATGTCACATGACATACCAAATTGCACTATTGTCCAAAATGGTCATTGATGTCTGTTATCCAGGAATGGCATTAGACTAGAGAAATCACAATTTGGAGACAAAAGGCTTTCTCTGGCATAAAAGGCATGAGCTTAGTATTATCACTATACACTCACCTAAAGGATTATTAGGAACACATACTAATACTGTATTTGACCCCCTTTCACCTTCGGAACTGCCTTAATTCTATGTGGCATTGATTCAACAAGGTGCTGTAAGCATTCTTTAGAAATGTTGGCCCATATTGATAGGAGAGCATCTTGCAGTTGATGGAGTTTTGTGGGATGCACATCCAGGGCACGAAGCTCCCGTTCCACCACATCCCAAAGATGCTCTATTGGGTTGAGATCTGGTGACTGTGGGGGCCATTTTAGTACAGTGAACTCATTAATCATGTTCAAGAAACCAATTTGAAATGATTCGAGCTTTGTGACATGGTGCATTATCCCGCTGGAAGTAGCCATCAGAGGATGGGGACATGGTGGTCATAAAGGGATGGAAATGGTCAGAAACAATGCTCAGGTAGGCCGTGGCATTTAAACGATGCCCAATTGGCACTAAGGGGCCTAAAGTGTGCCAAGAAAACATCCCCCACACCATTACACCACCACCACCACCAGCCTGCACAGTGGTAACAAGGCATGATGGATCCATGTTCTCATTCTGCTTACGCCAAATTCTGACTCCATCTGAATCCATCTGACTACCATCTGAATGTCTCAACAGAAATCGAGACTCATCAGACCAGGCAACATTTTTCCAGTCTTCAACTGTCCAATTTTGGTGAGCTCGTGCAAATTGTAGCCTCTTTTTCCTATTTGTAGTGGAGATGAGTGTTACCCGGTGGGGTCTTCTGCTGTTGTAGCCCATCCGCCTCAAGGTTGTGCGTGTTGTGGCTTCACAAATGCTTTGCTGCAGACCTCGGTTGTAACGAATGGTTATTTCAGTCAAAGTTGCTCTTTTATCAGCTTGAATCAGTCTGCCCATTCTCCTCTGACCTCTAGCATCAACAAGGCATTTTCGCCCACAGGACTGCCGCATACTGGATGTTTTTCCCTTTTCACACCATTCTTTGTAAACCCTAGTTATGGTTGTGCGTGAAAATCCCAGTAACTGAGCAGATTGTGAAATACTCAGACCGGCCCGTCTGGCACCAACAACCATGCCACGCTCTAAATTGCTTAAATCACCTTTCTTTCCCATTCTGACATTCAGTTTGGAGTTCAGGAGATTGTCTTGACCAGGACCACACCCCTAAATGCATTGAAGCAACTGCCATGTGATTGGTTGATTAGATAATTGCATTCATGAGAAATTTAACAGGTGATAATCCTTTAGGTGAGTGTATTTGTAGGTATCATTAAAAACATCAATACAATTATGCCCAAGTAGATTTTAAATACTTTTATTCATATTTTCTACATTTTTTGTTCAGATTTTAACCTGGAATAAACATTTTGCAATTTTTTAGCTCAATAGTTCCTTAAAGATGAATTATTTATAATCAATACTCACATGAGTAATTAAGAGAAGGGAAGTCGAGTCATTTAATGTTGTGTATTTATATTTTTTTATATTATTTGGACACCAGAATTGACACCCACCGTCATTGACCCATAAATAAATGAGCAACTCTGTGGAGAAAACAAGCGGTTTAAAGTCATCCATTTCATATCACATCAGGGCCCGTATTTATCAAGCTTCTCAAAGTGCTATTTTAGTCTTAAGTGCTGAGAATTCATGACATTTACTCCTACTTTCAAACTTAAGTATAAAAGCAAGTTATCAAATTTCTTAAAGCTAAGAATCACTCTTACTCTCCCAGTTATTTAAGACAGCTCGAGAGGTCTCTCAAGTGGTTAGGAATTGCCAGTAGGGGCTTGTGATGGCACTGAGGAGACAGAGACGTGCGCAAATCTTTCAGGAGAGGGAAATGTTTGACGACGAGCAGTTAATCAAACGGTATCGTTTGGACAGAGCAGGCATCATCTTTATGTTGGGCTGAACTTTCCTTTTATAACATGTTTCCACTGTTCGACTAATTCAGCAGGCAGTAACACTTCTTCCTCCCACCAATTCGGTTTTCTTTTTGATTTATTTCATAAAGTCTAGGCTATATATAGGCAGAACAGTTAACATCACACCGGTTTAAAATTTGTTATTGTAAAATAAAGACATAGTGGAAAACGTGTTTATCTGAATATAGTCCCCAGCACGCTCTCTGTGTAAGCAGGTTGTCACGTTGGTTATTTTGACGGACGTTAACCTATTTTCAGGCGCTGAAAATAACATTGCGCTGCTGCACTCATGGGACGGCTCACAGCTCTTGATTATTACGCAGGAATGAGAGTATAATTCCTCGCCATATCGGCCAAAGAAATCATAACTTTTTATTTTCGGTCGGTCTTAGTACACGATGTAACTAACACATCACAACATGTAAATAGGAAAATGTTATTTTGTCACTTATTGAGCAGTAGGCTAGCTGGAGCTATTTACCTCCAGTCTTTGTGCTAAGCTAGGCTAGCGGTGTGTGCGTCAGACAGAGTTATGGCACACACGGAGATGAGAATGGTATGTATGGAGTTATCTAACTCTGGGGGATACGCTGAATAAGCTAAAGTCCGAAAAAGTCGGCGTGTCGTGGATCTAAAATACTGTTCCTGTTACACATTCTTCCTGAACTGTTTACAACTGTGTTTACGTTAATACTCACCACAATGGGCATTGTGACATTATTTTTGAGTGTATTTGACCATTAATAAGCTTGAAAAGGAGCACATTTTTGCACTTGTATGTCAGAGGGGGCTTAAATTACTGTGTGTGTGTGTGTGTGTGTGTGTGTGTGTGTGTGTGTGTGTGTGTGTGTGTGTGTGTGTGTGTGTGTGTGTGTGTGTGTGTGTGTGTGTGTGTGTGTGTGTGTGTGTGTGTGTGTGTGCTTCAGATGTGAGCGCAAAATCTGTGGGAATGAGTAGAATTATGTGCAATCCCGCGGGAACGTGAAGACAATAAACACACGACTGCATCAATATATGGTGTATTTGTGTTCTTCAAGCCTTCTCAGGTATTTTTATAATAATAAAGTATATTATAATGCAGTGTTAATCGATGTAGACTTTATCACTATATAGAATACTATAAAATAATACATTATCTGCCTCATTCTGTGATAAGAAGCCACATCAGCTCACAAAAAGAAAATTCGACTGACGATATGAAGTGAGTTAAAACATGTTATTAAATTTTTTCTTCATGTTATTCTTTTGTTGGACAACAGGTATATGAACGCTTCACATTACTAGTTTGTGAAGATGTTTGACACCTGTTGCTTTTTCAAACGCACGTTATAACGACTCAAACTCGCAGTGCTTTCAGACAAAGCAGCGTTTACTACTGATCACAGAGCAGCTCGTCATTAACATACTGTGCATATATTTAATTAAAATCGCAGCCTTTATGCTTTCATAATCGCACACAAGCCAAATCGGGTTTTTGGCTCGATTTTCGAATAATCATTCAGCCCTAATGGAAACGGACCTAATTCACATTTCAATTTTTTTCTTTTTATGCAAACTTTGAAAAGATTCACTTCACTTATGGAAAGAAACCCAGCTAGTGCTGAAAACACATTTTATTGAGCATTTCCTTTAATAACTTCCATAAATGACATTTACATTTAGTCATTTAGCAGACGCTTTTATCCAAAGCGACTTACAAATGAGTGCAATAGAAGCAACTAGAGCAGTCAAGGGCAACAATATGCAAGTGCTGTAACAAGTCTCAGTTAATCTAGCACAGAACATAATAATTTTTTTTTAAATAAATTAGACAGACAGACAGACAGACAGACAATGAATAGAATAATAAGTGCTATTATTATAATAGTAATTAATATAATTATCAAATGGTAATTGGGAGTGAGCCAGTGAGAATTATTACAGGTTTTGATAAAATTTTATTTACTTCCAAATAGTAATCGACAAGGAACAAAACCCCAAAATGAGGCTTAAACTTGTCTGAGTTCAGTCAAATTTGTGCTAATCGTGTCTGTCACTCTGTGTGGGACGTGCATATGTTGGCAGGGCTAAAAGATGTCTTATTTGAAACAATGAATGAGTAGTTCACTCATTCACTGCATGTTGGTTCATAACAAGCATTGCAAATAAAGATTATGTGAATAAAATGCATGTTCAACATTTTTTCTGCTGAGTTCGGTGTGATGTGTGCTGCTCACGCGAGCAGTGCAAATACTGTATCATAGGCACTAAAAAAAGCATGTGCAACTTACGAGTCACAAAAAGTGACCATGTGTAAAACAGGTCTTAATCTACTAAACTACAACACTATATGCACTACTTTTGTTGCTTGTACTTAATGGACCTAATTGCCTCATATACAGCTGTGGAGGTTTCAGATGGTCCTGCTCTGACTGTAATTTGCAGCCATATAAAACTTGGAAAAACAATAGCTTGCTCTTGTATGGAAAATGATGCAAGACTAAAGCAAGCCTAAATACAAAACATAAGCAAAAAAATTAAATTACCAGTGTCTAAAACAATAGCAAGACCTGCTGAAGTTAAAAAGTCCTGGTTAAAAAGGACAAACTTGTAAGTCAGTGAAAAATATGGGTTATTTAAACTGCAAAGGTAAAATATAGATTAAAACGATTGTGGCGAATGTGAAGCGGGATGAGAATTTATACCTACGTCTGGTTTTTCAACAAGAAACACGGATACACGTGTGTATTCTCAATCATAGCTGCTCCGAAAGCTTTCTCACTCTTCGTTCCTCGCCTCCTCGTGGTGCAATTAGACAATTTAGATGTCCTTCAAGATGGCTCATTTTAATCAATATCCGGGTCATGGGCTGGAGGATGGAGGAGCGAGGAAATTAGGAAGCATCAATTTGAGCATTGTTGCTCCCTGGTTTTCACGGTGCATTGTGGGACTTTTTAGGGATCGAACGTTTCAGTGCACTGGAAGGATGTTGCGATTTAGACAGCCCTAAAAATGGCAGACTCCCTGATCAGTGCCCTGACTACTGAACTAGAGAGTAGGGCTGCCACTAACGACTATTTTTATATCGATTAATCTATCGACTAATTTATCGATTAATCTACCGACAAATTTATCCCAATAATTTTCAACTATTTTACTTAAAAACATTAAATTTAACTTGCAACTTTGGCATTCAGTAGTGTACTATAAAAAGTATAAATGTAAACAAGCCCTTGACAAAATGTAAAACTAAAAGAGTAAAAATGTAAAAAGGTAAAAATTTGTAAACCAACATAACAAAAAAAAGAGAATATCAGCAAATACGGTTTATATAGAATAGTGCATTATAGTGATACCAAAATTATGACTTCAAGATGTTTGCAACAATAACATTATTATCAATCATGTTAACACGAACCACTATTCTGAACAGGTTGAGATGACCGAAATCTTATTTCATGATACAAGTAATTTAATATTTTATAAATGTAATTTTATAATTACAATATAGATATTTAATTTTATGTTATGTTTTTTTTTTTTTTAATAAGCCATGACAAAAACAGTGCGTTATTTTCAGTCAAGCATGGGGTGATTTTCTATTTTCTTTTGTTGTTTGATTAACATTAATCACACAGAATATTAGGTCCGGCCCTTTAATGCTGCGTTCACACCAAACGCGAATTGAGCGTCAGGCGCGAGTGATTTCAATGTTAAGTCAATGGAAAGGCGCGTTGACGCGCGTCTGGAGGTCCCGCGGCGCGGAAGGCGCGTTACGCGCGGCGCGAAGGACGCGAATCCGCTTCATTCGCGCGTCCAGTTCGCGCGAATGGCGCGAATTGAACGCGAATTGAGCGTCTTGCGCGATACGCGCGTTACACGCGAATGGTGCTTTTGTGCATTCACGCGTTTGAAGCGAATTCGCGTCTGACGCCCGAGTTGAAAAATTTGAACTTTGGCGTCAATTCGCGCCGCGTTAACCAATCAGGAGCCTGCTCGCTGCTGTCACGTGGTAAAGTGACGTGTATGAGAAACCCTGCATAAATTAAAAACAGTACTATTGTGTCACAAAATGTAGTTTTAAGACGTTTTCAGGTGGGAATGTAGTTGTTTACAGCTCAAATCTGTGGTTTATTTATAAAGAGAGTGCCTATTTTAAAAAAATAATCTTGTGTTTTTGGAGTTGTGAGATCCAGGCGATCACCGGGCAATCACTGCTCATAACCCCGGCGAAGGCAGCCTTTCCTCGGCCAGTCCTTCTGGCGTCTGCCGCTGGCTCTGATGTCCTGTAGTGGTTCGTTTTGTGTAGATCTAACGGCCGAGCTTTGCTCTCATGAATCTATAATTTGTTGTCTGCCAAATCGTTTTGACTGAGGGCAAAGAGAAGTTTAATAACTTTATATTTTAAGGATATTTAAATATACATGTACTGAACATGATGTAGGAGTTGCCTGGACCACATTTGTGTGGCTATTAATGCTTAATATATATGTTTAATGAAAATGAAAAGAGGCAGAGTGGTGTTTTATGACATATTTCTCCTGGAGTGCCTTGAACGCGCGTCAATTTCGCTTCAAACGCTCGATTTCTACGCGCGTCCAATTCTCTGCTGACGCGCGAATGCATTCAAAATGTACACGCGTGAAACTAGACGCGGTAGACGCGATTTTGACGCTCAATTCGTGTTTGGTGTGAACGCAGCATAATGCTGCGTTCACACCAAACGCGAATTGAGCGTCAGGCGCGAGTGATTTCAATGTTAAGTCAATGGAAAGGCGCGTTGACGCGCGTCTGGAGGTCCCGCAGCGCGGAAGGCGCGTTACGCGCGGCGCAAAGGACGCAAATCCGCTTCATTCGCGCGTCCAGTTCGCGCGAATTGAGCGTCTTGCGCGATACGTGCGTTACACGCGAATGGTGCTTTTGTGCATTCACGCGTTTGAAGCGAATTCGCGTCTGACGCCCGAGTTGAAAAATTTGAACTTTGGCGTCAATTCGCGCCGCGTTAACCAATCAGGAGCCTGCTCGCTGCTGTCACGTGGTAAAGTGACGTGTATGAGAAACCCTGCATAAATTAAAAACAGTACTATTGTGTCACAAAATGTAGTTTTAAGACGTTTTCAGGTGGGAATGTAGTTGTTTAAAGCTCAAATCTGTGGTTTATTTATAAAGAGAGCGCCTATTTAAAAAAAATAATCTTGTGTTTTTGGAGTTGTGAGATCCAGGCGATCACCGGGCAATCACTGCTCATAACCCCGGCGAAGGCAGCCTTTCCTCGGCCAGTCCTTCTGGCGTCTGCCGCTGGCTCTGATGTCCTGTAGTGGTTCGTTTTGTGTAGATCTAATGGCCGAGCTTTGCTCTCATGAATCTATAATTTGTTGTCTGCCAAATCGTTTTGACTGAGGGCAAAGAGAAGTTTAATAACTTTATATTTTAAGGATATTTAAATATACATGTACTGAAGATGATGTAGGAGTTGCCTGGACCACATTTGTGTGGTTATTAAGGCTTAATATATATGTTTAATGAAAATGAAAAGAGGCAGAGTGGTGTTTTATGACATATTTCTCCTGGAGTGCCTTGAATGCTTCAAACGCTCGATTTCTACGCGCGTCCAATTCTCTGCAGACGCGCGAATGCATTCAAAATGTTCGCGCGTGAAACTAGACGCGGTAGACGCGATTTTGACGCTCAATTCGCGTTTGGTGTGAACGCAGCATAAGAGCTGCACGGACCAAGTTCATTGTAACACATCCGATTTCTCACTCAACTCTGTATACGTTAACTAAAGACAAATCCGACTGTGTTTACCTGAATACTCGCCAGGACGTGCATTGCATTTTTACATATTTTTGACCATTCAAACTCAATAATCCGCAAAATTGACGTCGCAATCTGTCTGTGTGAAAGACGTGTGAGGTCAGATTAGGTCAAAGTCCTGCAGCGCGAACACGTTCCGGCCACGCCGCATTTTTCTGTTGCTTTCTATTTCCTGAGCTGCGCATATATATTTGATTGTTATGCTTCGATTGTTTAGTGAACGGTGGAAGCAGAGCTCACACACACATCCTCACATCGACGCAAATTAAGAAATACTGCTCTTATTAGAGCGCTGTCATTTTTGAAGTACCGTTACTAATACAATCGTACCCAACTTACCCAGTCGATTAAAAATATTGATGTCGACGAATTATCAGAGTTGACGCAGTCGATTGCATCGACCAATCGAGACAGGCCTACAACGGAGCTGTTTGAGATGCACACATACCATTTTTTTGTGTAATATATAGTAAGGAAGTTTGCGAATTCGGATGCATCCAGTCACTTGCCGTGACCTACTGGCATAAAGATGTAACCTGCCAAAATAAATCACTGGGCCGCGTGTAACGGAGGCCAGCTAGTAGTCGTTACAGTGATACAGCGACTGACGCTAGAGGTTGCAGCCTTTAGCCTCCTTGTTAGAGTGTCCAACTCTCATGCCGGCAGACCCGGGTTCGAGTCCAGCTTGGAGCGAGCGGTTCGAACAGGAGGGGTTACACATGCAAAAACTGTGTCAACACTCACGACCTGATTGACATACACTTTAACACTGTTTTCATTATTGTTAATATCAGGATTTTTATAAGTGGTAGTAGTAACAAAAAATCTGCTATTATTGAGTCTAAAACCTTTCTAAATAAATGGCAACAAACATTTTGAATACAGTATAACTTTAGCTATATGTAAGTGAAAAAGGTCCATACTGTTATTAATTGGAATAAATGTGTGCAAATACTTAAATTATTAAATCGTTAATCTTCTGAGGCATGTTGATGTAGAGATGAGAAAACCATACAAATCCAACCTGGTTTAGATCAGGTTCAGTTGGCTCACAATGCTCGGTATAAACGTTCTCTGTCAACTCAGGTGCTGCTTCCCAATTGGTATACTATCCGTCCTAAATAGTTTTCAAAATTAGAATTAATGTGTCCCAAATCATTGAAATTAGTATTCCAAAGACACCCGGATGGTCTACTTTTACATTTACAAGTCAACTGAGAGAAAATATGTGACTATATCAATGCATGTGAATAAACAGAATTTAAATAATTTATATAGGTTCACAAAGAGCTCAAAAGAACACATAAGCTTAGTCAATTTGAATTTATGTGACCCTGGCGCACGGGTATATTTGTGGCAATAGACAACAATAGCCTACATTGTATGGGTCAAACAGATCGATTTTTCTTTTATCGCAAAACCATTAAGATATTAAGTAAAGATAATTATCTATGAAGATATTTTGTAAAATTCCTACCGTAAATATATCAAAAATTTACTATTATTAGTAATATGCATTGCTAAGGACTTCATTTGGACAACTTTAAAGGAGATTTTATCAATATTTAGATTTTTTTTGCACCTTCAGATTTTCAAATAGTTGTATCTCGGCCAAAGATTATCATATAATATTCTAACAAACCAATAGAAAATGTATTTATTCAGCTGTCAGATGATGTATAAATCTCAATTTCAAAAAATATACCCTTATGACTGGTTTTGTGGTCCAGGGTCACATATTAAACAAATATTTTACAGTTAATCCATCAAATAATCCAACATTGATAATAAATCAACATATTAGAATGATTTCTGAAGGATCATGTGACACTGAAGACTGAAAAGTCTGATGAAAATTCAGCTAAAATCCAAGTTTAATATTATTTGTTAATTAATATAATGTTAAATTAATTGACTTGTGCATATAATTACAATTAATATAATATATAGCCTAATAATTAACTAGCAGCAAAAGTGGCCAATTTTGTCTATAAACTGCTTTAATTTGGAGCAAGAGATGCAGGGGGGAGTGGCTTTATTGCATCAGATATGTCACTTTGCCAGTTGATTGGTCCAATTCTGGTTTGCGATAGCCCATAGATATCCATAATATGGTTTAGCCGTGTACCGTAAGTTACCATGGCGATGAACACCGCTAAAAAAAACAATCCACATTCTGGAGAGATAGAGAGAGAAAAACAGAGTTTGCTCAAACAAATCTCAAACGTACCTGAGTAGCATCTTCACGCAACAGGCATCAAACTGTCACAACGGACGTGTTGTTGTCGCAAGACGCTGACGCCGACGACGTGCGCGCTCAGCTGAAGAGAAGAGTAACGTTAGATGTGTCGAAAACGGCGTTGTAGCTTCGAAATACAAGTTGTACGACCTATTTGATTAAAGTAAGTACCTTACAGTTATTTGACCATGACGCCACATTTTTAAGGTAAGGAAAGCATTTCACGAGTTTTATCGGCAAGTGCAAATCATTGTCGTCAAGTTCACACAGTATTATAAACGACATATGTCTTGAACATGACAGTTTTAGGCTGTGCTGTAAATAGGGCAACTTAAAAAGTTGATACAATTTACATTTGTCATATATATGTAAACAATAAGTTACGAGAGAGGCTGTGCTGGCTTAAGGGTGTTGTTAGGCACGGCGCGAAGCCATTTTAAAACGGTTACCACACAATACAAATGCAACTTTCATTAAGTAAAATCACTAAAAGCCTACCTTCCGCTGGAAAAAATAGTCCCTGACCATGAACAGCAACAGTACATTATTATGCCATTAGATGGCGGCAAAGACTGTCTTTATGAGTGAGTCACTCAGTAGCGAAAACTTTATAATATTGACACAATTTTGCCACTGACAAACGCTTTAATTAGTGCTGTCAGGGTCAGGACACGGGAAAGCCCCTTAACTGTTTAAAGGACTAGATATTGCAGCGGACATTCAAACTGATTGTTCTTTTATTATGAACATAGGACTAACCTGAAAAAAAATGCTTTATCTAAATGCAGGTAATAAAATCGATCTTTCTCTCACACAATGTTCTACATAATACAGTAAGTGTCAATTAACAATATCAATGAGAACAAATATACATTTACGTTGCTAAGAGTGTTGTGTAGTGACACACAGAACCTTTGGGTGAAGTGGTCATAGCCGTTTTATCAAGACTAAACACAGCTATTGACCAATCAGAATCAAGGACTGGAACTAACCGTTTTATAATTGATAGTTGTATGTAGTACGTCTCAACAGACGTGAAAGAAACCCGCTCAAAAAGCTCTTTTGGGGGCGTGTCTGCAAAATGTACAAGTTTGTATTGTTTATTGCTTTTACTCGGACTTGGACAATAAAATTATCATAACTCTATATATTTGAATACAGAAAATCCAAACTTTATTTCTAAATGTCAATTATACATATGGTGTCATAATATACCTTTTTATTGTTATTTTATTAAACATTTGAATCTATGTATGATGTGGATTCAGCACTAAATCCGGCAGAAACTTTAGCACTATACAAACAGCTCCTACATTTGCATAAACTCTCAACCTTTTTTTCCCATATCATGTGTCAAATTTAACAGAACAGAAGTGACTTAAAACATCATCTGATTTATTAGACTGAGTAATCTCAACAGTATAGCATACCACTGTTAAATTTTTTTTTCTAAATATATAATGCATGCTGTTTCACATACTGTTTTTGCTAACACTAGTACTTAATTCTATACCCTGATAAAGTTCACTAGTCGTCGCACTGATTGACACACCTTGGCAAGTACTACATCTTCCAAAGCACCTATGAATTTTTCTATTCAGCATTTATCTGGAAAAAAACTACCTATAAGCTTAGTTGTCTTGTTCAGATTTGACGCATCAGAAATAAGCATTTCCAAGTTGCCTCCAGAAGTATTTGGACTTTGCTTTTTTTCTGCTGCAAGTTCAGGTGGCCAGGTATGTGTCCGTCATCTCTGGCTTCATTCAAAATAATATAATTATTAATTATTCGAATCTTGATGATTATTCAAATCTTGACATTTGTTTTTTTTTATTTATTTAAGGAATTATACCCATTCCAAATTGTGGTGACTAAAAAAGCATCTAAGGATAAGAGCAGAAGGAAGGAACGTGAGGAAGGTAATCAATTGGTGACGTCAACATTCAGGAGAGAGATGAAGATAATTATGATGACAATAATAAGAACAAGGATGAGTATTATAGTTGTTAAAGTATTTAATCTTGCTGTGAATAATTATTGTTTCTCTCCATCTCTGACAGGATGTGTCAAGAGCAAGAACAAGCAAGTCTCTGATCAAGTCTCTGGTGGAATAGGGTGGGAAGTGTCCAGTCCTTCAATATTCACCGTCTCAGTGGGGCAAATGTTTAATAATGATGAGGAGAAACTGAGAAAGCCAATAGAGAGAAGAGACAAGGCAGGCAAGTGACTGTGGGGGAAAACGGCAACACAGAAGAGTCAAGTAAGTAAAGATGACACCGCCATCAAGACTTTATTGCTATCCTAGCAATGGCCTATCCACCACAAGGCACAAAAAAAACTTTAAACATAATTAGCAACTCCATGGTACTATGGCACAACACTTTTTTTGTTGTTGTGTAAGTTATGTTACTCAATAAGGTATATATTCACTACAATATGATGTTTCATTTTATCCCATTTGGCCATCTGAAAAATACATTGCTTTACAAAATGACTCTTTTGAATGATACTCCAAAAAAATAAATAAAAATGAACACTTGACAGTAAAGCATACCACTGTTACATTTTTTTATAAATACATAATGCATGCTGTTTCACATACTGTTTTTGCTAACACTAGTACTTAAAGGGTTAGTTCACCCAAAAATGAAAATTCTGTCATTAATTACTCACCCTCACGTCGTTCGAGACCCGTAAGACCTCCGTTCATATTCGGAACACAAATGAAGATATTTTTGTTGAAAGCTGATGGCTGAGAAAGGCTTCAGATAGGCCTCCATTGGCATTTAGTACACTTATACTCCCAAGACCGATAAAAGGCACTCAAAACATCGTTACAAAGTCCATCTCACCACAGTGACTCTACAATAATCTTACGATGCGACGACAATAGTTTTTGTGCGCAAAAAAAAATCTAAATAACACCTTTATCCAGCTTGTTATTGCCTTCCGCGTGTGCCTCCACGACGCATGCGCGAGAATATGACGTAGCGCCGGGGTTCGGGATTCCATGAAATGCACACTCTAACCCCATTTTGAGCACTACGCCGAGACCTAAAGCACGATCAATGTAGAATTCAACAGCTGAGATACGCGCGTCTTCCTCTGATTGTAAACAAATCACTTCTGGGTCATCTGTCCGAACGCCGGATCTGCGTCATATTCTCACGCATGCGTCGTGGAGGCACACACGGAAGGCAGTAACAAGTTGGAAAAAGGTGTTATTTTGATTTTTTTTGCGCACAACAACTATTGTCGTCGCATCGTAAGATTATTGTAGAGTCACTGTGGTGAGACGGACTTTGTAACGATGTTTTGAGTGCCTTTCATGGATCTTGGGAGTATAAGTGTACTGAATGCCAATGGAGGCCTATCAGAAGCCTTTCTCAGCCATCAGCTTTCAACAAAAATATCTTCATTTGTGTTCCGAATATGAACTGAGGTCTTACGGGTCTCGAACGACGTGAGGGTGAGTAATTAATGACAGAATTTTCATTTTTGGGTGAACTAACCCTTTAATTCTATACCCTGATAAAGTTCATTAGTTGTCGCACTGATTGACACACCATGGCAAGTACTACATCTTCCAAAGCACCTATGCATTTTTCTATTCAACATTTATCTGGAAAAAAGAAAAAAACTACCTATAAGCTTAGTTGCCTTGTTCAGTTTTGACGCATCAGAAATAAGCGTTTCCAAGTTGCCTCCAGAAGTATTTGGACTCTGCTTTTTTCTGCTGCAAGTTCAGGTGGCCAGGTATGTGTTCGTCATCTCTGGCTTCATTCAAAATAATATAATTATTAATTATTCGAATCTTGATGATTATTCAAATCTTGACATTTGTTTTTTTTTTATTTATTTAAGGAATTATACCCATTCCAAATTGTGGTGACTAAAAAAGCATCTAAGGATAAGAGCAGAAGGAAGGAACGTGAGGAAGGTAATTGGTGACGTCAACATTCAGGAGAGAGATGAAGATAATTATGATGACAATAATAAGAACGAGGATGAGTATTATAGTTGTTAAAGTATTTAATCTTGCTGTGAATAATTATTGTTTCTCTCCATCTCTGACAGGATGTGTCAAGAGCAAGAACAAGCAAGTCTCTGATCAAGTCTCTGGTGGAATAGGGTGGGAAGTGTCCAGTCCTTCAATATTCACCGTCTCAGTGGGGCAAATGTTTAATAATGATGAGGAGAAACTGAGAAAGCCAATAGAGAGAAGAGACAAGGCAGGCAAGTGACTGTGGGGGAAAACGGCAACACAGAAAAGTCAAGTAAGTAAAGATGACACTGCCATCGAGACTTTATTGCTATCCTAGCAATGGCCTAGCCACCACAAGACACAAAAAAAACTTCAAACATAATTAGCAACTCCATGGTACTATGGCACAACACTTTTTTTGTTGTTGTGTAAGTAATGTTACTCAATAAGGTATATATTCAGTACAATATGACGTTTCATATTATCCCATTTGGCCATCTGAAAAATACATTGCTTTACAAAATGACTCTTTTGAATGATACTCCAAAAAAATAAATAAAAATGAACACTTGACAGTAAAGCATACCACTGTTACATTTTTTTGTAAATACATAATGCATGCTGTTTCACATACTGTTTTTGCTAACACTAGTACTTAATTCTATACCCTGATAAAGTTCATTAGTTGTCGCACTGATTGACACACCATGGCAAGTACTACATCTTCCAAAGCACCTATGCATTTTTCTATTCAACATTTATCTGGAAAAAAGAAAAAAACTACCTATAAGCTTAGTTGCCTTGTTCAGTTTTGACGCATCAGAAATAAGCATTTCCAAGTTGCCTCCAGAAGTATTTGGACTCTGCTTTTTTCTGCTGCAAGTTAAGGTGGCCAGGTATGTGTTCGTCATCTCTGGCTTCATTCAAAATAATATAATGAATAATTATTCGAATCTTGATGATTATTAAAATCTTGAGATTTGTTTGTTTTTTTATTTAAGGAATTATACCCTTTCCAAATTGTGGTGACTAAAAAAGCATCTAAGGATAAGAGCAGAAGGAAGGAACGTGAGGAAGGTAATCAATTGGTGACGTCAACATTCAGGAGAGAGATGAAGATAGTTATGACGACAATAATAAGAACGAGGATGAGTATTATAGTTGTTATAGCATTTAATCTTGCTGTGAATAATTATTGTTTCTGTCCATCTCTGACAGGATGTGTCAAGAGCAAGAACAAACAAGTCTCTGATCAAGTCTCTCACTTACTTCTGAAGTGTCCAGTCCTTCAATATTCACCGTCTCAGTGGGGCAAATGTCAGGAGATGCTGAGAAAGCCAATAGAGAGAAGAGACAAGGCAGGCAAGGGACTGATGGGGGAAAACGGCAACACAGAAAAGTCAAGTAAGTAAAGATGACACCACCATCGAGACTTTATTGCTATCCTAGCAATGGCCTAGCCACCACAAGGCACAAAAGACTTCAGACATGATTAGCAACTCCATGGTACTATGGCACAACACTTTTTTTGTACAAGTTATGTTACTCAATAAGGTATATATTCAGTACAATATGACGTTTCATATTATCCCATTTGGCCATCGGAAAAATACAGTGCTTTACAAGATGACTCTTTTGAATGATACTCCTAAAAAATAAATAAATAAGAAGTAAAAGTTTTTCAGAGAATCCGTCATACTGCCTGAGCTGCTATCGTTGTCCCTGGTGTCCGTAGCAGTCTGTTCAATCTACAGTAATCCAAGTGACAAATTGAAATGGCCACTGTCCAAATCTGACCTGTGGCTCCAGTTCTTCTCCCCTGTCAATGTGCTGACAAAAGGCTCTTCCAGCAGCTCAAGTCAATCGTGAATAAATCCGCAGTCTTGATTCTTAACTTTTTTCTAAATATTTTTTTCTGAGAAACTATCAGGCAAGCAGAAGTATGTAATTGACGGTGCTAGTGCTGTAGTCGAGACCACCTAATCCAAGACCAATGTGTGTTGAGACTAAGACCAAGAACAAGACAGGGTGAGACCGAGTCAAGACCCAAATTTACTAAACAGGGCAAATTGGCGTGAGGGCGAAATAAATAAAATAAAAAACGCAGATGGGAGTTGAAAGTTCTTTTATATTTTCCTCTCTCAGATTTGCTCTCAGATCGGTCCTGATTCGCTCTTAAGCTAAGACTGCGTAGAAGTTTTTAAGGTAAATTAGGAGCTTTCTGAGAGGATTCTTTGAAGCTTTAAGAATAAGGGCCCAGATTTACTAAACAGGGCAAATTAGCATGAGAGCGTAATTCAATAAAAGCACCGAAGGGAGTGGACAGTGCACGTGATCTACTGACGACACGCAAATTAAAATACACAGATGCAGCCGGATCATTTCCATAATGACCAACACAATCTACCTGTTAGCGTCTGGTTTAAGACATACTTTTTTTGGGCGGTAAATAATGGCGCAAACACCAGTAAATTTACGAGCGCAAACCTTAGTAAATCATCTTGCATGATTCATTTAAATACTCTCTCTAACAAATTTTTCGTCTGAAAGGGAAACTCTACATATGCATATGCAATCAGACGCAAAAACAACCCTGTCTACGCCTTTTCCACGCTAATCTATCACTGCATGTCTTTAGTCAATCCTGACAGTAATTTTTTCAACGCCAAAAGAGGGTTTGCGCTGCCGCAATCTGTTAGTAAATTTGGCCCCAAGACTAGATCAGCACTCCTTAAATTCATAAAGATCCACATTACCCCCTGAGAAATCACTTGTTTTTAATCAATAAAAATAATTAGAATAAGACACTATATATGGCTGTTACCTATCAAAAAATACCATTAGACAAAAAATGCATCTTTGCACTGAAGAGGTGGTGCAGATAATGCATCTGAATTGGTTAATTACAAATGCATAAATAGTGTTTATAATATTTTTTAAATGTATGAATATTTCTATGAAAGCAATATCATGTTTGCAGTCATGCTCAAATTTGTGAAAACGGCTTGCTTGCTTGCTTTTGTTTAATTATATGACATTATACTATAAAAATCCAGAACTCGTACAATTACTTTTTTGCAACAATATCTTGAATTTTGTGAGCATTTGTATTAATTGTGGTGACCCTCATTAATTTCTGAACCGAACCCAATAAATCAAATTAGAAATAAGTTATTGATTGCATCTGAAGCAGTAAGTTTTACATCCAATCACATTAATGATGGTAATAAATAAATCAGACAATGCACTGGCAATTTAGTAATATCCCAGCAGTTGTGATCTTAAAACAAAATCCAGAGTCCTCCAAGTCTGAGACCAAGACAAGACTGAGTACAAATGTGGTCGAGCTTGAGACAAGACCTTCAAAAAATGGTTTTAAGACCCGTCTCGAGTACTACAACACTAGATGGTGTTTCTATGATTTAGGTGGCTTTTTGGAAAAATTGCCTAAGCATAGGAGCATATATTGTGCATATAGATAATAGCTTATTGAGGAATTAAGCTTAAAGATCTTAAAGAAACAAGAGTAGCTCTTTTTGTTGGCAGCAGTGAATGGTCATGTATTATTTATTTTAGTTTAGAGACAAAATATTAGTCTTTTCTACTACTGTCCACTTGCAGTATTTGTCAAATATTTTGTTGTGATATCATCGGGTGGTCTTGCCTAAATCTGGCTATAATGTAGCCAGATTAATATTAATAGAGAAAAAGCATAGAGGGTTAAAGCAGCAAATACAAACCATGATATACTCATTTGGCCTTCATTGCCCCCTTCTGGTGTCCAAGGTACAGCTTCCTTCTCATATATTTTCAATGCCCTGAGGGACAAAATTTCTCAATCAGCTCTCTCAACCAAAAGGCTGACCTTATTTCTGCTCAGACAACCTTATCGTTCATTAGTGCTACTTGGCAGTTGCTATAATGAATAAAGTGCCCTAGTGTCCTGTCAGGCGCTAAACCATCACAGCAGACAAAATGATTCTAAGAGGAGAGTTCTGCTTATCATTTGGCTATGTTCATACACTAACAGTACACTAGAAAGTGTATGCAGTACAGGTTTTTTTTTTCTTTTGAGAAAATGTGTTGTAACATGAATAAGAATGCTAACTATTCTAATAATTCAGCTTAAGTTATGCTGTATTTGTTAATTGTTTTTTATAAGTCAGAACTATTTTTACACTAGGGACGTGCAACTAATTTTATTCTTGATCCAGTACCAAGTACTATCAGGGCCTGTATCGTTGCTGTCGATACCAATACGAATTCCTCTTCTAAATAGATTTGTTTCTACAAGTTGTGTGTTTCTCAAGTTTTTTAATTATAGTCTTTTAACAGTATATTTTAAAGCAGTGTCAGCAGTTCAGGCAAGAAATAGTTCCTAACAATAGTTCCTTAATAGAACCCATTGAAGCTTATTTTACAGATTTATGTTTGTGCTAAATAAATAGCTGAACATTGAATTAACTATATGATCACTAGTTTAAAGTAAAATCAATATTAGGGTTGCTCCGATTGATCGGCTAACGATCTTAAATACTTCTCACAGAAAGTTTTCAGCTTTGTAAGGTAATTTGTAAGGTAACGTCACACGCTTTTTCCCTCTCAAATTGCACAAATGGCTTCACATCACCACATTGCGTCTGCACACTGCACAGTTGACACCGGAATCGTCACTTGCACAATCAAGGCAGTGTCGCATCTAAAGTTTATAATTCACATTTCTTTTTAAGTCTTGCCAGTGTTTAAACCACTTGCACGCTATGAGACTGCGTGTTCATGCACACTCAAAGCGCAAACACATAAGGCCTCAGTTTGCAAGTACCAAATTACACTTAAAGCGATAGTTCACCCACAAATGAGAATTACCCCATGATGTACTCACCCTCAAGCCATCCTAGGTGTATATAACATTCTTCTTTCAGACGAACACAATTGGAGTTATATTAAAAAATATCCTGGCTCTTCCAGGCTTTATAATGGCAGCCCAAAGTTTGAAGCTCAAAAAAGTGCATCCATCCATTATAAAAGTAATTCACATGGCTCCGGGGGGTTAATAAAGGCCTTCTGAAGCAAATCGATGGGTTTGTGAAAGAAAAAAAAATCCATATTTAAAACTTTATAAAGTAAAATATATAGCTTCCACCATCTAATATTATTTGATTCTTTATTGTTTCTTTAGTACTTTTTAAGACCTACCTGGAAAAAAAACTTAAAGCATTTTCAAAAATGAAAATTCAGGCCCTAAATTAATGTCTGTAAAAATCCTGATTGGAGCATCCCGATAAATAATTAGCACCCTTAATTAATATTATACATCCAAAGATGCCAGCCATTCCAAAAGTACGCCTAGTTGTTTTATTTTTTTATTTGCAGTTTTTGGAGGGTTCTTAACGGTGTGAAGTACACTTCTTTTTTACTGTATGCTTCAATGTGTTCTAAGGTAAAGTGATCAGTCTTTTTTTATGACTGGAATGTTGTGCTGAAACTGAGTGTCTTTTGGTTGCAGACTTGCAGTGTCCAGGTCACGTACTAGCAGGGTTGCTGCCATTGAGATTAATGGGAATGCTAACAGAGCTTTCTCCAGGCCCTTTCTCCATTGCTTGTGATATTCACTGGCTGGCCTTCATGGTTTAAATCACAAATATTTCCAATATTATATTTATATTATTATTATATTTCTGCATATTGCGGCGTTACGTTTTTCTTTATCAACAATTGCTTGCAAAATGATGGACAATGATTAATATTTAGTGCGCTTCATATCCTGTGATAATACAATCAAGAAAATTATTTAATACATTTGTAAATAAACAAGTAGGCTAAATTACCCACCCCAATTTTCATGCAAGGCACTCTGAGAATTGTTGCTTGTCCTTGTGCCGAGACTGGCTTTCTCCCGATATTTAGAACAAACAAATATCTTCAAAAAGGAAAATCAAACATTTGTTGCTACTTCTTCAGCCACTAGTTCACTGCTATCTTCAGTGTGTTCAATAAAACTTTCTGCAGAATATTCTAGTTGTACCACATCTTAATTTATCCTAATTGAACCATGTCCCATCAAATTTGTAATTAAAACACTAAACAAAGCGAGTCGGCCATCTCTGTTGTCGCCCTAAGGCTATCTCATCTGAGTTTTCATGCCTTTAAATGTCAGTGCAAGAGAACTCCTTTAAAAATTGAAAAAGCCCATTACCAGTGACATTTCAACATGTGTGTGCAACACATTCAGAATAGATGAGTCTGAGTATATTCAACCCTGGACAGATCTCTTCTTCTTTGAGCCAGTATCAAGTTGGATAATTTGAATTTTTTATTTTCCTAGCATTACTGTAACCCGTATGTCTGTTGTCGTATCCATAGTCACAATTCTGCCTTGTTTGTGGGCACCAGTATGATTCATGAACGTTCAGAAAGTCCTCGTTCTTGTTTATGTGTTTAAGTTTTATGTGTAAATGTCATTGTGGACTGGGTGGAAAGGGGTCATCTACACCATTATGTTGAATGCGAATCCTTCTTCATATACTACCAGTTTTTGGCAAGAACTGGTATATAAGTTTGTCAATTTTTTTTATTATTAGGGCAAATACATGGTAGTTAATTATCGGGCTCTATGTTAAGGATAAAGTTAATGTTCAATGCTACAGGTTTGCTTCTTTTCTTAAATAGATCCTTGACTTTTGTTCGACTAATGCCGAGTTCACACTTCCCAATTTTAGCCCCGATTTTGACTCACCGTCAGGTTTTGCGAAATTGCCGACAAATGCCCGAAATCATAGGCAAATCGGTGTTCGTGAGTGACAATCACACAGTGTGAATTATCAAAGATGCAATCAGAGAGACTCGCCGATGAGTTGCCGGCGCCCGTGAGATATTTGGCATGCTAAATATCTGGACCTGTCGGCGATTTAAACTCCTGCGGTGTGAAATTTGTTCTGACTGAAAATTACATCTGCGACGACCTACAGCCAATGAGAGAGCAAGATACAGGACAGCGGGAAGTTCAGGGAGCCATTATAGACCAGAATATCAGTATTTTAATAGATATATTTACAATTATATCAAACAGAAACAAAACACAAACATTTGCTTGACCAGCCGCAACAGCAGCACATTGCAAGATTATTTATTTACCTCAAACTCTCTTTGCAGAACACAATCCTTGCTCCCTGTGTCTCCCCAACCATTTCCTCCGCCATAATCTTTTTTCTTTTTCTCCTTTTCGCTGCAAATCAGCGCACCGACAATTTGGATCACAAACTTCCTGCAGTTTATCATCATAACAATTCCAGTCTCGCACGAGAACTCTGGTCTGATGCACGCGTGATCTCGCGTTGTTTACTTGTCACATTGAGAGAGTTGTTGGTGATTCTTCCTATTGTAAAGTACTGCAGTGTGAAACTTCCTGTCACCGATCCATCATGCAGTGTGAACACAGCAGTGACTTAATTCTGGCCCAGATAGTCATTCAGTGTGAAAAGAGCAGTGATCCGACGAGTTTGAAATTCATGCAGTCTGAACTCGACATAACTGACCTTGTCTTGACAGATTAAGACTCAAGCAATTAGCACATATCTTTCTGCAAACCTTATACAGCACAGCATGGATAACATAGCTTTGAGTCTTGTAATGTATTTCTTTATAATCCCCATTCATTGTATCAAGACTGGTGTGTCTAATAAGTTGTCAGAAGCTTTGGAAACTAGGATCTGAAACCTTTGTCAGCTTCAGGGTCTTGATCGACTCCATTAAAATGGAAACTTCAGGCAAACATGCAGGCGTGCTGTCTGATTCAGATGACTGGCAGCCAATTACTAAAAAAAGGCAGAATCTGTATGTTTGCTATAGATATGACAGAATACCATTTTACACATTATGAAACCCATTTACCCAGTGCTACCTCTATTTCCCGTCATGCTGACATTACTTTTTTTTCATATAACCCAGTATCTGATCCTGTAGGTTATTACAAGAATTTTAAACACTTTACTGGTTGTGTATCGTTCAGCCACGTTCAGTGGCAGACTGTCAAGATTCTCTCCAGGGACACTTGAGATGAGATACAAACACAAGTGACAAGCCTGAGCTTAGCAACTGTAGCACAGTGTTTGATAAATGGATAAAACAAGCACATCTGAAATCACTCACAAGATCCCCCATGGAATATCACAGATCTGTTAATTCTAGTTTTGGTAAAACATTCTCCCACATCTTGAATCTTTGTGGGAGGGCAGCAGTATCTTGTGAGGGTCCCAGGTCACATCTTTGCAACAACAACAAAAGTAAAGCTTTGTAGGATGCTTCAATATATGCATGTTTTGATGGATAGATCTCAATTTCATGTGTGCATTTCCTGGAAACGGAAACGCCCCATAATCACAGCCCAATGGAGTAGTATCAGACTCATATATTCTGACTAGAATCTGAGCATGACGACGTCAGGCTAGATCATTTTGCTTGCATAAGAAATTGTGATCTTTTATTTCATGCATGTATTTTTACATACACATTTAGAAACCACTTATAACCCCTTAGCACGTTCAGAGGAACACCCTGGTAACCACCCACCACATCCTAGCTTTGTAGTGGTGAAATCTACATGGGAAAACAATACTCAAACTGTCTAGGGAGTTAAGGCTATGTGAATAATTTGGCCAAAATAACAACAGAGTATTAAAGGGATAGTTCACCCAAAAATGACTCTCCTCTCCCTCATGTCGTTCCAGACCCATAAGGCCTTCGTTCATCTTTGGAACACAAATTAAGATTTTTTTTTTATGAAATCCAAGAGGTCTCTTTCCAGTGGTTCAACTTTAATTGTATGAAGTGGCGAGAATACTTTTTGTGTGCTAAAAAACAAGCAAAAATAACGACTTTATTCAACAATTTCTTCACTACTGTGTCAGTCTCCTACGCTGTTTATGTAGTAAGTGCAGTGCTTCCAAGTTACGTGAGAGCTATGCCAGAACGGCAGCTTGCCATTGGATGTAAACCAAAGAACTTACTCTTCGCGTAAACTGCATAGAAGACTGACATAGACGAGAAGAAATTGTTGAATAAAGTCGCTTCATAAAATTAAGGTTGCACCACTGGAGTCACAGACTATTTTAACAATGTTTTTATTATCTTTCTGGCGCTTGAAAGTGTTAATTAAATAGCTGTGTATGAAGGGGTCAGAGAGCTCTCGGATTTCATAAAAAATATCTTCATTTGTGTTCCGAAGATGAACGAAGATCTTACGGGTTTGGAACGACATGATGGTGAGTAATTAATGACAGAAATTCCATTTTTGGGTGAACTAACCCTTTAAGTAATCGCAAAATACAGAAAACCTGTTGATTTTGAAGTTCAAGTTTGGTGAACCTGTATAACTTCTCCTAACAATACTTCTTTCTAACGAGTGTGTTCTGTCCAGCTAGGTGTGAAATGTGCCGGAGACAGAAGCAGAATTTAAAGAAGCGCATTTCCGCAGCTTTCCCTCATTAGAGGATGCACTGCATGGTGAAAATAGGCCTGTAGCAGCGCCACTGGTGTTCGTCTTGTTTATTCTTTTACCCGGCACTCTGACAGAGAGCTTGGCATGCCCTGTTTGTATGTGGAAGAAAGATTAGGTCCCTTTCTTGCCTTTTCCTCAGCGCCTGTGGTTACTTTCAGTATGTAGTGGAGAATTTAGAGCACAAACTGCATCTCCTCTTGAATATAAATAGCTGTTCTCTGAAATTTTAAAAGAGGGAGAAAGAGATAAATAAATCTCATTTTCTGTCCCAGCAGAGTTCCCTCTGCTCAACTCCATTTCTTCTTTTCCCCCCTGGCCTAACCTTGGCACAGAGGAAGTTCAGATAGAGCTCCCCTTGATACACTGGTATAGTTCACCCTAAAATGAAAACTGTCATTTACTCAACCTTCCTCATCTTGTTCCAAGCCTGTATGATTTAGTTTCTTCTCTGGAACACAGATTGAATATGTCTCTTTTTGTCCATATAGTGTTGCTTACTTTCAATATGTGAGACCACATCAGTCGAGTTAACTATCTTTTAATGCTGTAGCCCTATCAATAAATCCATCAATAAGTGTCTTAGTTGTTACTATTTTTATTTCCAGAAATTTAAAGAGGGGACTGACTTATTTACACTGTTAAAGAGTTTGATTTAGAGGGCTGCATTGGGATTGAGTCCCGCCGGGTCCCACGGGACCCAACGTAAATCTCGCGGGAGCGGGCGGTTTGAAATTTGCTGCGGGCGGGAATGGGCGGCTAAAAAAAACACAGCGGGAATCGGCGGGATAGGGAGGTTGCCTAACGACATGATGGAGAAGATGTCAATAGATGAGGTAGAAAAGAACCTCAAACGAGGTATTTATAGCACAAAACCTAAGCAAGGAAAGTCTGACATTTGGAGAAGTTTCTCAATTGTTTTGGTAGGCAAAATCATGCGGTATAACGTTATATGTATCCACATATTGCGCAGCTGGCAAATACATAGCTACTTGATCATACCTCACCAAAAACGCTCAGCACTCCCTGCAGGTCAAGTTGACTGTCTGGGTTTTTTTGACAAACAATACATAGAAGTTTAGTGAGTGGAGATGGATTGTTTCTAAATGTCCGTTTGCTATTTTGTGTTCACATTACGTTCTGTTGAAGCATATTTTCTCAGGTTTCCTTTCAGTCGGTCACGTTCGACGGAATTGGGATCTGTTTTTTGTTTCTCAATCTGTTTTTCTGTTTTGCAAAGCAGTCTATTTTTATGTGCAAAGTTTTTGATAAAAACGAAATTATATTTGAATGTATTTCTTTTTTTTTTTGTACATGCAGGCCAGGGAAATGAAACACAACCCCATGAATCTCTTTAATAATATCAATACAAATACGTGTTCTTTTTTTTTTCCTGTGGGACATGAGAAGACACAAAATCAATGCATCTCTATTATTGTGCGGGAATAAATTCTCAGAGTTTTGCGGGTGCGGGCGGGAGTGGACATACATATTGCGGGAGCGGGCGGGAGTGTAACACATACGTTGCGGGAGCGGGCGGTAATGGTCAGAAATTCGGCGGGTGCGGGCGGGAGCGGGATGAAGAAAACAGTCCCGCGCAGGGCTCTAGTTTGATTCTCATGTTAAACATGGCCAAAATTTCAAAAAATGAGTTGTTTTATGACAGAGTATTTCTGTGCCAAATACACTCCTTCAGTATTTCTGTGCCAAATACACTCCTTCAGGATTCAAACAAGTTTTGGAACGTTTTTTCAGAGTATGACGTCATACAGGGTGGAATTCCTTGTATGGGCTCTTCTCCCGGATGAGCATGTGCGCATATCGACCAGAGCGAGAGCGCGTCCATCAACAAGCCGGCAGCACTGTCATTTTGGTTTTTAGACCAAGAAATCATCAATGTCACTAAAGAAGTGTGTTTTTGGTTGTTAGGGAAAGATAACCTTCTTCCGCTTCCCAAATAACCCAGTGTTAAGGAAACAGTGGTTGAAGTTTTTTTTTTCTGCAAAAAAAGTTCTGAGTTCTTGAGTTCTGCAAGCGTGTGTTTGTTCCCGGTCATGAGTGGAAACCGCAGGCGGTGAAACCGCATCAAATGTGTGTGTTGTGTTGGCAGTCGGCAATGCGTATCATGTAAACAATACGAACGTATGGTGAATCGAAAGTTTTCCAGGGATAATGCCATGATGTTATTTGTGTGTGTGCAGCCCACAAACAACCAAAGACACTTGGGCCAGTTGACGGAACTGTTACTTACCCGCTTGGGCCAGTGCTACATCTTCACGGAAGTTGATAATGTGCGCATTTTTAAGCCTTGCCAATTTAAATATTCAAGTGCACTTAGACGAGGAAGTGTCTCTCAGTTTGGTATTTGCGAAGCGCAGCAGCACACATCCTAAGCGCGTCCACGTTTCTCACAGTGTGCGAATATTCACATAAAATTATGTCAAAATGACTGTCTTGTCGAGTATCATCTTAGTTCAAGTGAACGTAACCATGAAATTTGCCAGTCACCGCCAGTGTTTTTAGTCATTTTCACAAGTTTCATGGCCCACAGAATATCTTATGTGAATATGCAAATATGAACATGCAAATAAATCAAAATAAAGAACAGACCCTCTGCTTTATTCTAGCTTCATACATTTTTTTTAATCAACACTTGAATGTTGCAAGTTTCATGAAAAAGCTACATTTTGAGCTTGAAGCTGAAAAAAATCATGTTTTTTTTAAATACTAACGTTACTTCCGGATGTGATTTTTAGAATCATGATCAAAACACAGATGGAGTAGATTGAGTCCATCAACAGCCCCAAAGCTTCACAATCCTATAGCTCTTCCTGGGTCGACATTTCATTCAGCAACATTAGTTCATTTTGATTTATATGCCGTTTAATGTTGATGATCACGTGATTTTACATATGCATCTCCTTGCATATGATATTGGTCATTTCTGCTTCTTCTTCGCCTCTGTTTTGATCTGGAGATTCTGTACTCTATCAGGACAGGAGATGCGTAATAGCGGATAAAAAACTTGAAAATAACTGTTTATGTCATTTGTATATGTTTGTTCCGTTGAATTTATTTGTGCTGTTACTCGTAATTTGATTATTTGTTCTTATTTTATTACTGACTGTCATTTACAATATTTAAAATTGATTTGAGTTAGGCTAATAGTTTTTAGAGTCATAACCTTATTTATTAAAGTTACATAGATCAAAATAATACTATGTCTATTTTATTTATTACTTTTTTGTGGTGGGGCCAGTGAAAATTTTGGCAGGGCAAGTCAATATTTGAACCAGTAGAAAAAATCCTTGGCATTGAGCCCTGATACATTCAAACGCACAAGCTCCATGTAGTAACTTTAGCTGTAAAAATGACACTAGTAGTTTCGGGAGGTCCACCACCCCCCCCTGAAAATAATCCTATGGGAAACACACGTGTGTGTGTGTGTGTGTGTGTGTGTGTGTGTGTTTGTGTGTGTGTGTGTGTGTGTGTGTGTGTGTGTGTGTGTCTGTCTGTCTGTCTGTCTCTTTAGCTCCGCCCACTGCACGCCTTCACGAGCTTGACTGTTTTGGGAAAGAATCGGTACATTGTATCTATCTTTTATATGATCAAACTAAAGACTCTTGGGAGATATGAAGGATGCAACACTACTCTATATTTTACTCCCTCGAGGTTTAATAAAGGCTCAAGTCATTCCTGGGTTTTAATGGGCATTTATTCGATGACAACGTCTTCAAACATGTCTTTACATGCTTCCTTATTGCCACATTTCCACATTGCCGTCAGAACTGATATAAATAAACACAGAAAACGTAAATTAACCTTAAATTCTTAACATACTTGCAGAAAATACGAAATGAAATTACATATAAAAATAAAGGATACATTTATGCCATGTAAAATATCGTAATCGGCTTGTTACACACACACACACACACACACACACACACACACACAGTCACGTAACACAAATATAATGAAAAGGAAGGAAAAATATACCTCATTGGCCGCATGAACCCGAGAGGGTAAACTTAAGGGGGTTTCATCTTCACACTTTAACGACAAACTTAAAGATAACCTTGCAATCTTCTGTGGCTTTCAGACAGCCGGCTTGCAAGACGCAGCACATATCTCTCTGATCTTAGTGAGTGCCCCCATACAGCGTCCACATAGCAACAAATTATAATTTCCACAAGGAACAAAAAATAAGTCCCCTCCCTTCTCTCACAAAGTTTTTAACAGAAAGAAATAAACATGAAATTATTATTTATTGGCCATAAGATATTATTTGTTTCAAACATATGATTTTTAACCTCATATATATTTTTATTTTAACTGTGAACCATATTATTCTGAAATATGAGTTACCTTTGATGGCAACTACACTATAGGTACTCAAGATTAACATGAGAAACTGTGTGTTCTGTACCCTTTAAGAGAAACGTCTGAGACAGTTGTTAGCTAAATAAAAACTCTCTGGAGACTTTTTTCTTTTCTTTTTTTTACTTAAGATTCAGTGAAGGAAGAATAATGAAAGAGGGAGGAAGTATGTAGAACCTCCTCAACAATTACAGTGTTTTAAAAATAACAAATGAATTTTGTCAACAAGGCCCCATTAGTTTTACATCTCTACATTACTATCTATGCCTATAATCTCCATAACTGCAGCCTGGCTGCTCATGTCTCACTCAGCACATAATAGCACTTCCCTGGAGAGAGTCCCTGGCTTTCAATACACCAAGCCTCTTAGGTCTGGTTCTATAAGCACTCTGTTATATAAATTCTCTTACTTTCTTATTAACCAAAGGCACAATGTAAACAGGCCAGTGTGTGAAAATATGAGATCTGTTCTATGAAGGATTTAGAGGCTGATTATCTGACCACAGAGCAGGAAGAATAAAGAACCAGAAAAGGGTTTAAAATGAGTGTACTCCATCATTGAGAATTAGAGAAGTCATTATGTGTTGTGTTTGTGCTTACTCATGTTAAATGCAACATTTAAAAATACATTGATTGCATTTTAAAATGACATTTTGAACAACTCAAATATATATATATTTTGGCTACAGACTCTATTAAAACATCTTAAAGGTGGGGTAAGTGGGGTTTCAAAACTGTAGAAAAGTGTCTCGGACCATGTACCAAAACAAACTTGTAGCCAATCAGCAGTAAAGGGGCGTATCAGTGCACGTCATTATTCAAAAGACACTATACAGGACGGACATTAGCCGAGCGATGACAGAAAGAGAGAGATGGCAAATAAAAAACAAATGTGGAAGATGTCTATGGAACAAAAGAAGGCTTACAATCAGGCAAAAAGTAGGACCTGTGTAAATATCGGGTTAGCTTTCCAGCGCTGGAGAGAACTCGAGGAGCGAAGGCCGAGGTTGCTTTATTTCTTACCGATAGGCGAGTAATATTGATTTTGTTTTGTTTCACAGAACTAATATATGCTGGCTTTTGCTTGAATATGCTCATGTTTGTTTGTCCATTTGCGATCGTATTGTCATTCACTTCAGCGATGATAAAGACCCATCCATTTCCACACTGAGGAGGTTTAGACGCTCCAGGCTTATACACTCTCAGTTTCAAGGGTCAGCTCCCAAAGTGTGTCCGAAAAGTAAGATAATAAACTCCTAATATATGTTTGTTTCCTTTGGTTCCTCTTTTCATGATCGACATAACCATCTAATCTTGTCATATTTGTAATATGTTCATTAGTTGGACTGTCGTGCTCGTGCTGTCGAGTTTTTCATGAGATTACCATAATAACACACATTGCTTTCACTTATTGATGACATCAAACTCTTGGCCGGCTGGCACAGCAGATTCCGCCATAGTTGTTGCCTGGGTTACGTATGGGTGGGGCGGAGCTATCAAAATAGGGGCGTGTTTTTTTTTGGTGATTTGAAATCAACATCGGTTACCAGAAATCACTTACCCCACCTTTAATACTCACAAGCCGCGAGACAAGTTCGGATCACAAAACTCATCTAATTGTGTGTTCTTAACATACAATAAAGCTTGAAAAAAAAATGGTGCTATAAACCAAGTTGCTTTATGCTTCTATTATAATTTTAAATTACTATAATATTATTTGATATAATGGCCTGGCATAGATTCAACTTATTGAATGCTGTAAACCTTGTGAGTGTTTCTTGAAAAACATCAAATGAATTGTGCAGCCTATTCAGTGAGCAAACATAACAATTGCAGCATATTTGAGATAAAGGTGTGGGAGTGTCTAATAAATGTCAGGAATGTGTGTTTGAGTGGGTGGGTGCATATGTATTATTCAGTAACTGCATTGGCATACTTTATACTATAACTGTGCCTAGCATGCTCCTTTTGTGATTGGCTGTTTTCTTTCCTCTGAGACTGTTGATATCTGGCTCTGATAAAAGCCCAGTCAGTTTTTTTTCTTCAGAAGGTTGCTGCTAGGTCACGCCTGATTAGTAGTCCTCAAGCACAGCTCCACAAGAAGTGTTAAAAGCAGCGTTTATGCCAGAGTGAGCAGTATTTCTCTCCTCCATAACTGTCAAGGCTGGGCTTTTAATTGATCCAGTGATTCACCCCCCCCCCCCCCCCCCCCCCACTTTCTAAACTGGTGAGGACTCTGAAGACAGGATTTCTATTTCCGTTTTTAAAAAAAATTCCAAAGCCATATCCTTTAGTATGTCTTCCTCTGGCTTCTCTCTTATTCCCCTATTGCCAAGCATTTGCTTAGGTGAGAGGTAAGATAAGAATATTAATCTATCATCTACATGAACCCCAGTAACTCACACTGCATGAAAACACTGAAATCCGGCACTATCCGGGCATGGTATACTCCTGTGTAATTTGATGTTTACCGGATGTATGTGGGAAAAAGCGGATCAGAGTAACACGGAACAGTATATTTCCAGAAAAACCCGGAAACCTCACGTATGCGGACGTATACAGGAATCCGTGAAATTTCACGGACATATACAGCTGAAACACTGCTGGGTGTGCTAGGACTGAAGACTGTTAGGTGTGAAGAAGACCTTTCATATGTTAATGACTGACACTTGTGCTGGCTGTTCTCAGAGGGAGGGGGGCAGGGGAGGACTTGAGGATTGAGAATTATCTCTGGTCTACTGTAGGCTACAGCAAACAAGCTTTTTACACAGAAAAAAAGAATTCTTAAGGCCCTGAAACACTAAACTGAACTAGCAATGACTAAAGCCGACTGTGGGGTTGGTTCACGTTGCCTGGGTCTGGGCCAAACCATCAGAATGGTGTGTCTGGGCCTTAAAACCCCTGCATGAAAAGAGTCTCTTAATCAAATATTTTTTATAAAAACAGTACAAAATAAAAACCCTGTCTGAACATATACGTTCACAAAAAAATCTGAATATGTAATGAAATAAACAAATAAATGTAATGGAATTAACAAAGGATAATTAACCAAACATTTTAGACTATCCCCAAACAATCTTTGCAAAGTTTTACAAATTGTAGGCAATAATAGAATTAAATAAAAAGGAGATGAAATGT
Organism: Gobio gobio; assembly: GCF_949357685.1. Lineage (NCBI taxonomy): Eukaryota > Metazoa > Chordata > Actinopteri > Cypriniformes > Gobionidae > Gobio > Gobio gobio. The sequence continues at coordinate 3,608,205 of NC_137101.1, read as the reverse complement.
GGAAAATGAAAAAGTTTGTTTTAAAAACACCAAAAACTGATATGCTCAAAATAAAAATATGGAATAAAAAAAGAGCAGGGATTCACTTGCTCAAGAAACACAGAAACACAAGCAGATCTTTCAGCTCTGCAACTGTTAACAAAAAGTGTCACTCCAAGATTCTTAACTTTAACACGCTGCAAAAGAGGGGCGTTTTGAGGTTTGAAATCCACCACTCACAATAGATGTAGGTGCAACCAATAAGGTTACCAATAAAAATAAGGCAACCAATAAAAATAATCCTAATTTTACAGAAAAAAACTTCAGTTTTTTACAGTATTTTCTTGTAATTTTGAATTATGTTTAAAACGATGTAAAATTACAAACAATATCTAAGTAAACAACTTGACTGTTATTTTAAGGATTATATCATTAATGACAAATTACAGTAATTCTCATTTTTTTATACAGGAACATCACTGTATTATTTTTCTGTTTTCATAAATAACAAATTCATGCAAAATTACAAACAATATCTGTAAATTAACAACTGTAATACAATATTTAGCTCATTATATTAAAGGTTTATGTTTATGTCCATACTAACAATTTAACATTATTCTTTGTCATTTTGAAGTAAATCTTATTAGTTTTATATTTACACTGTAAAACTAAAAACCTAAAAAAAACAGCAGCTACAGCTGCAAAACAAAAACCGTAAAATAAGTCAAATATCTTAAGTCAAATAAAGTTAAAAAACTTCACAGAAATTTACATTAAACGTTTTAGAGAAAACAGATTTTACAGATTTTTCCTTATTTAAATTAAGATATTTTACTTTAATTTTCTGTTTTACAGTGAAGGTGTATTTTTACATTCAAACTGGTTTTACATTCAATTCTGGATACAAATATAACAAAATATATAGCAAACTAAATATCAAACAATAATTGTTTTTAAAGAGTACAAATCTGCACTGCTCTCCAGGTTGAAACTTCCAGGCCTCTGCCAGTGCCTACACCACAAAACACCATTTGACCAATTAATTAAATATAACAGCAAATAAAAATAAATATACACATTTTCTAACTGTTGTTTAAAACAAGTTTTTTTCTATATTTGCAAGGCTATTTGCTGTCTTTCCGTGTTCTTTTGAGCGTGATTGGTCAATCTGAACGTCATCCAGAAATCTGGCCAATGACAGTGCGCGCCTTCAGTTTGAATTATACACCCTTTGTCGTTGGAGTTGCTCGTGGCTCGCGGGGACGCGACGCGATCGCGGCTTCACGGACCCTTCTTCTGTCCATTAATGGCATTGCATGGATCGTTTTAAACCTGTTAAAATCTTATTTTGGACGAATTTTGATTGTGGGATGTCGACTGAGAACGAAAAAACATGAATACGAACAGACTAAGTTTCCAATGGCGGACAGCAGACGGCAGAAGGTAACGTAAATCCCTTTATATTTTTTCTACTGCTTATCAAGATATAACGTTAGTGCATTAAAGTCATATGCTAATCGTGATTAACTTACATATTCTGTTTCTGTGTTTTGTTGTAATATTGTTAAGATAGGGCTGGGTGTTATGGCGATCTGATGATACTGACTATTGTTAGTGATTTTGCTGTAAACGTTGACATTACCTTTTTATATTGCGGAATGGGAATATAGCGTATATAACGCAGCACTGACTGTACTAAAAGTTTTTGACATTTTGACAAGGAAACATGCATGAATGTAGAATAATGAACGGGACATGCATGTGTTAAAATAAGCCTCTCTCAGACAGCAGGCGATCCCGAAATCAATTATCTTTCTGTAAAATGCACACAATTATCTCAGAAACCTTGTCATGTGAGGTATTCACTTGTTTTAAACAGTCAGTTATGTCTTAAGTAAGTTAAACAGTTCAAGTTAACGTGGGGAAACCCGGATGCGTGTCATTCTGTGCATCCGTTCTTAAAGGGGCTGCAGCTTTGTCATAATTTTAATAAAACAAAAGAATAGAGAAGACCTTCTGCTTCTTTAAGAATCAAGTGATATTAATTAATTGAATATCATACAGTGAAGACTTTTAAAGCAGTATTATTCTGTAGCATTTTAATAAAATGTCCATCAAAATAAATATATTGTGATATCGTTATTGTAAAATAAAATTTCTCATGTATGTATAATTATATGGTCATAATGCCCATCCCTACTGTCAGCTAGTTTTAAGATCAAGCTTGTCATAAAATGTAACAGAGTTTTGGAATGAATAATCTGAGAACACTGTCATGTACACTTGTTCAGCAGAGAGGACAGGAAACCACCATCCTTGGACTCTGAAGAATTATAGGCAAACCAGGATTTTGGATCTACTGTAAAGTTTTTGTATGGGCCTGGTGAGTATGTTTTGCAAGTCCATGTCCGTAAGTAGTTGATTAATATTAATGTTTTATCAAACAAATTAATATTTATTTGTGTGTGTGCATGTTTCTTCCCCCCTCATGATCCAGAAGTTTTGGATCCATGATCCTGAAGAACTTTTACAGATGTTGACCCTGAATGTGTAAAAGGTAATCTTTAAAATAATGACAACATTTTTATATTCTGTTTTTTTTCTGTAATGTAGACGCTTGCATTTTCTGTGAAGTTGCTTTGAAACAATATCAGGGTTTTTCCTACATTTAAATTTTTTTGCCGGCCGCCAAAACCTTATTTGTTGAGTTATTGTGATTTATGATTGATGTAGTAGATGCGTGCTGCGCTTGAGTTAACTGAGTGACAGAGAGAACGACCAGTGAGCTCATCCCTCGCTCGCACTCTCTCTGTCTTCAAAATAAGCATTCTTAGCTTTCTAATGTTTCACATTTTACGTTAATCAAAATCAAAAGGTCGGAAGACCGAATCCATGTTGCACGTGGCGCTATCAGACGACGTCTTCCTTTAATTACCGCTGGGTGTGAAATGCGCTCAAAAAACATTGACTGATTCTCTGACCAGCTGACATAAAGCATACTTTAAATAAACAGGAAACAAATCCTATCCGGTTATGAAGTGTTTTCTGTGTGTTGACAAATCTTTCGCGATTTTCTAAAGACGGGATTCACACACAACGCGTCTGCTAATGTCCGATTCGCCACCTAATGACTCCTTTGAACCGAATCATTTTAACGACTGGTTAGAACTGATCTGTCCAACACTGAACTCACGAATTAGTTTAATCATTTACTCAGAACAACACCTGAAATGAGAACACAAGTGTGCTTACCCAATTTAGCAAGAGTGGATAGTAAGAATTATTTTTAATTATCAACAGTCTTTCAGCTTATTTATGTGGACAATGTGTAGTAAAATAAATAGCCTAAAATCATTTAGTTTAGACTGGACTGAGGTGAACCCAGAACAAATTTGTTGTTAGCTAGCTGATTGTATATGGCAGAAAATTGTATATGGCTGAAAATTAGGCTATTTGTTCATTTTTTTAATACTATTTTTTTAATATTTATATGATTACCAAAACAATTATCAGTAAATAGTGTAAAAATGAGGAACAAAAACAAACATCAAGGTATCAAAATAAGATAAGCAAAAGTTACAAACTTTCTTTGAATTTATTTCAAATTTATTGTCAGTATTGCGCTTGCAGATCAAGTGGGTAGGGTATTTTTTTTTTACCGTGCGTATGTGTGTGTATGGATGACCATGTCTGTCAGCCACCACCGAAGACCATTTTTGACCCAGGATAAACCCTGAATATGTATTGTGAAAAGCGCTATACAAATACATTTTAATTGAATTGTTTTACTTACTTTTATTGGCATTAACTATATATTATTAATGTATTATTTGGCAGGTCGCAAGATGTATTTTATTTTGTGAGACTTTGCTGAGGAAGTATTCTTTGGCTCAGTCTGAAAAGGCCCAGAAAAGAAACACTATGAAGAACATCACACAGAACCGTCAGAGAAAGAGACGGGTAAGTTAAGAAACCGGTTAAGCTTTTTCCCTCCAGAATGTTACTATACTCCTCTCTGAGTTTTAGTGGTTAATTTACTGTCATGTTTTGCAGTTGCTGGAGACCAGGTCCAGGGTTGCACAAACCAACACAGAACCTGTGGAAGACCGCAACTATAGACCTGATGAAGATGATGCTGTTGTTGATGGAAGGCCAGTGTGGATGGTTTGGCTAGCTACTACAAACCAGACTAGGCTGACCCACGCTACGCATCACATCACCAGCCCATTATGCCAGTTTGAAAAAATGTTCAAAACTCAAACAACATTGTGTTAGAGTTGGTCACAATTATTTTATAATTATAATTTTAATATTCAATTGTTCCATTTTATATTTTCTTTATTCCTATGTCCATATACTTATACTTTTATTGGTTCCCATATATAGAACATTTACATATATTTCATATACACTTTTTAATTTATAGATTTCTTTGTCTCGTTTTATATTGTATACTTTGTATGTTTGTTCCTTTTTAGATGTCCATGTTGCTTTTGATCTCCACGTTTTGTATTGTTGTTCCTCTTACGTCGCCTTCCTTTAGAAACATTTTGTTCACTTATCTTTTCCCCCATTCATTTTAATGTATGTTTATAATGCTCTTTGTTCTTTTTATTTGGTTATATTGTTTACTTGGAATATTTATATGTATTTTAATATATTTTATATACACTTTTTTTTGTCTTATAAATTTATTGTTCTCATTTTATATTGTTTAATTTGTATATTTATTCTTTTCCTTTTTATGTTCACTGTGTATTTTATTCCTTTACATCTGTCTTTTAAATGCATTTTGTTCATTGTTTTTTCCCCTTTTTGTTTCTTTACCAATTCATTTTAACGTATATTTATGTTCTTTGGACTGGTTATATTTTTACATTTGTTCCTTAACATTTTCATCCCTTTTAAATACATTTAGTTCACTTGTTTTTGTTTTACCGTTGTTTTAATGTTCGTTTATAATGCTGTTAAGAATGTTTTTTTTTTTTTTATATACCTTTTTAATAAATATTTCAGACTTTCTCAAATTGTTTTGTGTGTATTTTTATTTTGGGAGGGAGAGGGGATTATTTTTTATATATATATATATTATATATTAATGAGCAAAATCTGCATAGCTGGCCTATAACCAATCAAGTCCCTATGCTACAAAACCTAGCCCACCCTTAGCCTTAGAAGTAACCAATAAAGTTACTTGACTGGGTTTTCAATGCGCCCTGTCCTCCAATAGCAGTCTGGGTTTTGGGAGTGGTTTTAAAAAAAACAACCAATCCAGTTTGAGATGAAGGACCAATAGGGGATGGAAGGCAAAGCTGTTTAGAGGTGTGAAAATGTCTCCTGGGAAAAACTTGATGGGATTATTTGCCATGGCAACAAATGGCTGTAGCATGGGAGTATACGGCCACAACATACATCCGATTTGGTACCAATTCGGATGAATACGGACATATACGGATCCATGGAATTTGACCTATCCGGCCAGTATACTCCTGGATTCTTCCGAATTTCAGCAGTGTATACAGGAGTATCCTGGTCCGGATACACCTTTTTTCATGCAGTGTCAAAACAAAGAGACTTGAGTAACATCACAGCCCATAAAGCTTAGCAATAGTAACCCATCATCACTTCTCACAAACCGAGAATGAACTAGACCTTGAAGATAAAGATCACTGAACGATAAATGATTTTAATTTTGCTCTCCACACCTTAACTGAAAGCATTCTTCAGGCAGATGATTCCAGAATGGTTCATCTTTGATTAAGCTTATGGTTTGGTGAGATTTTTATATTGATTTTGGTTATTTATGTATTGTATTCCTGGTAGTGTATATGCTGAATGTATTACATTGCATATTGCGTGTATTAAAATTATTCATCCCCATACCTTTTGCTACAGACATGAATGATACTTCAAATAATGTGGCCTGTTTAGGAAAGTGTGCAATCAATTTTCTAAACCATTTGATTTTAAAGGTCCCATGGCATGGCATTTTTCTATTATTTTATAATGTTTCCTGAGCTGTACTTATATTGTTAGTATGACTTTTACATCATAAAATGTCATAATTTAGAAATAAAAGGCATTTTTTCTATACTGCTGTTTGCCCTGTGGCTGAATGCCCTGCTTCAAGAGGCGTGTCTGCTGTGAGACTTCAGTAAAAACGCCCACTGTTGTGATTGGCTGACATCTTTGCATTTTATATGAGCGGAGGGGGCGTGGTTTATCGAGGCACGAGCAGGCACGAGTCTGCCAGGGAGACGGATGGACCTGAGTTCACTTCACATCAGTTCTCAGCATGTCTGAACTGTTTTAGTTACAGCATATACTTTAGGTTATTAGTCTATTTCTAGTCGGAGGGACTGTCACTCATGTCAGAAAGTTAGTAACTTTAGTAAATTATGGATCAGCGCTGACTGGAGACGCGAACCGTTTAGAACGATTCAGTCCGATTTGGTGAACTGATTCGGTTCACTAAAAAGAACTGGTTCAAAAGAAAGATCGTTCGCGAACCGGACATCACTAATGTATCAGAGACTGAGCTCAGCGATTGCTAACAAAGTTATTTATAGTAACTACTGAGTTATGAGAGCGCTGTCAGTCAGCGCGAGTTTATTGTGTTTGTATCTGAGAGTTCTGAATAAACACGAGTCCCAGTCACACCGAGTCCTCTTCATCATTATTCTACCAACTTTGTAACACATGCAAAGTACCATTACAGCTGTCGAGATGAACGAGTTAAAAGTAAGTGTTGATAATAGCATTATTTTTAAAATAAAATAAAAGCGTCAGTGACGCGCGTTGAGTACACAGCGCAAACAAAGACACAACAGCAGTAATCGGATGTAATCCAGTTTATTGTGGGGCTAGGCTGGCTAGCCCGGATATGCTCAAGCTTACCCCCCTTCTGCTTAATCTCACGCCGCGTTTGGTGCCTCCGCTGTGGGCCAGATGCAGTACTGTGGGTCGGGGATGTTGAAGGCCGAGCTTCGGCGTGTGTGAGGTTTATCTCTGCTGATGTTGAGCAGAAACTCATGACTGTATGCACATTTTAGAACCGATAGACGCGACGAGGACGTACAAAAACACTGACTCACAAGATATAAAACACGAAAACACCGTTCTGTCTGGAGAGAGAGAAGCCGCATTGTGTGCACGAATAATAAATAATTAGCTACACATCAGAAATCACTGATCACAGATCAGAAGGAACTGAAAAAAGACTTCTGTTTTCATTTGTACATCCAAACACTGAGAAACTGCCAGCGTTCACTCGTTCACAAGCAATGATGCAATGATCTCTCGAGCGTTTGCATGGGCGTGCCAGATTCTCTGGGCGGAGGAAAGGGAGGAAACCGTGCCTGCTTGGACGTCAAACCAGGCGACTTCAGGATTGGCTAGTCTGGCCTGTCATTTTCTCAAAGGCAGAGAAAGACAGCCAGAACTCAGGTTTACACCGATCAACATTTCTATCCACTTGGGGACAATATTCAGGCTAGGGGAACTCATATTAATGTTGAAAAACCTCATAAAATGAAAATTTCATGCCATGGGACCTTTAAGATTTTAACCTTGCGGGCAATAAAATAGCACAAAATACCTTTAAAGAATTATCAATTTTTACGTTTGCCAGGTGACCTGTAAGGAGCAGTCGTGGCCTAATGGTTAGAGAGTCAAACTTGCAACATGAAATTGCGTGTTCGAATCTCATGTCTGGCAGGAATTGTCGGTGGGGGGAGTGAATAACCAGCGCTCTCCTCCACCCTCAATACCATGACTGAGGTGACACCCTTGAGCAAGGCACCGAACCCCCAACTGCTCCCCGGGCGCCGCAGCATATGGCCACTGCTCTGGGTGTGTGTTCACGGTGTGTGTGTGTTCACTACTGTGTGTGTGCACTTGGATGGGTTAAATGCAGAGCACAAATTCCAAGTATGGGTCACTATACTTGGCCACACATCACTTCACTCACTTTCCATTGCACTTTTGCGGAAAATTCCTTTTTCGAATTGCCTGAAAATTCACCTAATGTGAGCGCAAAAAGTTTTTTTGCGTTATATATGGAAGTTTTTTGCGAAATTGACCTGTTTCATTAAGAGTATTTTCAATTCGCAATTTCAATTTGCACAATTTGAAGTGTAATGAAAATGCAGCTACTGTAACCAAATGCAACAGGAAGATGGAAGCAAGATGCGGAGAGGCATGGTTTAATCATTCAGTGGCTGTTGTCAGGGTATTTTTGTCTGGCACTTTGTTGTACTGTTCAGACCCTCCGGACTGCCTCAAGGGCCCAAACACTGTCCCTGCCTGCCCTGAGTGCTTACTTTGTCTTCCTGTCATGATGCAGACCAACTGCCTACCTCCCACCCAGCACTTCTTTTCAGGAATTCCAAAATGCATCATCCCTACTCCAGTACCTTCAACATGCATTTAGCATTCCTTACATGTTACCTCAGCCATCCGTCCTCTGTCCATCTGTGTGCTTCGTTTTGGTCAGAAACACGGAATCCCCAAAGTCTCCAGGAAGCCGCCGTAATGCGTAACATTCACAAATAACCCCACGCCTCAGCAGAAATGCTGTTGCGTGAACAGCATTGGTAATAGAGCTACATAAATATTCTCCAGCAGCAAAACGCTGCTCCTCGCTGGTACTGATGAATAATGAATCCTATAGGCATGGTTCTGTCAGAGTTTCCACTTCTATGGCACAGGGTTGAGGATGTACAGGTGTGTCTAATTAGAGGTATGAATTTAATCAGAAAACCACACCGATCTAAACCCTGAAGAAAAAGCACTATAGTGTGCGTATGGTTGTGCTGAAGAAATGAAGAGCCCTTGAATATATTTCTCTGTAATATAGTGTGTATTATAATTCAGTGATGACAGACTAATTTTCAATTACATAAATTGGTCAGGCTGAGTTATCCTCTCTTATTGTTGTTGTAAGCTGGAATGGCTCTTGTTGTGCTTCTCCTAATAGGCTCATGAAGTAAACTAACGTATTTCCTTCAGTGCTGTTACAGCTTGTATAAATCATTGTTATTATCCTTGGCCGAAAGCCCTAAGAAGACATGCTGTAACGTTGTTGAGTGTTAAATTCATCTGCATAAAATCTCATCAGCCCCCAATTCTTTGAGCGATGCTCACTCTATAGACCCTTCGCTGTTATATATAATAGTTTGTAATGTGGAAAATGCACATGTTTCAAAAATCCATTTTATCATTCATGTAGGACTTTAACTGCTTCTAAAATCTCTACCGGAAATACCAATCTTTCTGGGATTTAGGTCCATATAGCAAGCTAAGTACTGAAATCAGTTGGCATGGGGTAATTTGCACTTGCTTGCTCTGCATGGAAAAAAATACATTTTTGATTTGGAGATTATTAAATTCAAGGAAATAAATACATTTAAACATTATGTTTTAAAATTAGATTATAAATTATCAGGCTTAATGAGGCATTGATAAAGGTGGAGTGTGTAATTTCTGCAGCGCTAGTATCACAGTTTTCAGGACAGTTTTCAAACTTGTTTTTCTTTTAATTTCGTTTGATTGAGTAAACAAATAATGGTTTGAATGTTTTACATATAGTTGACTGCGTATTAAGCTGGGATAGGAAAAAAAAGAATTACCCACATCAAGCAGTCTTAGACATGCAGTTAAAGTTCGATCTTATGTCAAATGTCAACCAGCAGACTATATGTCAAATGATTAGACTAGTCGAAAACCATTGTTGCCCAGGTTTGGCCTTGATAACCCAGGCCCATACAACTTGTTACACAACTTACATGTTACAACCTGTGAAGCCATAAGTGCACTTCAGCATTTGTCTTATGCTTGCATATAGTCTCTGCAATCTTTTAAGGTCGAAGGCTTATTTGATAGTGCAAACTGGTGGGGGTGACAATCAATAATGCAATTTTCAGTAAGAAGAGCAAAGCAAGAAATGTGTGTCATAGCCTCCTGCAGCAGGAAGCATGTGGAGGTATGCATGAATCTGCAACATGACAGAGAGACAGATTTACCATACCATAGATATAGCTTTACCATAGATAATGCTAAACTGAGGGCTTAAATACACAGGAGAAAACAAACTGAACAAGAAACGGATGCACAAAGCAATTTGTAACCATGACAACAAATAATGACTCAATGATAACTCCAGTGAACAGTGAAAATTAAAACACAATAAAACTAAACATAACCCTTGCACACATCCTTAGAGCTTATTAAATGATACATGACACAGTTTCTGCCAGTCTCATGTTAATCTTATAAAAGACAGATACACTGTACAGATTCTTTCCGAAAACAGCCGAGCTCGTGGAGGCGTTCAGTGGGTGGAGCTAAAGAGTCGCCAGCACACACACACACACACACACAATATCCCTGTATAACTTTCTCTTCACTATACGTTGGTGTTGTTCACATTATATGCACCGATTGCCAACAAAACAAACACATTTGATGCAGTTTCACTCACAGCCTGAGGTTTCCACTCATGACCGGGAACAAACACACTTGCAGAACTCCGGAAACACAAACTGAATCCACTGTTCCCTTTACGCTTGGTTATTTGGGAAACTGAACAAGGTGATCTTTCCCTCACAACCAAAAAACACTTCTTTGGTGATATTGTTGATTTCGTGGTCTAAAAACAAAATTACAGCACTTTACGAAACTTGTTTGAATCCTGAAGGAGTGTATTTGGCACAGGAACACACTTTTTTTTTTTGTGCCATGTTTAGCGTGAGAATCAACTCTTTAACAGTGTAAATAATTCAGAATTAAATAGTATTAGACCCCCTCTTTAATAACACTGTTTTGATCATATTAAATGGAGACCCCAAATACACTTGAACATTTCAGACACATTCATGAGTGACATTCATATACATAAAATGAAATGGGGTGAAAGAGCGGCATGCTTCTTACTTAAGTCACAAAAGTGATGAGTGAAAATTAACGGCTAAAATAAGAGGAGAAAAATTAAGTGCTGAAAACCACAGTCCCAGGTTTCTCCCTACACACACACACCCTTGTAAAGGGCTCCCGTTGCCATGGCAATGTGGCATGTACGGAACCAGTAAAGATTCTGTTTCTCTACAGCTCTTCCCTAGAGTCTTGCTAAATCCATCAAACTTGTAGTCGAAGGAAGTTAAGTGTTGACCATTGTGTACTGGTGTTTCTTGCCTGGCTTTCTTTTAAAGGTGTAGTGTTCGATGCTCATCAGTTCAGAGGCATGCAAATGCATTGCAGGCATCTTTGATTTCCACACAAAAAAAAGGTTTTCTTTTCTTATTTTGCTGTGGGAAATTGTAACTATTACCTTTTGCTTCTGTGAGATTTTTTTTGTAAAAGCATTTGCAAGAATTGTACATTTTGGAGGCAAATGTTTATTATTAAGATGCTGCTGCTAGGCTATTATAGATGTTTAGTACAGTCAACTTAAAGAGAACTTCTTAGACATTCTGGTTTGATGCTGTCATGTTCTTGTCTCAAACACTGCACCGGTGAAAAGGTTACGCATATTGTCATTTTCTGAGTGACTCATACCTGTAAAAATTTCTTTAGGGATTCTCCTAACTGTCTCTTTCTCAGTCTCGCTCTCTTTGCTCCCTGGTGTTAGAATCTGGGCCTGTGGTTCTCTGCCTAGCAGGGTGACATTTAATAGATGTCTCTCATCAGAATGTTAAAGGAGCCCTGCAGCCTCACCATGCCTGACAGATCCTGTGTGTGTGTGTGTGTGTGTGTGTGTGTGTGTGTGTGTGTGTGTGTGTGTGTGTGTGTGTGTGTGTGTGTGTGTGTGTGTGTGTGTGTGTGTGTGTGTGTGTGTGTGTGTATGTGTGTGAGAGAGAGAGATTGAGAAAGTGGATATGGTAGAGATGTGGCGGTCCTTCATTTGGCGTGACACATTTTCTTGATTTTCCAAAAAGTCCTGAATGGGTAAATGAGTCTAGATGAGGATAAGTATAAAGACTGACAATCATAATCTAAGTGCTTATAAAGACAGAGCAGTGCACATTGATGATGATGATTTCGCATTAAGTTGAACTTGCTGGCAGTTACAGATACAGTAGTTCGTCAAGAATACCATTGCTGTCTACATTTTGTTGACACATTTTCAGTATAACAACAAATAAGTCTGGTTGGACTAACACAATACCAAACTAGATTCAACCTAGTCGGTCCTTCCTATTATGATCAAGTGCACTATTTACACTCGAGACACCTGATTGCGACACACACAATTGCTTATTCAATTGACTGGCACCTGTTCCAGTGTTTGCAGAGACAGTTTTGGGAGGCCATTATACTAAATCATTTTGATGACAGACTTTGGCTCTGGCATTTCCGAATAAAGCCGAGTGCACACTGTGCGATTTATAATAGTCCTTTACGATTGTTCCTTGTCAGACTGAACAGACATGATCCCCACTGTAAGCCATGTCACACTGTAAGATCTAAGTTGTCGTTAATGTCAGACTGTATGATGGTCAAAGCACGCTAAAAACGGACACGCGCAAGAAAACTCGTCCAGAGTCTTATATCTTCAATCAATGGCGTTCGGTGACAGTGAGCTGCATACATACAGGATTGAAATGGTGTCTACAAAGAAATCTCTAGCGCTCATTTTGGTCATGGTTTGTATTGAAAAACCAAGATTATTTGACGGTCGTCTTAGGAGAAGTCTCATTACAGGATTGTGCGCCAAATCTTCTGACACTGCCAGAATTTTGTCTGAGGTAAAATTTGATTGCAGCGATTATTAATCGGTGAACATATCAAACTAATGATCAAAGACTTCAGATTTTAGCCTAGGATCAGAGGAATCTTTTAGGATTTGCAAAATTTGTCTCAGACGGCCAAATTGTGGTCAAAAGCGCACAGTGTACACCCGGCTTAACTAAAGCAACATTTGAGAAGATGTGAAAAGAAATTGGTCTACTGGTTAATCCAGTTATCCAGTCACATCCTCTATTGAGGGTTGGGGTTACACAGTGTCTACACTGAACATGAGCGCGGGATGCGACAAAAGGCAATATAACCCATTATAATCAGTGATGTTGTCTACACTGGATGCGGCGCGGACAAATCCCCAACAGTAAACTGATGCCTTATTCTATTTATAACAGGGGTCTTAAACTTGCCGCGGGATGATATTTTGTGGCCCCCTACTTGACAAAGTTTAGTATTAGTGCGGCCCGCGCGTTGTTCTGAAAAGCACATTTTTGCTGACTCGTTGCGTGTGCAGCGCTTGCTGCCTCCTTTGTGTGTGTGTGTGTGTGTGAGCGGGAGAGAATTAGCTCGCCCCTCCCTCATGCAGTATAATTGGTTGACATCGCGTGATTGACAGGAACAGACGAACAAAGCTGATCAGACCGATCAGACAGTTGCAACGAATGTGGTCTAACAGTGCTCGTCAATGTCAAAATGATTGAGATGGCCAATCAAATCAAAGTAGGTGGGTTTACATTCTCTTTTGGCACACTGCACAGGCTTCACACACAGACGAGCTCGTCAATCTATCGCTTAATGCCGTTGCTGAGAGAGTCTCTTCTTTCCGGTGAAATCACAAAACAAAATGCACACAAACATGTCCATGCTGTTAATATATTATCATTGATGAACATCTTTGATTTTAATGAAGAAAAACTACATGAGGGCGGGTTAGAACCCGGAATCTTTGACACGGTTGACAAAAATTCTACCACCAGACCACAAGGTGAATTTCAAAAGTTAATTGCGGATCTATGAGTTTATTCACGATTATATCGCGAAGAATCTCGGGACTAATAATATATTTGATGCAAATTAATGTAAATATTGTTCACAAATAGTCCCAAAAAGATTATTTCCCAACTAGAATTAGACCTAGAATTCTGTTCACTGTTCTGTTTGACCTGGTTATGGCCTTGCTTTGAATTAGTCTATTATTTAAAATAAAATTTAAATCATTCATTATTTCATATTACATGATATAATTTCTATAGGTTATATTTAAAAAAAACGTTCATGTTCAGAAGGAAAGTTCAAATTCAGAGGAACAGTTCATGTTCAGAAGAAACATTTATGTTGAAGAACTGTTAATAATAAAGATTGAGAAAATTGGATCAGTTGTTTTACTTTTTGTGGAATACTTGATGTGGCCCAGCCTGACCCAGAGTCTACCTCCAGCGGCCCCCAGGTTAAATGAGTTTGAGACCCCTGATTTATAACGTACCTCAAGCATTCGCAATACTTCTCACAGGAAGGACAAATAGATTTGCAAAGGTTGCTTTGTTGCGTCCAGTTTAGACGGCTTCTAGCCACGACATGTAGACACAGTGTTAGGGCAAGGCAAGTGAGGCAAAGTGTTGAGGTTAGGGATTTAACGATTCACTCGGACCCAGTTGAAAATCGATACAAATGTGTGACTATTCAAGTCAGTTGAGATGTTAAACGAATCGCGATACACATTTTAAACAGCAGGAATGCTGAAACCATATACTGTGACCTCGCTTTACAGGCACGATAGCAACGAGTAAGTTGTAGCCAGTATTACGGACTGCGCATGCACACTGGCGCGAAGAAGAGTGAAATCAGTGAATTGTTTTCAGATCATTCATATGGAAGTTGAGCGCGAGCGACACCTCTGTGCACGCACAGTCAAACACGTAGTTTACGTTGACTCATTCAAATCGGAGGTGTGGGGGCATTTTGAATTTTTCTAAGACTAATAATCACCACAGTGAGAGAATCCAGTCCAGTCACCTCCGTCTGCATGTAAAAAGATAATAGGCCAAACCACACTGACCGGAGTATTTGCAGCCCCACTCGTGGCGTCGGGGGAGATTGCCACAGAGATCACAAGGTGCATCAGTGTTTTCACAGCGAAAGATGCAAGGCTGTTTTCTGCCGTAGTAAATGGATTCCAGGCTCTTCCTCATCAAGAAAAAGGCCAGCGCGAGGATGTATTCCACAGTCTGTGCTGTTGCGGAAACCAGGTGTTATATTCATTTTGATCTCTTTCTCTAAATGTGTACATTGATTTTTTTTCTTTTCAATAATTTGTTGATTTATAATGGCATATTTATCTAAATGTGTTCTGTTTTTCTAACTCTTGCAAGTGTAATGATACAAATTATAATTAAAATATTGTAACAATGTGAAACCCCTGTGACTGTTGTACTTAAATTTGACCTATTCTTTTTATGTCTGCTATTCCTCGGTGCAGGAGGAGGGTGAATAAGCTGAAACAACCTCCTTCCAAGAAAACACCATTGGAAGATGAAGGGACTTTTTGAGGATTCGTTTTAAAATTTCAGTGTTTATTTGACATAAATTTAATTTTACAAAGAAATATGCATTATTTTGTCTGAGAAATAAAAGGACACTTTCATTTTATAATTTTTCTTATATCGAATTTTTTTTAATGAAAAATCGTGAGAAAATCGTATCGTGAATTGTATCGCATTATGAGTCGTTTTTGTACATTTGACTTAAAGTGAGGTTGTTTTTTTGTGTATTGAGGGATTTATTCTGTACATTTGTTTATGTGCTTGTCTTATCTGGTAAACCAAAATGGTTTTTTTAAATGCACATTTTTAGAATGTATGCACATCTTGGCTTTTCCATTCAGCGTTTCCATCCAAAAATTCGCATTAAAAATAGGTGGCTGGTTACTTTGTCATTAAGCTCTCAAAAGATCTCTTTAGTGGAAACTGGTTCTGAGAGCGTTTCATGTGTCGCCCAGCTGTCTACCATCAACATTTCGCACAACATTGGCTTGTACAGGTAGAAAAGCTTGTTCATGGCATTGAGTTGTCCCACTAGATGAGGGTGAAAATCTATTAACCCAGCTCGCTGCTGAGTCAGTCTTCCACTCTGTGCTGGGGCTTACAAAGAAAAAAACCCCCCTGATGATTCAGCCCTAGCCTTCCTTTACGAACTTGCTTATTCCATAAAGCAATTATTTGTTCTGTTATAAATCCACTGTGGTGCAGTGTTAATGGTCATTTGTCAGCTTTGACTTGCCATGAATATGAATATTGATTGTGTTGGGTCTTGGACCATTCTGTTATTTGGACTTTGATTGACAAATCCTTCTGTTTAATGCGGCGTTCACACCGAACGTGACTTGAGCCTCTGGAACGAGTGATTTCCATGTTAAGTCAATGTAAAGACGTGTTGCGTCTGGAGGTCCTGCGGCGCGATAGACACGATTTCACCTCAGTCTTGCGAAAGACACGAATTGAGTGTCTTGCGCGAGTGATTTCATTTGGTGATTTTTGTGCATTCACGCGTTTTTTGAAGCAAATTCGCGTCTGATGCCAGAGTTGAAAAATCTGAACTTTGCCGTCTGTTCGTGCCGCATTAACCAATCAGGAGCCTGCTTGCTGCTGTCACATGATGAAGTAACGTGGTAAATGGGGGTCAGGCCCGCCCGGGGTCACTCATTCAAAACAGTGGCTGTGTTTAAGGACTTGGTACTTATTCTGGACTAAGGACCTTGGCGTATTATTGCGTTATGATGGTATGACAATGATGAAAATTGTTGTTACTGTTCTTTCCATGTATTTTAATAAAATAAAAAAAATTCATTCAACATGGAGGAACGACTGATATTGGCAGTGAGCAGTCATACTGAGCTATATGGGCGCGGGACAGGCGGAAGTACTGCTGAAAGCAGCCGTCATCCAAGCGCCTCGAATTCGCTTTGGACGTGTGCGAGTGGATTCAAAATGTTCAAGCGTCCAATTAGACGAGATAGAAGCGAATTTGACCCTCAATTCGCATTCGGTGTGAACGCAGCAGAAGACCTGAGCTAACTTTTAGCATATTGTTCTGGGTCATTTTCTTTTGAGAGTAACTCTGTAGTTATAACTAACAATTCTACAAGTATTTTGTTGACTCGATTGCATGCATTGCGTTTTGTTTAATGCACATTTTTAGAATTTATGTGCATCTTGGCTTTTCCATTCAGCTTTTAAACGCTCTCTTTAGTGGAAACACTGGCTGGTTCTGAGAGAGTTCCATGTGTCGAGAGTTCCATAGATTTTGACACAGCAAAAGTATCAGACCATATTGTTTAAATTGTGTTTCTAGTGTGCATAATGAGAAAGTTTAGCCTCTTAATAACACCACAATCCTATAAACCTATCATATATGATTTAATTTTAATTGTGTAATCGTGATCCTTAGAGTTTTGTGAAACACCAAATCTGTGGACTTCTCTCTAAAACCATTCAGCCTTAAAAAGACTTAGTTTTATAAATTGTCAGAATGAATAAAAGACTAATTATATCACAGAAGAAAGAGGCAGTAACAATTTACATTTTTGATTCAACAAGTCTCTGTATGCCACCTGAGAGCTTGAGAGTTTGTAGCAACAAGGAACTGTACTTTACAACTTCTACATACAAAACGTCTAAGGTTACGTATGTAACCTCTGTTCCCTGAGAACAGGGAACGAGCGCTGCGTCTAGCTGACGCTATGGGGAACGCCCTCGGCGTGACTGGTGTCTGAAGCTACTATCGAATCACGGCAAAGTCTTTGACCGACGTCAGCCCATGACGTCATCAACGTGCGACCCGGAAGTATAAAAGGGCGCCGTGCCAACACATACACATCTTCTCGTCTGAAGGGACTGTATGGCAGATAGGCCCTGAAGCATGGCAACGCGACGCAGCGCTCGTTCCCTGTTCTCAGGGAACAGAGGTTACATACGTAACCTTAGACGTTCCCTTTCGAAAGGGAACTCTCGCTGCGTCTAGCTGACGCTATGGGGAACGATATACCAACGCCGCCATGCTGAGGGGAGTGTCTGCCCATTGGCAGTGACAACTGTCAACTCAAGTAATTCATAGAAAAACCTGAGCGATTCCCCCTCAGGTCCTGGGCTGACAGTGACAGCACTCCCTACGGTCATAGCCCAAGCTATACAACTAAACGGAACCCTAACGCACTGCGTGGAGTTCCATCTAGACCGCTCGAAGGCCCGGGACCACTACTTCCAATGAAGGGGTCCCTTCAAGGGAATGTGGCTAGGGGACCCGAAGGAACCCCAGCCAGTCACTACTCGGGAAAAAGTTCTCCCGAGTGCCACCAGGGAGGCCTGACCTGGTGCCCTAAGTGTTATGGACACTTCGGTTTAGCCAACCCTGTCTGTTCAAAACAGAGCCTCTGGATGGTGCCCAAAGGGCGTCCAAGCTAAGGGACTGAAACACAGGCAGTCTTACTTAGCCCGGAACTCAGAGACGGGTTATCCAAGAGAGCAACACTCAGCGTAGTGCTTTTCAACCCTTGCTATCGAGGGGAGTCTGCCTGCTCAAATCAAGGATCTACCAGGTGCTTGTGTTTCAAAGCAGTAGGGAGGCCGAAAGGGCCTAAGGACTGATCTAACAGGGAGGCCTCATGAGAGGCCTACGACCGTCTGACCAGGCTCAGGCGGCTGAGCACTCATAGACGACCCTCATTGAGGGGAGCAGCTGAGCCTGCCTGGCGAGTAACCTCCAGCTATAGGCCCAACTACCACAAGTTCTCACAGAGAACTGGTAATCAAAGTGCCTAGCTCAGGAACTTCAACTTCAAGGAGGCCCTGTGGGCCTACTACTTGATAGCGGGTATTCCAGGGAGGCCTATAGAGGCCTACTACCTAACCGCAAGCCATGCTGGAAACCCAAGCATCCAGGCTCGGGACTCCGTCCTCAGGGAGGCCTTAGTGAGGCCTACTACCTGACAGCAATACCGCCTGCTGAGGTTACCCTTGTTTTCTCAAGGAGGCCTAATGGAGGCCTACTACTTGACAGTCAAGCTACGCAGGCTAGTCGGGCATCCTGTTTAAGGAACCCGTCCTCAAGGGAGGCCTATTAAGGCCTACTACCTGATAACCAGCCTTTAGGGAGGCCTGGAGAGGCCTACTACCTGATTGCAATACGTGCTAAATGACTGGGTCCCAGGAACACCTTAGGGAGGCCTGATGGGGCCTACTACCTCGTTCGAGTGACCACCATCTGGGACTCGACAGTCAAGCTACGCAGGCTTTTCGAGCATCCTGATTAAGGAACTCGCCCTCAAGGGAGGCCTATTAAGGCCTACTACCTGATAAGCAGCCTTTAGGGAGGCCTTGAGAGGCCTGCTACCTGTTTGCAATGCGTGCTAACTGTTTCAGATGACTGGACCCCAGGAACACCTCAGGGAGGCCTGATGAGGCCTACTACCTTGTTCGAGTCAGGGAGGCCTATTAAGGCCTAGAATTAACAGCAGGCTTTCAGGGAGGCCTGATGAGGCCTACAACCTGCCTCTGAGAGCGACCACAATCTGGGAACTCACCCTCAGGAAAGCCTAGTAAGGTCTTAGAGTTAACAGCAGGCCTTTCAGGGAGGCCTGATGAGGACTACAACCTGCTTCTGGTAGTGATCACAACCTGAGAGCTCACCCTCAAGGAGGCCTAGTAAGGCCTTACACCTACCAGCGGGCCTTCGGGGAGGCCTGATGAGGCCTACAACCTGATAGCCTCCAGGCTAGCTGACCTGATGCGCACATCGGTACATACCTCCAGTGAGGCCTGTTTGAGGCCTTCCAACTGATAATGCGCCTTGTTCAAGAGGCCTACTGAGGCCTACAATTGACAGCCGACCTTCAGGAGAGCGTATTTACCCCTATTTAACCTGATAGCCAGCTAGGCTAGTAGTACCTTGATGCTTAAGCATTGTCACCTGCCTTACTAGAGGCCTGATAAGGCCTACCACTGTCACCGTTTAATCTTGAGAACGGTGCAATCCTTCCTGCTAACTGGGACAGCCATATTTGAAAAATGTGGGTTGTAGTAATATTAGACCCTACGGCTCGTTTTCATGGAGGCCTGCTGAGGCCTAACACATGATAGCTACCCATTACTATGGGGACCCGTTCCAGGGAGGCTTGTAGAAGCCTACAAGCTGTACGAGTTTCGCAAAAAAAAAACGAGAAATAACTGCCAGACAAACAAACTGACTGCTATTAAAACCAACGACTCTCAATGAGAGGAGGCCTCCGATCTAAGTACAACAAAAAGGTGACGGTGCCTCAGCAACGCGCCTCCTTCATCCACATACCAACTGACGCCGCAGCGCTCAGTCGTAACAGAGACAAACTAATCCAACCTGCAGTGGCTTAGGGAACCGAAGACACATAGTAACCCTAGGCGGTAGACAAACACTACATTCTATCAGAAAAGTGTGCTACCGCCTAGTAATCCGCAAACATTTCAAAGAAAAGAGCGGCGGCCTAAACACTACTCTCAAAATGAGAGGAGGCCCATCTTCTGATAACCATGAGCGGTGGCCTATCTGGCGCCATCTTGACCAACCAGGGAAAGCCAACACACACTCACAAACATAGCCCAGATAATGGTGCTGTGTTAAAGCCTAACTAAGCAGGGGAATAGACAGTTCTCTCTGATGAATACCCAACTCTATACAGGAACCTGGGGTCTGTAAGAAATACATATTTTTAGTATAACACACAAAAATGACCACTCTCACCTGCGGCATGCTGAGCGAAGACTCATTGTGCGGTTCTCACCACCATGTTCTACCACCCTTGAATGCCTGAAAGGGGCGTTCTCACTGAGCAAGTCCGGGCGGGCCATCAGAACATAGTTCTACTCACCATAGGCCTGCCTCAGGCCTGATGTAAGAAGCGCCTGGGTAAAAGTCATAAAAAGACATTAAAAAGGAAAAAGGAGAGGGCTATGATGTAATCGCCCTCAAGGGAAGTGATCCATCACCAACGCCTTCGTTGAGAACGTTTGTCCTGGATCACCTCCCTTAGATCCTTTTTCCCGCGGGAATCCCATCTCCTCTGTACCCTGCTCCTCCAAGGAGGGGGGGGGGCACGAGAGGAGACGCTAGCACTCTGGTCCTGCCTACGGTCCTCAGACCGCGAAGGACCAGGTCCCGCCTGCCTGGGTGGGGGCGCGGATCTCAGCGGTATGCATGTTTTATTCTTAAATGCCGCTGAGCGCGCCTTCGCCTCCCTGAACTTTCCAACCACCGCCTCCACGGAGGTGCCGAAAAGTTCAGTAGGCGAAACCGGCGAATCGAAGAGAAAACCCTTTTCTCTCTCCCCGATATCAGCCAGGCCCAACCACAGATGCCTCTCCGTAACCACCATAGCCGCCATAGAGCGGCCGATAGCAGCAGCAGTCTGCTTGGTGGCCCGGAGAGACAGATCTGTGGTGCGGCGCAGCTCAGCAACCGCCTCAGGGGACAGCCCGGCCCCCTGGTCGAGATCCTCCAGTAGGTCCGCCTGGTACGCCTGAAACACCGCCATGGTGTGAAAAGCAGCACCAGCCTGACCCGCTGCCGTGTATGCCCCTGCCATTAAAGCACAACGTGATTTAGAAAGGCAGAGTTTGAGCTCTTCAGTGTTGATGCCCACGAAATGCGAGAAAAGTTCGCAAACTTTCCTCGCCAGTCGGTAGCCTCAACACATATCCATATTCCCCTATCCCCTCGACATCAGCGAAGTTAAAACGCTGATGTTGATGAACATTGGGTAGAATATGGATTCTTCCATGCCCTCTCGATCTCTGTAAGAAGATCAAGAAGGAATGGAAGGCTCATCTGAGCTGATGGTTTATGGCCAAGGAGAAATCGATCATGCAATTTATCACGAGCGATCTCTCCTCTAACGCGCCAACATGGCAGCAGCAGCCTGCCCGCAGCACGTTCCATAACATTCATCAGCTCAGCATACACGGTCAAGGTGGCTGAGAGGATTCATACCACTCTCACCAGCCATCCCTAAGAGCACTTGCTGTTTAGTCTCGTTAGCCGCCAGATCGTCGCGACGATCGGCGAGCTGCATCTGAGAACCCATGATGTATGCCAACGCTCAGCCTCAGCTTGAGCGGGACAGCATCATCCAGTCCCAGATGCCAAACTTTCTTCCCTCAGGAAAAAAGCCAGACTAGAGTGGAACGATCTCAGATTGAAAACCGCTCACACTCACACACAAACAACTTCAAATGAACTTGACTGTGCATGCTCTTGATCCCAGGCAGTAAATACACACTCGTGTGTATTAATAATTGAATTTGTTTTACCTTAACTCGTATAGCAGTTCAAACAGACAGTCCCTGAAGACGAGAAAGATGTGTATGTGTTGGCACGGCGCCCTTTTATACTTCCGGGTCGCACGTTGATGACGTCATGGGCTGACGTCGGTCAAAGACTTTGCCGTGATTCGATAGTAGCTTCA
Source organism: Gobio gobio (assembly GCF_949357685.1). NCBI lineage: Eukaryota > Metazoa > Chordata > Actinopteri > Cypriniformes > Gobionidae > Gobio > Gobio gobio. The sequence goes on along the minus strand of NC_137101.1, from coordinate 3,585,998 downwards.
GACACCAGTCACGCCGAGGGCGTTCCCCATAGCGTCAGCTAGACGCAGCGAGAGTTCCCTTTCGAAAGGGAATGTATAGATTTATATATATTTTTTATATATACAATTTATATAATTTAGAACTATGGTAAACTCTTTTGGTGTGACTTTTTGGTAAACTCAGACATTTAGCAAAGTGCCTGAACTACAAAAACGCTCCATTTAACTTTCTAAAATATAGAGTTGGTTTTTAATGCATTGAAAGTTGCTCCTCAACTGCTTAAAAAAACAACTAAGGGGACTGACCTGCAAGATGCTAATGAGATACAACTTGGAGGTTATGGTACTATGCTGTGTTATGACTATTCAAATATGCTTTAAGTCCAACCCATTTTAATTGTTCACAATTTACATGATTACTCTGAACTCACTGATTATGTATTTCAGACTGTGAACCACAATTTGCACTAAATATGATAATTAACATAATTGTAGGGGAATAATTGGGCAATTCTTAATGCTTGCTTGCCATAATGTTATCATAATAATATTCATTCTGCTTCAGTGGTTCTTTTTAGAAAACGTCTTCTTGTCTTGTCTCTTGGTTACAGTATGAAATCTTTTAACTTTTTTTAAGATTAAATAATTGGGCCATTGCTAAAGGAGATTTCGGTGATTTGTGAAACAGAAGCAGAATCTGTTGTTTTGGGTTTCAGTTAGGGTTAGCTTGTGTAAGAGTAGTTCACACTGCATGAAAAGTGGGATTTTCGACCCCGTAAACGCCTGTATACTCCTGGAAATCTCCCTAATTTTCGGCAATTTTCGACAATTTAGAGGCAGCGAACGTCGCGTTCGTCTGTGCCACAAATTGTCGTAAACGAACCATGACGTAGGTGGAGAGCCCCCCGCTGAGAGAGCCCGCGGAGGTGCGACGCCTCTAATTTGCATATGAATAGCAGCGAAACAAGAGAGTCAACGGCCAGACTTGAATTTACTCACTCACTATTGGCTGAAGCCACTACATTTAAAAAAGAAAAATCCCTCGTGATTGGTTGGCAGATCACTGCAAACCAATCATTATTGGTCCCCCTGGCTCATTATAAATGTAAACCCCAATAATAATAATAAATATATAATTTATGTTGTAATAATTTGTTTCATATTAATGTTATTGTGCTATGAAGTATTCATACCATCAAGGAATATATGGGAAAATTATACGGACCGTGCCGTTTATTCAAAGAAAGAGCTTAATTTATAAGCCTACAGCTGTTCATTCAAAGAAAGGGCTTCATTTATAAAACACAGCGGTTTACTCAAAGAAAGAGCTTTATTGTTAAACACACAACTATGTACAGTGCAGCAGTAATGTCTCGTAATGTAAAGTTCGGCGTGCTCCAGGCTGCGAGAGGGCGGTGGCCGCACAATCCATCCAGACACCCCGTCAACAAAGCCGTCTTACATTTACATTTTACATTTAGTCATTTAGCAGACGCTTTTATCCAAAGCAACTTACAAATGAGAGCAATAGAAGCAACTACAACAGTCAGAGGCTACAGTATGCAAGTGCTGTAACAAGTCTCAGTTAATCTAACACAGAACGCACAGGATTTTTTTTTTTTTTTTTTTTTTAATAAATTAGACAGACAGAAAAATGAATAGAATGTTAAGTGCTATTCTTGATTGGTCAGGTGCTGCTGTCTTCCTCGTCAAACATGAGTTCAATGGTCGCGGACTTCCAAATGTCCACCTCATCCAGCACACTCTCGCTTCCAGCAACTGTAATACAATCCATAAAGACAATAAGCAACCTGAAAAATACTCACATTGACAAAAAACGGATCTAATATAATAAATCTTACCCTTTTTCTTCTTGATCGACTCCGAGCTAAACTTCGCAGTTTCCGCCTGCTATGTAAGTTCAGGTTGTTTGTATCTGAAGCTCCGGCGTGTCGATTCATAATACGTCTTACAGGCAGCTGGAAAACAATTACATGAGACTGGTATTAATAAAAACAGTCACGGTAAAATTAAACAAGGAATGAGAAACACATTAGAAGTTACTTACACACAATTTCGTCATGATCAGCGGTTAAATCTGGACTCGCGGAAATCGCTCCAAGCAGATAAGAGCTCACGGCTTCGTTATGAGGCGAGGATAGTCTGTGTAAACAAAATGTGCAGTTTTAAGCTCGGATCTATTAACGCATCCATTTCCTTATACAGCTGAATAAAAGCATATTCTTTAAATCGTAACGTTACATTACCCATGCTGTGGTTCATAGCGCCTGCAGTTTGCCTCAGAGTTATGAAGACGAAGACAGCCTCCTGAAAATGAGTCCAAAAAGTTTGTCGCGTCCATGCAGAGATTGAGTTGAAGACGGTGTCCTGTCATTGTTGATCGCGAAAAAGGAAAGCAGCAAAAAACATAAAAAAAAGTTTAAAGCTCGTCTTCTACGCGTCATGGCCATGACCTCGCACCTCATTGGACTAGGGCTCTAATATGGAATGCGCCCGGGGCCAAATCTCTTTATACGAAACGCGTGACTTATGATCGTTTCAACACGCCCTGTTTTCCGCTTCAACGCAGCAATTTTTTACGTGTTTCTTTTGTATGTGTAGACACGCACATTCTGGTCGTGTAACAGGCATACACGCACAGTCGACGCACAGTTTTAACATGTTAAGAAGACACATTTGAACGTGTTTCTTAACGCGCACATTCTGTACATGTCGAAGTGTAATATTTTTTTTTTTAAAGCAGACTTACCTTTAGATGTAGCCTAGGCTACATACATATTAATATAAGATATTAATTAATTGCTTAACTGACTACTGTGATAGAGTAAAGTAGCCTAATGTTACAATGTATATTAAGTAAATGCTTAATATTATACAATTATTATAATTTATCTATATGGGTTATTGTTTGTTTTTTAAAGTTAGGCTATATATAATTTCTAAAAGTATAGGCTAATTTACACAGCACATATTTATAACTGAAAACACACACAACTTTATTCACTTTCACATAATAATGTTTTTGTAATTTGGTGTTTAGTTTGTTGTATAGTTTGTTTATACTGTTCTGTCTCTGTTTTGTTTCCAGGAACATCTGATGAGTGCTATAATAAAATGACTTCATTATATTTAAAATATGTTTTGATATTCATTTTATTTATATTATTAATATTTTATTTACCCACAAACGTGTCTTTAGGAAGCCATAAGTTATAGAGACAAGAATAACTTTTGCCATTTAAATGCCACATTAATTTACTGAGGACCCATACAGCCAATGATCATGTGTGAAAACACTTATACATAAATTGATCACTTAGAAATCAAAACTAAGGTTTGAGAAAGAAAGAATATGCATACAACAAAATATATTGTTTCATAGCAGCTTCAGTAACAAGTTCAAAACAAATTCTGCTGTAAACCGGCTCTAACAAGCCAATATAGTGTCAATATTCAGCTCAAGTGACTTCAGTGTTGATTCAGTTCAGTTGATTTCAGTTCAACTGTAAATTCCTCAGTTGTGCATTGTGTGTAGTTAGATATATGCAAAAACAAAATTTTTGGAAATAGTTAAAATAGTTTTGCACAAAGTGTTGCTTTTGCAAGAGATGTCTGATGTTTTGTGTGTAGAGTTACAAGAAATGGAGCCATATTTTCAGAAATTGTGTGTAAGCAATTAGATAAAACTGTAAATGAATCCAGTTTATTTTAGTTCAGGACTCATAGTCCAGGTGTTAGTAATCTGTGCTTAATCTTTGTTCCAGGCAACAATTTTTTAACTCACGATTAAATAGATTAAGGCCTACTCTTGGCATAATTTAAACCCTGTCCAGGAAACCACCTCTTGAAAATCTGCATTGATAATTCATAAAATGTGGTGTGAGCTCAATTTAAATGACAATTACAGAAAAACACAATCTGACTTAACTATAAACACACAAACTTGTACTTTTCACATTTATGATTAATAGCCATTTAAAAAATCATTCACAGTGCAGGGTGGAAAAATTAATTTTGGTATGTAAACTGTATGCTTTACTTGATTTATTTGTGTGCTTTGGTTCATTGTCTTGTTGCATCACATAACCTCTCTAAAGGTTGAAGACATGAACTGCTGTCCTGTATTTTTTTATTTTTTTACATAACATTGGTTATTGCTAATGACATACAGAGTAATTAATCTACACTGTGAGCCCGGACAAGTTGAATCTACTTAAAAAATTGGAGCAAACTGGTTGCCCTAAAAATTTAGTAATGTGAACTAAAACGAGTACATTTAACTTAAATTTAAGTTAACATTTTAACTTAAACTTTAAACTTGTTTTAGTCAAAAAAATTCAGAACCTAGATAAAACTCCCCCTGCTGCTACTCTGATTTGCATTTGTGTAGCTCACAGCATGTTCATTTACATGATAAAGCCTCCCCTAGAATTAAGGGGAGGGGGGGTCATGGGGGGACAACTGCCAACTCCCACGTCAATTTCCGACAATTTACGGCAGTTTTCGGTGTTGCCTGCAAATTGCCGTGCACAGTCGTAAACCTGAAGTTTCACGGCAATCTACAGTGTCACATACTGACGAAAATCCCACTTTTCATGCAGTGTCACCCAGAAATAAAATATTGCCATCTACTCACATTCATACTGATCCAAACCTGTGATATTTTCTTTCTTCTTTATAACACAGAATCAGAATCGATATTTACTGGAAATGTCAACGGAAATAAAACATCTATACATCGTGTATATTCCAAGTTTTCTTAAGGCACAATATTGTAATATTGTTTTGTGAGAATTAGAGGAATATTTTAGTCTCAAAATTCCTGCCTTACCAGGTTTTGAGCAACTTGGTGAGTAGATGACATAATTTGGCACCACTTTTATTTCAAAATGATGACCTTCTACAACTATTACCAATGAAATGTTCTTTTCCCCACAGAGCTACAAAGCTCTTAAAATAATAGTTCTGAGATGTGTAGACAAGGCTAATGGCTTTCACAGAGCTACCCGAGAGCCCAGAGCCTTTGTAAGTTTGAACAGTGTGACTTGATTGATAGTCTTAGGGCAAAGAATTAATTTTTATCCAGTGCTAATGAACATTTTAATGAGACAACCCCATCTACACATCAGAAGCTCCTCCCTAGTCCACAGACCAGACACATTTTTTAACTAGTGTTTATAGCATTATTTACTTAAAACTTAAAAGGAGCCCCATCATCAATAATTTACAGAGCAGTCTGTATCTTCTGTCTAACCTGAGAAATCAAGAGACAGAGACAAACTCCATAAATAATGTTTATTAACAAATTCATACTTCTTACATCTAATTAGGCACTTCAAACCATGCATTTGCATGTTTATATATTAATATGGAAATAGGCCAGCCACATCACTCACTAAGCAAATGTCATGTTGTCTTGTTTTTATCTCTTTCATTAGTGCCTTCCTTTCACTTGAATGACTAGACAACTCAAAGCATGCAAAAGTTCCTCTTCGGGCTTGAGAAATTTAATTGGAATATGTGGGTGGAAGCCTTCAGACCACCGGAGGTTGAAACATTTCTCCATTGTGATATTAGTCACGTTGCACGTTCCCTAATATTTGACAATAACGCTGGACGTAATTACATTGTGACAAAATGCAAATGGAAGTGTTTGATCTAATTTCACTGAATTTATGAGACTTCCACCAAAATGCAATTGCGCAAAATAAAATTGACGTGCAAACATTATTGTGAAAATTAAAACGTGTGTCTGTGCTTTGTGGTTGTGCTGCTGTTGCTTGTGAATTGGTTTTTAAATATAAATTCACAAGTTCTCTGCTCATGCACTGTAAGAGCATGGATTTGACAAGTCGCCTTTTACAAAGATTTTGTAAATCGGATACAGAAAGTGCAAGGTTGTCATTTGCATGCTTCACACTAGAGCAGTGCCTCCCAAACTTGTCCTAGAGGTGCACATTTTAGATTTCTGCTTTATCAGACACACCCATTTCAGGTCTATATCACTGAGCTGATGAGTTCAATCAGGTGTATTAGATTAGGGAGACATACAAAATACACTGATCAGGCATAACATTATGACCTTTATGATGATATTGTGTTGCTGCCAAAACAGCCCTGACCAATCGAGGCATGGACTCCACTAGACCCCTGAAGGTGTGCTGTGGTATCTGGCACCAAGTCCTGTGTTTGTTCAGCACATCCCACAGATGCTCGTTTGGATTGAGATCTGTGGAATTTGGAGGTCAAGTCAACACCTCAAACTCATTGTTGTGCTCCTCAAACCATTCCTGAACTATTTTTGCTTTATGGCAGGCGCATTATCTGCTGAAAGTGCCACAGCCACCAGGGAATGCCGTTTCCATGAAAGGCTGTACATGGTCTCAACAATGCATAGGTAGGTGGTACGTATTGGTGGTAGGTATTCACATGGATTGCAGGACCCAAGGTTTCCCAGCAGAACATTGCCACTGCCTCCGCCGGCTTGCCTTCTTCCCATAGTGCACCTGGTGCCATGTGTTCCCCAGGTAATTGTCGCACAACCACCCGGCCATCCACGCAATGTAAAAGAAAAAACGTGATTTGTCAGACCAGGCCACCTTCTTCCATTGCTCCGTTGTCCAGTTCTTTCGGCGGTGGACAGGGGTGAGCATGGGCCCCCTGCCTGGTCTGCAGGCTATGCCGCCCCATACGCAACAAACTGTGATGCACTGTGTATTCTGACACCTTTCTATCAGAACCAGCATTAACTTCTTTAGCATTTTGAGCTCCAGTAGCCCGTCTGTTTGATCAGACCACACGGGCCAGCCTTCACTCTCCTCATGCATCAATGAGCCTTGGCCACCCATGACCCTGTTCACCTTCCTTCCTCCAACCACTTTTGATAGAGACTGACCTCTGCAGACCGGGAACACCCCACAAAAGCTGCAGTTTTGAAGATGCTCTGACCCAGTCGTCTAGCCATCACAATTTAGCCCTTGCCAAACTCACTCAAATCCTTAAGCTTGTCCATTTTTCCTGCTTCTAAAACATCAACTTTGAGGACAAAATGTTCACTTGCTGCCTAATATATCCCACTCACTAATGGGTCCCGTGATGAAGAGATAATCAGTGTTAGTCACTTCACAATGTTAAGCCTGATCGGTGTATGTACTGGTCAGGGGCCTCTAGGACAAGTTAAGGAATCTGCACTAGAGTATAACAATTATTGTTAAACCAAACAAACAGTATGTGTCTGACAAATAAGCGTACTCTAATATGATGCACAATACTTGATACTCCTTAACTGTCAACATTTTTATCTAGCTATCTAAATAACACATTCAGCTTAAAGGCACAGACATTTGAAGGTTATGCTATCGCCCCTCGAGTACACCAGTTACATGTAATGGGATCACATCATGCAATATGTTGGGCAAGAATTTGTTTTGTGTGCATACATCTATGTTTCTGGCCTGAGAAAGTAGAACAGCTTCTAATTAGCAGGATATTGTATATTTCACACTTAATGTGCTGTCATGATTTTTTTCCCCAAAACTGTTTGTCCATGCACTGTGGAAGAGTGAAGGCCAGGGAGTCTGGTGAGAGTGTCCATGCCTCAGTTAACATGGCGCTGCGGTGGGAGGGACCGGGGGCTTTGGGAGGCTTGGGATTTGGGGGCCAGTTTGACTGACAGCACTGAGCTCGATGTTTGTCCACTGGTAAAAGCAGAGCGTCTCTCAGGAGTAGGCCGTAACTCAGCATGTAAACACTCTCAGCGCCTCTGTGCAAGCTGTCTGCTCGTAATGGAAACTTGGTCTCGGAGCTGACCAGCTGTGCTTCTTATTTTGGGAGATTTGGGATTACGATACAGTGACATGCCATGAATATTGGTGTTTAATGTGGTTAATTGAATGGAATGAGCTTTGACGCTGCAATTACACAAGGGACTTTATTATTAGTGGTGCTTGCTTGAGATAAGTATCACTGATATTGCCAGTACTTAAAGGCCCACTGAAGTGCCTTGAAACGTGCAGAAACATTCAATGGTTTGACGTAATTTCCACTGAAATGGGGCGGGACATATCAAAGAGCTCCTCCCCTTTTTAAAAATAGCCAATGGCGTTTAGTTTATATCACATCTCGGTCAGAGAAGTCTCTAACTGTTTCTCCCCTAATCTCCATATCGCTTTAGAATATTGTGCAGAATTTAAATAGGTCCGATATGTTTTGTGGTTTGCGCTGACTGGTTTGGAGCTGCGGCGGTTCACGTGACACTAACATGAAACCAGACTTATTTTGCCCCAATGAAAAGCATATTTACCCATATATAGTACATTATGTGCCACTGACCATGTAGAAAATAGTATAGTGACCGATAAGAGACCGATTTAATCTATTTATAATGCAGGGGGCTTCAGATTCTAGAGAGCATTTAATTGGACAGATAATCTGATGAGAAGCTGAAGTGCAGAGTGATGTTATCAAAATCATTGATCCACATTGGCGGAGTTTTGAATGCTAACATCTTCTAAATGCGAATTTGGTCATTGTTTTGGAGCACATTACCTTATATATATATATAACAGTGAGGCTAACATATTCTTACTAAAAGCTAAACAACTTCAATTTTGATTTCATGGGTACTTTAAGGTTTGAGATTTGAAGCAATCGTCCCACCATTTCTGCTTGAGATTGTGTACGCACTTGCACGTGAAAACAACATCCTTCATAGTTACAATAAAAGAAAGGACCAAAGTCTCATCAAAAGAGACCAGAATGTTATAGACCAGGGGTGTCCAAACTTGGACCAGTGGCCACTGTCCTACAGAGTTTAGCTCCAACTTGCCTCAACACACCTCCCTGGAAGTTTCTAATGTGCTTGGTATGACCTTGATTGGCTTGTTCAGATGTGTTTAATTGGGGTTGGAGCTAAACTCTGTCGGACAGTGGCCCTCCAGGAGCAGGATTGGACACCCCTGTCATTGACACTAATTGGGATGTGCTTTTTTCATTTGGAGTCAACACCATCTGGAATTCTAGCAACCACATAACACACTAAAATGCTCATCTCATCCAATGCCATCTCTAAGAGAAAGGAAATTGTGTGTGTAGGAGCATGTCACTGTCCTTCACTTTTATCCAACATGTCTTTTCATACATTTATATTTGACTGGAACAGCGGTTGCCATGAAAATGATGACGACCCTGAGGCTTTTTAGTCAGTCTTTTGTTTTGCTGCCTGCTTGTGTTTGCGGGATGTTGGCGGGACTGGGCCTGCAAGATAAGACGCAGTATCAATAGCAGGAGTCGTGACTGTACTGTGGTGCACCATCGGGAACACTCAGCACAGTTATCATGAGAACGGCATGGAACAAAAAGCATATACTGTCTCTGCGACACACCAAGACCACAACGAACAAAGAATGAAGAGCAAGTGACACATTTATTGGATGTAGGTGCCATTCCTGGTTCAGCCTCAACAAATTCAATGAATTGGACTCTTATCAGGAAAAAAGGCAATTAATTTGAGTTATGAATATGTTCTATCTTTAATTATGCAAAATTGACACTGGTCTCATAGCTCATTAGCTTCTTTTGCAGAGTGGGATTTACTGTATTGCTTATTGTGGTCATTGTTCAGTATTGCTTTTTTTACATCTGATGGCCTTCTGTAATTAAATTAAAATATTTGCATTTACATAAAACATATTGTTTATTGTGTGCCATTTAATGAAGACTCCACTCATTTACATTTGTATTTCCTCTTTATTCTACAAATGAATTAATTTGGCTCCAGCACCACTAAACCTCTCCAGATAATTTTTGCTCAGGAAAGGCTAACTCCCTGGAGTGGACAGATGATATTAATGGATGCGTTTTTTTTTAAATTAATTTATTTATTTCCTTGTTTTGAGAACGTAGTGGAAATGCACTGTGCAGCCTGGCACTGTGAAGCTATGGGTCTCTCCACATTGTTTTGGAGCACAAAAGAAAATAAATGAATGCGGTTTCCTCCGTAGGCCTACCACCTGATGGTTTGGTGTTGTGCCCGCGGCAGTATGGAGCTCTAACAGACAGCCATATTGGTGGAGTTAATGACGTACGGCTACCTTTTGTGTCTGGTTTAACATAGCTGTGACTGGGCTCAGAACTGCAACATATCACTGTCAATTTTACTAGCCCCATGGGCTGGGTCAAAAAACTAGCCACTTTTCTTTCACTGAAGTCATTTGAATGCTTATACTTTTGTTCCATGTTCATTGCTATTGGTTTTCTAGAATGATTCCCATGCCTCATATTACTGCTACACTTTCATATATTGCTATATTGCAGTCATATACGTTCTTCAGGCAATACTTGGAGCTAGAATATTTTCATTTCTATGGTCTATAATGGTCTTACGTTATATATGGCGTTTATGAATGGAATTATGCACACATCTCATTTACATTGTGATAGTAGTGGAAAGTTTTAGCAAGGAATAAGCTTTCTCATTTTAAAAGGTGGGCTGTTTTTTACGGTATGCTACTGTATTGCGATATTATCAGAATAGTATCCTGTGGTACCCTGTGATTCCCATCCCTAATTGCTATGCTTTTTTGTATTGCGGCTTGGACATTTGTTAATGCCAAACTATTGGAATCAACTGTGGGTCGAGTCTCATGCATGACCGTTACGTGTGTAGGCAGTAGACAGTTAGGCAACTGAGTTTTGGAAAAGAGCTATTAAGAATATTCTAGTTATAGCTGCAAGCTTCGGACATTTGATATGGGCCAAATCCTGTTCCAGCATGGAAGCTGGAGCTTCTCTGAGTTAAGGCTGACACACAGTTAAACAGATCAAATTCACACATGCTCCTGTAAACAACCTTTTCATTACACTGTGGCAGCTAGGCTGAACCATGGGATTGATCTGACTTCATTGCTCTGGGTGGGTGGCAGACACTATATTCATGCTCTTTGAGTAAATGAAAACATTGAATGAATTCAAGATGGTAAATGAGATTTAATTTAACCATTCGATTGGTGTGCAAACTTCTGTGTTCCCTAAGACTGCAATTGTGAGCTAAAATTCAAAAGATAGATTTTACATCAATCTATCCAAGTGTCAAAGGGTTTTCCCCTGTATTATTAGACTTGCTTTTATATTTACAACATACATTATATATTGATTGTTAGTTTACTTCATCACTGCAGAGTGAGAGATGTATTGATCAGGGAAAAAAATAAGGCCGACCCCATGGATAATCGATACCCTACTGCTCCACCCTTAATGACTAGCATTTAATAGTGTGATTAGGATTAACATCTTGCCATGGCAAGCATCACTAACAATTGCCGTGTAAATGTTAAAGGGATAGTTCACCCAAAAATTTTAATTCTGTCATCATTTACTCACCCTTAAGTTGTGCCAAACCTGTATAAATGTCTTTCTTCTGCTGAACACAAAATATATTTTAAATAGTGCTGTCAGCGTTAAAGCCACAATATGTAATTTCTCGCTGCTAGAGGTCGCCAATTCAAAACAAAGGCATAGCTTGATGACGCCTTGATTTCGGAGAGCTTTTATTCTGCCGCAGATGAGCGTTTCCGCTTCTTCCGGTCATGTGTATGTGGGGTAATGCAGGTCTGTTTTATCATATTACACACATTTGAGTGTGTTAAGGTAATGTTATAATGCTACTCTGTGCGTTCGCTACAAAATAACAAAATAAAACCAAAAATCGAGGGTAACGCAGTTATGGTCATTAATAGGCAACACACGGTCCGTGTCCTGGTTAAAATTAGCTTATTTCTCTGGATTTAAACATTCTTGGAAACATTTGGGATAATATAAATACACAAGTCAACAAATGTATCTATCTATATATATATATATATATTTATAACATTGCTCTAGTGATTTTTGGATATTTTAATCCAATTAAATGGATTTTATTTGTAATTACTGGCTTTTTTTTTGCCATCTCAAATTTCCTTCATTTGTGAAACCCATTCTTAAATCCCACCTGTAATTTTTGTGAAATTGTTGATTTTCCCATTGTTTAATAGAATCACTTCACTATAGAAGTCCAAGTAATACCTCAATCTGCTGTCTAATTCAATTCAATGTCTGTCTGCCAACTTTTATTCCACCTGATGTGTAAGATTGGCTCAATAGATATAAAGCAATCAAATGTCACTCTCTGGAATCAATTGCCTATTTCAGATGCTTTGGAGAAACTCTTTACTGCCACACACTTTTTGCTTCACATTAAAATGTCCTGTTTTTCACTCAGTGTGACAGAATCTGTGAACAGTATGAGTTTTTTCTGCAACACTGCTACTTTTTTTTCCTGGAGACTGTTTACGCTCTGTCCAATTGCAAATATGTAAATAAGGAGTGTGGTTGATTAGGCACAAGTTCTTTTTTTAATCTAAGACACCCAAGAGATAACAGTAACAAAATTATACTCCTGGAATTTGTAACCCAATAACAGCTGTGAGGTGGAGACAGGAAGTGGGACTCTTTGACACTTCTATCCCACTCTGTGCTTTTAAGCTTGAAGTTTTGCTCATCTTTAAATGTAAATGAAACCCAATGCAGAGCTCCCTGAAACATTTTCAGAAACGCTAAAAAAAAAAACTATGAACCTGTCTGAACAGTGCTACAAAAGCGCAATGGTTTCCTCCCTGACAGGAAGTGACTCATGAAGTGTCTTAGCCTTCTTTAATTGGCATTGGCAGATAAGAAAATATGACAGGAGAAGCAGGGTCTCTCATGAGAAGTCACCCTCTCTAGTAGGCATGCCACCCTCAGGCTGTCAATCCCACAATCCTCAGGAGGCATCTCAAAGGCGGCAGTTGAACGGTGTTCCCCTACTGAGCTGCACCTGCCTGTCTTTATGCCAGAAAAGCTTACTAATGCACACATGTGCAAAGCATACAAATTCATACACAGCCGCACACCTTGGGGAATTACAGGCTTCAACTTTGTTCTGTAGTTCAATAATCCCTACACCTTCCAGGTGTGCCGTTTCAAAGAGTGGATTGTTCGGAAGTTGGGAAGCCCATTCCCTGAGCCCAGACCACTAGTAGTAAATGACTGTGAGGTTTGTCAAGCAGGAAATCAATATCCTGGCCAGGGATATCGAATCAAGTTGTCATTTCTCCATTTCCAATTCCTTTTGATTTTTTGGAAGCTACCAGATTTGTACTGACAACCACGGCGAGAAAAATGTCAGATGTCAGAACTGAGACGGTGAAGAGTGACGTATTTTACATGTTCATATTTGATCTGATAGTGCCAGGTGATGCAGTGCATTAAGCTTGAAAAAATATATACTGTAACACCATTCCAGCTAAAGCAGAATAAATGTTTGCTGAGAGATTATTGGTATTGAGAGACAATGTTATACACCTATATTGCCAAAAGTTTTGGGACGCCTGCCTTTACATGCAGATGAACTGCATAATGACATCCCATTCTTAATCCATAGGGTTTGATATGGAGTTGGCCCACCCTTTGCAGATATAACAGCTTTAACTCCACAAGGTTTAGGAGTGTGTTTATAGGAATTTTTGACCATTCTTCTAGATGCGTATTTATGAGGTCAGGCACTGATGTTCTATCGGGGGTTGAGGTCTGGACTCTGTGCAGGCCAGTAAAGTTCCTTCCCACCAAACTCGCTCATCCATGTCTTTATGGACCGACGCTTTGTGCACTGGTGCGCAGTAGGGCTGTCAACGAATATTCTAAATTCGAATATATATTCGAATAGTTTTTAAAAAACGAATTTCGAAGGTCAAAATTAATATTCGAATAAATAAAAAAATGTTGGGGAAAAAACGCCCGCGGTAGTAGAGGCGTGGCTGTCTGCTTTGCGAGAGGGCGCGCTAGTGCGCCTGAAGCCTTGTGTACTTTCGCCTGGCTCCACAGCGCGAGCCCCCGCTGACTGCGCGCGCTCCTCCCCAAACGGACGAGGTGTTTGACGCGCTCGCCGTTGTGCTTTTCTTTGAAACGACAGATGGCGACTCGGAGTAATTGTTCTATTAACTATCAGGAAAAAGCGTCGAGAAGAAGTGTGCTAATGTACACAGGTGACTATATTTATTTTAGGCCACTTCACCGAAAACCACACTAAAAGAATCATGTAAAACAGATCAAATAAACCTTGATATTACTTTTTACATGAGAACAAAATGTATGTAGAAATATAAAGTTAACTTATACAACTCAATTTATGATATCTAAATGTTTCCTAATTTCACTAAACACTTTAGTGAGTTTTCACTTAGTTTCGTGAACTTTTCTTTATTAAACGGGCTTTTTTATGCTTTTGTAGGCTCGTTTTGTAAATATAAGCAACTAATTTGTATGTGCAAACTGGACCACCCTTACTTTGCATCGCCCGCCACAAGCTCTCTGTCTGCAACACGACAAGAGGCCATAACGGAGAAATTAATTTTGTTAATTTGTAAGGACATGAGAGCGATCAGTGTCGTGGATGGGGCAGGCTTCATGGAGTTCCTTCAAGCAATGGAACCGAGGTACTGACTGAAGAGATATTGCATGAATAAAGGATAAATGCACTGCTTCCACTGGTTTGATTATTTACCGTTTCAAGTCGTTTCAAGGCAATTACCGTTACAAGGTCGTTTCAAGAAGAAAAGTTCCATGTTTACCACAGCAAAGCTTGCTCGGAGCGTTCAATAATATGATGTAAACTTATATTAATATTTGTTTAAATCACTGAATGAAGCCTGCTATATTTGGGACAAGAGTCGCGACCTTAAATTGCTTGCACAAAACTCTTGATCAGCTCTCAAAATGTGTTTGTTCATTTAAACCGCTATGCGCAGAGAGGGTGAGGGCGAGAGAGAGTGAGGTCTGCGGTCTTTAGCCATTAGTTGATTTACTTGTTTTTGTGTAGGTAATACGTTGTCAAATATGTTTAAACTTAAATAGACTACCTATAAAAGTAGTTATGTCTCTTTGTATTCATTTGTCCTGTTATTGACGTAATGCGCGTTATTGATAAAATGCGCAACCAGATGTTCGAATAGTTCGAATATTCGTGCTTTTTTTAGAGGGAATATTCTAACGTAATTTTTTAGCAATTTTGACAGCCCTAGTGCGCAGTCATGTTGGTACAGGAAGGGGCCATCCCTAAACTGTTCCCACAAAGTTGGGAGCATGAAATTGTCCAAAATGTCTTGGTATGCTGAAGTATTAAGTTCCTTTCACTGGAACTAAGAGGTTTATTAATATTTTAGTAGTGTGGAAATTTCACAAATGGACTTATTGCACAGGTGGCAACCTATGATGGTACCACGCTTGAATTCACTGAGCTCCTGAGAGTGACCCATTCTTTCACAAATGTTTGTAGAAGCGTCTGCATGCCTAGGTGCTTGATTTTATATACTTGGGGTCATGGAAGTGATTGGAACACCTGAATTCTATGATTTGGAGGGGTGTCCCAATACTTTTGGCAATATATTGTATGTGCTAGAAATATTTTTAATAGCTGACATCTCAACTCTTGAGATTTGTTCCCTCTTCTTAAAACTTTAAACTCTAATCTCATTGACTGTCTTTACTCAATTTCAAAGAGTCAGGGTGCACAGGTTTGTATTAGTCTGTTAAATATACAGTGTGTTTTCTGCTAAAATAAGTGTTTCCAAAGAGGAAATAATCGTAGTAGTCTTGTAGTAAGCAAAGCTTTTCATTCCACTAAAATGTCTTCTTATGGCTCAATTGCACATTTATGAGGAGGGACTGGGTATTGAGTGTTAGCCCCTTCAGACATATTGTCATTCATGCTGACCCAAATGCTAGAGCCAGAGATGGCACAAAAAGGGTCTGTCAGCCTTTTTAATGGCCTTTCAAGTCTCTTGACAAACTTGAGGATGGTTTCATCCGTCATCTTTCAGCATTATAGACGTCAGCTTTTATGGTGTCTTTCACGTTTTCAGTGAGCTGATGGACAGCTTTTAGCATCGACAGGTTTCTGACAGAGCTTAAATGTTGTTCTCCTTATCAAAAGCAATTTTTACTAACAGCAGTAAAAGTGTAAAAGAAAATTCAGATCATAGTGTAGCGATTACAGCGCATGCCTCGCTCGGTTAAGGAGAAAAATGAATTAATCTCTTCGTTTCAAGCACAACAGTGTTATCGGGCAAAAATTAATTATCCTGTGTTAGAACAGGTAGCTGCTTGTCAAATAATTTTGCAGGCGAAAAGTTCACTTCCCATCTCAAGAGTCATAATCCTCTTTGCTTATCCAGTAATGGAAAAAAATCCATTATATCACCAATTTAGTCCTGATCCAAGGGGCACAGCAAGATTTGGGGGTGTTTCTTAATTAGCAGTTATCTGGTACATCCCCTAAAACAAAGCCTTTGTTTTTCGTTGATCAGTTACGTTTTGCTGCAGAGATTCTGACGTGGGAAAATCTTAAAAGCCATGATACAATTCAAAAAGGTAATAAAAGAACCATATAATTCAGTTTCAGCAATTAAGCCCATAGTGGTTTACTGAATTGCACAGTGCAGGTTGTCTTCCCTGAGGATTCAGAACCTCTATTGAGTTGTATGACCACAGAATGCAACTGATTGCATTGGTGCATGGGTGGCACTCTTAAAGTGTCCCTATTGTGCTATTGTGAAGTCTCCTAATTATGTCTCCTACAAAAGGTTTTTATGCATCAAATGACAAAAAAACTGTTTCATTTTCTAATAATATACATTGCACATCACCACATATTTTTAATGATTCTCAAAGGACTCGATGGATGAATCAGTCTCTCTAAATCCCTACTTTCCACAAGCTATTCTGGTCTGATTGGTCAGATGGCCCAGTCTGTTGTATTTGGTCTACAGCTTACAGTGTGTGTCGGAAACAAAAATGTCCTTTACTATAACAACTTCAGCTCTGTGCGGCAGCGTCCTAAGCGATTGTACACACTGTAAAGACGATTTTACCATATGAATCCGAGCGCGAGTCTGAATCGATGATGAACATTTCATTTACATTTTATGCATTTAGCAGATGCTTTTATCCAAAGCGACTTACAACATTTACATTTATTAATTTAGTAGACGCTTTTATCCCAAGCGACTTACAAGTGAGGAATACAGGAAGCGATCCATCATGAAGAGGCGAAAAGTGCCTGAGATACTAAGTTTTGGACATTACTTAGAGTAGCATAAGCTTGAATAGGGAGGGCATTTTTTTTTTAAGATGAGGTAAAGTGCTCACGGAAAAGATGAGTTTTCAGCTGTCTTGAATGTTTTCAGTGATTCTGCATTCCGGATGAAGATGGGAAGATCGTTCCATCAGCAAGGAACAGTGAATGAAAATGTTCTGGAGAGTGATTTAATGCCTTTCTGTGGTGGTACCACGAGCTGCCACTCCTTTGCTGAGCGAAGGCTTCTGGTGGGTCGAAGTATGCGGGTGCTGAGCTTGTGGTGGATCTGTAAGCAAGCGTCAACGCCTTGAACTTGATCGCCAAAGACTACAAGTGGGCTGCCATCCTCTGGGAATGAGGACAGCAGCACATCCAGCTCCTCAACAAAGGTGGCCAATTGACCTGGGGGGCGGTAAATAACTACAATATGGATCTTAACAGGAGTTGTAACTGTAATAGCATGAGAGAGGAGTGGGTTGAGTATTTCCAATTGTTAGAAATGAGAAGACCCGTGCCTACACCCCTCCCAGTCTGGTGAAAGAGAGGTTGCTAGAGAGAGCAGCAGGGGTTGCTGAGTCTTCTGGACGGATCCAGGTCTCAGTCAAGGCCAGGATATTGAGAGTGGATTGAGTGGCAAAGGCTGGAATGAAGGCAGCTTTGTTGGCAGCTGACTGACAATTCCATAGACCCATAGAAAAAGAGGGAGGAGGAGCATTAGCAGAGGACAGAATAGGACGCAGATTAGAAGTGTTCCGCTGCCTTCTGCGTGTAATAGTGGAGCGTGGTTGAGAGACAACAGGAATGTACAGAAAGCACATGATAAGTGCGAGGAAATGAAGTGGGAAAGAAATTTAAAGAAATGAATACATGTATTCAGCAATATTTTATACAGCTATATTACACACTGCATGAAAGGGAATATTCGAAAAACCATAATGGGGCACTTTAAATGAAGGGAGACTGGAAAGTGCCACTAAGCTGTTTTTTTTGTTTTTTGTTTTTTGTTTTTTTAACCCTCCAGTGTTTTAGCTTAAACAATCTGCAATAAAGAGAGACTTGACAGGGGCAATTCATTATATCTTACTCTATCTCATGCTGTTGGTGAAAAGGATTACTTCCTCCACTTTAAAAAAACTTTGAAACTTTGGGCATCTGGGTGAGGTGAAAGGTGTCAGGGTCATAGTGCATAGTGCAGACTTCCATGTTTCACCACCATTCTTACTCAAGTCGTCTTGGGCGTTCAGCCTTCTTGGCCACTGCTATCTCAGTGCAGACCCGGGGCCGGGGGTGATAAATGGTCCGTGGAATGAAGCCGGACGTTTAGGATTACCACAATCTGTTCCGCTCTGCCACGATGGCATCTTCATTAGGAAATCGTCTCGTAATTCAATATTCATTACTTTTCAGAACCAGCTGTCTTCATTCGCCTTCAGATATTTCCCAATACTATTCAAAGATAACTAATTATGAAAGACATGCTGTGATGTTTATATCTAAGGTTTTAAGCATTGATTGTTCAAAGAAGAGCATAAATTTGATTTTGTCCGACTTCAATTCCACCCCCCACTACACTGGTGTCTATTCACATACTATTTGGATCCAAAAGCCACTTTTACACCAACCTAAAGAACCAAAGTGAGAAAAGCTCACTGAAAATTGTTTCAAGACAATGCTGTTCTTATTCCATATCATTAGTATCCCATTTATTGTTCTTTCTGCTACAGAAAAGTTACTTTGTCAGTTATACAGTAGATGAGGGAAAATGGGTATCTCCCATTTACCTTGAGAAAAATAGCATGAATTGCCTTTGCAGTATTTCCTGATGAGAAACCGTGTGCTTTGAACTTTAAAAGTAATGGCATTAACTTTTGTAGTATTTTATTGTTCTAGTTTTTATGATTGAGGATTAGTGATCCACTAAATTTCAGTATTATAGATTAGCACTGGAAAATACACTCACATATTTCCAGCTCACTGGCTAAGCAGACTGTTTACATTCTGAATTAAATGCTTTAATTTATTTTCTTTTAACACAAAAGGTGCAAGAAACCATAGCCCTCAAAAGGTAGAGGAATTGTATTGTGATGGAAGCCAATTACCTTTCTCTTCAGGTCAAATCCTTGATTACTTCAACAAGATCTTTTGTAATCTTAATAGTGGTCTTGTGTCCTCAGTGCACCAATGTAGTTACTGCAAGAGAATTAAGGCTCACCTACGCATTGATGTCTGCTTAAAGCTTACCAGATTAAACTCTCTGAAAGATTGCTTCATGTATCTGCTAAATTGTTTTACCGTAAGATGAAACAAGTTATTAAGGTCATTCTTTATGCATTAGGAACACTGTCAGTAAGCAATTTTATGCCTTTTTTCTCTGAACAGAGATAACGAGCTTGGTATGGCCCCTTTCTTTGAGCACTTGAAAGTGTGCTTGTATTAAAGAGACAGGGCTTATGGAACCCCTTGGATCTGTTGACAATTTGTCTTTGTGTTTTTTCGAAGGCAGTAGGGGTGCTTCTGATGAACAGATGAGACTTTAAAAGGAGTGGAGGTCAGTTTGTCCTTTCTTTCTGACAACCATTAGCACTGTGTGTAGTATGAGAACTCCTTTGCAAATGGGCTGTTGTAGCACCAGAGAGTGGTAAAATAAATACTATGCATGGAAACATACTATATGCCACTCTCAGTTGTGTATAACCCATTATTGGTATACCCTTTTGAAAACAGGGTACCTCACAATATGATACTTTACACGGCTTAAGAGTATCCGATAATATCGCGATACAGCAATTCTGCGATAATTGATATATTACTAGACAATCCTATAATAATATATCACAATATCTGTCTAACTATGAGAACAAAATGCCTGTGAAAAGGTTAAGTGCAGGTTTTCTCTCTTTATTCAAGTCGAAACGGTTAGAAAACAGTACAAAAAGTTGTTCAGTCTGTAAATTAAATGGAGCAATTTAATTAAATTAATCATTTTCAATGAGATCAGAAGTGTCAACAGCTTTCACGCACATCTTTCAAATGAAAAGTCTTGCACCAGAAAAACCTTTAGAATTACGTTTTTTACTGTTGATGTTTCTTTGACTGCACACTCAGAATGGTCTTGCGACACACCAGTTGAGGAACACTTGGCTAGTTAACTTATGTTCACCTTTCCCTCATTCATGTGTTGAGCGCCACCTCGAAGAGCCATGAAGTAATGACGCTGGGAGCAGGGAAATCTATTCAGAGTGCTTTTTGTTAATTAAAATATTGCTATTCTGCGCCAGCTTATCGCTTCTCGTATCTCACAGAGAAGGACAATATATTGCAGTATCGATAGTTTGTCCCACCCATACTTTACACTACTCATAGCCAGACTTTAGACAATCAGCATAAAGTCCACATGGCATAGATCTGACCATTTAAAACTGTAATACTCTACACAACTTTTAAAAACTGATTTTAAAACTCTAAGCATCATACACTTACACTGGGCATTATACACAACTTTGTAAATAATTAGAGAAAGACTGGGCACCATATGCTGTCAGACTGGCAAATTGTCCCGAAAATAAAAAATTGCACATATGCACCTTATTGCTTGAGAGATTCATGACCGATGGAAAAAAAACCCATGGATGTGCAGGAGATTACAGCAGTAGTTGATGTTCGTGTTGTTGTACTCAAGACCGGTCTTGGTCTCGAGACCGGTCTTAAGACCACTTTTTAAAGGTCTTGGTCTTGTCTCTGTCTTGGCTGCATTTCTCCTCGGTCTTGTCTGGGTCTCGGACTTAGAGGACTCAGGATTTTATCTCAAGGCCAGTCAAGACCACAACTGCAAGGATATCACTAAATTGCTTGTGCATTGTCTGATTTAACACCATTAATGTGATTTGATGTAAAACTTACTGCTTAAAATACAATAACTTCTTTGTAATGTGATTTCTTTTTTTACTGTGCTGCCAGGTTAAAAATCAATGCAGCATTGTCTCAAAAATGGCCAAAATTAATATAAATGCCCACAAAATTATGATATTTAGTTTTTTTATATAACGTAGAATATAATTAAACAATATCACAAAAGCAAGAGAGCAGTTTTCATGAATATAAGCGTGATTGCAAATTATAGTGATTTATACAAACGTTCAATAAACAAGAAGTTAATATTAAATGACACATTTTAAACTGTGTCTTTGCTAATTTGGCAATGTTTCGTTATTAAATGAATCTGCTGCTTTAAACAAATCGGTTGAATAAATGATTCCGTGACTGTTCAATAATGTTTTAATGTTAAATTAATCCCAACATTATTTATGCAGGTGTAATTGTACCAATTCAGATGCAACTTCTGACAACTTCTTTTATTGTTAGTGATAGGATTTGTAACAGCGCTATAGTGTCTTACTATTCTAATTGTATTTATTTATTAAGTATAATACATTTCTCAGACAGTAGATATGGCTCTTGTAGATGAATTTAAGTAGTGACCCTTTTATTCAACCCTGCCTTGGTCTTGGTCTCGACTTGGTCTTGGTTTAGGTGGTCTTGACTACAACACTAGTTGATGTAGCAACATCTGTGTGCTAGCCAAGCGCATTTGGAGGCTGTCTTTGGTGGGTAGATGCGGTCATAATGGACAGATTACAATGTGAGTTAGAGGTCAGTGGCTCGGACAGTTTTATCTGTGCTGATGACCTAAATTATCGAGGGTAATTTCTTATGCAAATTCTGCTGATTTACTATTGTTATTGTATTTGCTTTGGTTTCAGTAGCGACGTTTCATACACAACATGTTCTAAAATTGACTCAAAATATAAAACTTTTGATTTTCTCCAACTGGGTGGAAGTTAAAAAATCAGAGTCTGTGCCCATCATACACTACATGATTTTCTGTGAAATCTGCCTACTCCAACTGCCCAAAATCCAACTAATTTCGACTCATAAATCTGCAAATCGGGGCACAAATCTGAGCTAAAGTGTAGTGTGTTCCAGCCCTTTGTTAGATTAGTCAGTGTGACTGTAATTGCTGATTTTAAACCATTTGTCTGCAGTAGGCCAACCACTTTTACCCCTAGCCAGAGCCTAGTTTCAAATCGGTTCTTTGTCTTTCCACACCCAAAGCACAAGCTCTGAACCAGGAAAAGTGGTTCTTAAAGGGGTGGTAAACCACGATTTCACTATTCTAACTTTAGCTAGCGTGTAATGTTGCTGCTTGAGCATAAACAACATCTGCAAAGTTACAACGTTCAAAGTTTAAAGCAAAGGGAGATATTTGCTTTTAAAGAAATCAGTTTCTAAGAACTACAGCAAACGGCCAGTAGGCGACTACACACATTCCTCCAGGGCTTGCTGACATCACCAGGCTCAATATTTACATAAACCCCTCCTCCGAGAATATTAAATAAGGGGGGGTGAGGCCATTTTGTATCGCGGCGCTGTTGTGGTATAGTAGGCTGGAGTGTTGTTGCCGCGATGCCGAGGAAACGCTGTTATTTTCATCCGGATTGCAGGTCTGGGGTACTTGCTCTGTTCAGCCTTCATAGGGACGGGGGTGCGTTGCAGAGCGTTTAACACACAGCATGTTATATGCACGTGTGTTTGAGTCAGCGGGGAATCAGGGCTCCCTGCAGAGGAGATCTAACATCTAAGCACATCTAACAGAGGAAAACATCCACCGTCTTCGCGATTTCAATGCCAGATTTGCACAACGTCAGCTGCGTGAAAAAAACACTGCCGGTGCGTGGATGCCCGACGCGCGCGCTGCACATTTCACGGAGGACAACACAAACTTCCACAAACTTCGCGAGTTCAATACAGGATATGCACAACGGCTTGTCCTGAAAGCTGGATTTACAAACAGAAGCTGTTCACGGGCCACAACCTGTAAGTCTGATTTATTTTTCATCGATGTGTTTTCCTGTAATAGGTTGTAGCAAGGAAGTAAACAGATGACAGCGCTGTTCTGCAAACCAGTCTGTTAAATGCTCATTCATACTTAACGTTATCCGACGAACATCTAACGTTACAAACATTAACGTTAAAATCTCAACAGCGAACCTGGCATTAGTGTAAATGATTCTTTGATTAGAGCTTTTATGTATTGTTTATCTTCAGGCATGCTAAACATGGTTCTGTGTGTGATTTGGCTAACTTACTAAAGTCAGTGCTTAGTGTTCGTTTTGGGTTAACGTTAGTTCTTGCGACAGATATTTGGCTATAATCGTTCTAAAAATACAAAAGTAACAGTGCCATTCAGTAGCGATCATTATAGATCCGCAGTCTTTACTCTCGAGGACTGAACAGGTTCTGCTCGATCATCTTCACTCAAATGTTCTGGGTCTGATTCGAGCTCATATGGTTTTATTGACGCCGTTGTTTCTAATACTGAACAGCCTCCGGTAAGGGGCGTGACGTTTCCGACGTGCACTGCGGTTAGCGAATCAGAACACACTGGGCCAGCTAACCAATCTGAGCCCACTGCGTATTTTTGAGGGACTGGCTTCATACAACCCGGAAAGCATCAGACCGTTTTACAAGGAGGGACAGAGCAGTGTAGAATAAAGGTCAAATATATGACAAATAAGGCAATTTTTTTTTAAACGAAGCATGAACACATGTTACAGTGCACCCCACAAACACAGCCAAGCCTTCAAAAGAATGTGTTTTACCACCCCTTTAAGCAGCACCAAAAATTGCTGGTCTAAAAGTAAGAACCGCTTGTGTCAGGGGCTGGGGGCGGGGTTACCATGACCAACAAGACGAACACAAACTTGAGATCTGTCATTTTTTAAATAGCAGCTAATCAAGCTAATAGCTGCTCGATTGTAATCTCCGTCTACAATGTGTTGAATTTGCTGTGTTTTGATGCCAATGTAGGATCGTAAAGCGATGTGCATCAATAGTAATGCAACGTTCGCCATTGTTGACAGAAGGCTTGTTCAAGATGCATCGGTGCTGTACAGACCGATCGCCATTTGACATCAACGTACAACGAGAGCATACGACTCCTTATGCTTTTGAATCGCTCTTGCGGTACTTTGATATCATACACTGATCGGTCTTGCGCAACGTCGATGCATCTCTAACAAGCCTGGTGTGTTTGTTTTTCCCGCTGCCTCGCTAGTGTTGCTGAGAAAGATGAGACGTATATAGTGACGTTAGATCTGGCTCTGTGGTGGCTCTCTAGCATGTGGAAAGACAAACCGGTTCTTTAGAAGGCCCGTCAGTCGAACCAACTCAGAACTGGCACTAGCTCTGGCTCTGAACTAGCACCTGGTTCATTCTGGTGGAATAGGGGTATAGTTGGTCTCTTCACTTATTATCTGAAAATATTAAAAAGCAGTGAGTTAATACATGCCAAATTGAAATCCACCTCTGCCAATGCTGGCATTCTCTTTAAAGGCCATTCTCTGCATGGTTGGAAAAATGAGGAAATAATATTTTATTGCCCAGAAAGTGTTGTTACTTATAAAAACGGTGGAGATTGTCTCTATTATGAGCTAATAGAGTGCTGACTCCTTAAACTGCCATTCAGACGGAGCCCGAGCTTGGGAGTAATTTAATGACAGCCGAGCTGCCAAAATAACAAATGATAGTGCCACAGTTGGCTAATGTGCCGGAAGCATGGTGGACCGCTAAAAAACCTGGATTCCACTTAAACCCTTCAAGAACAAAAATGTGTCTCTGGATTCTTCATTCGACAAGTAAAATGTTAACTCATCCGCGATATGAAAATTGCCAGCACTAATGTATCTTTATTGAAATGTTCAGAGTGCTTTAAAGGCCGTTGATTCATTTGTTTTGTTTTTTGTTGGTGAGGTTGCCTAAATGATTATAAGTTACCTCTTGAGTTGGCGTTTTTGTTCATGGTTGGCATTTCCAGTTTTACTGCTGATGCAAATTGTCTGTTTTTCTTGGAAGCACCTGAGGGAACGCTGTGCAGGTGGGTCTTTATCTGTGCTGTGTTTTCGTATTGTGCAGTAATCAGGCTTGGCCAATGCTAATGATGACTGGAAAAAAAAACTTAATAATGCCTGAATAAGCTACACAATAGCCCTCCACTGCTTCTGAAAGTGTATTGTATACTGCAAATTAAAATTACTGGAAAAAACAACCCTATAAAAGCTCATTAGGACTTGCTAATGAATATTGCGCCAGTGGCGTACTGGGAAGACGAGGCCTATACAAAGAAATCAGACCAGTGTAGGTGCATGTGAATGTTTCGCTACACAATGAACTTTTGTGCGTCTCGTTAAGAACTTTATTTATAATGGAAGTAAACATATGTCAGCTGTGTGTATAGTGCTTTATCATTCAATGACGAATTTATGTGATTGCCTAATGAGACTTTAATGAGTCAGGGTTATCTGACTTCTGTACGACCGCAAAAACATAATGACAAATATGTTTTAGAGAGCTGTTCTTCAAATACATGCTTAAAAAGAGACACAATTTGGGAAATGTTTTTTTTTTGTGATAAACATAATGAAGCATAATGTGATGAGTACTATGAACAACATTTTAATGCGACATAAACATAAGAAAATAGTTTGGAGGATGTTTCGGCCCTTACAAGTAGGTATTTTTATTTAAAGGGTGTACACAGTTTGTGTCAATCTTATGTTGTTTCTTACAATCTTGAGTACCTATAGAGTATTATTGCATCATTCATATCTCCAGAGAGTCTTTAGTTGTATCATATTTATAAAAGATAGATGCCCTGTATCGATTCTTTCCAAAAACAGCTGAGCTCGTGGAGGTGTGCAGTGGGCGGAGCTAAAGAGACACAAATGTGCGCACACACACACACACACACACACATCATGGCATTTTCCCTGGATAACTTTCAATTCACTATACGTTGGTATTGTTCACATTAAATGCACTTACGCGCCGATTGCCAACAAAACACACACATTTGATGCAGTTTCACTCACCGCCTGCGGTTTCCACTCATGACCAGGAACAAACACACACACTTGCAGAACTCCAGGAAAAAAAACTGCATCCACTGTTCCCTTAACGCTGGGTTATTTGGGAAGCTGAACAAGGTTATCTTTCCCTCACAACCAGAAACACACTTCTTTAGTGACATTGTTGATTTCTTGGTCTAAAAACAAAATGGCAGCACTATTGACGGCTTCTGTAACCTGATGGGCGTGCTCTCACTCTGGTTGGTGTGTGTGTGTGTGCGCTCATCCGGGAGAAGTGCCCATACAGGCAA
The DNA here is from genome assembly GCF_949357685.1 of Gobio gobio. Lineage (NCBI taxonomy): Eukaryota > Metazoa > Chordata > Actinopteri > Cypriniformes > Gobionidae > Gobio > Gobio gobio. The sequence goes on along the minus strand of NC_137101.1, from coordinate 3,559,635 downwards.
TTCCGGCCTTGATAACTTTATACAGGGCCATACTCAAGAAAAACTGTCCAAAACGTATTCGAATCCTGAAGGAGTGTATTTGGCACAGAAATACTCCGTAATGCTTCCAACTCATTTTTTTACATTTTGGCCATGTTTAGAATAAAAATCAAACTCTAGCTTAAGACCCCCCTGCTATATGCATGGATGTTACAATGCGAAAGAAAATTATTTTTGCACAATATTTTAAGTTTTTTATTCTTGAAGTGAAATACGCTTATTGCGCTTATTTTGCCATTACAATAAACCAAGCTAGTGCATACTGTAATTTTTTTTTGTAAAAAAATTTTTTAATAAAAACTTGTTGGCTAAATTGTAAGATAGCATTGCAAGTCTCCTTGGGAGCAAAACATCACTACCTGAGCAGAGCTGCATTTGATTAAGTTTGCCGTATGTTGACGTTGTGTAAGAATCACAGTGACAGCTTGGTCTCATCAGCTCTTCTTTTTATATTACCCTCCACTCGACACAAAGTTTCAGCTCCTCTGAGACCACACTAAGTTTAGTAGCAAATTTTGAAAGCTGCCAAAATGTTTCTCTTGGCCTTAAAACTCAATTTCACTGTGCAGTGTGTTGGATGAAATCTGTTAATTGTCAGGCTCTCTGAAGACCTAATGCATATAAATTAACAGGAACCCATTCGTTCCTTTCCATGTCAGCGTGTACACACAAACAGAATCAAAAGCATTGATTCTGAGCGCCAGTCGAGAGTGAGATGTGCCCAGTGTTTACTGTTGATCATGAGCGATTTATGCCCAGGGGTCTGGTCCATGTTCCGCCTAATGAAGTTTGCTTATGCTTGCATGTTAATACACCACCTGTTCCTCTCCTAGTCAGCCCAAAGGTTTGGTAAAATTGTGTATTTTTCACACTTGTTGGCACCAACTGGATTTGCAGTTTGATTGAGTGTCCGCAGCATTGGCTCAAGTAATGGCACAAGTATGGGGCTGTTTTTGCTGTTCTGATTTACACACTTCTTTCGTCCTATTATACACTGCATGTCCACGTCATGTTGAATGATTAATATTTCAGTCAGAATAGCTTTTCCATTATACACTGATGTGCTGAAAGTATTTTTTTCCCATCCAATTTTGATGTGTCCCTGACTTTTAGGAAGTAATTCGGGCAAGATTGTGGAAAGTGTAATGGGATATCCAACTGTGGCAACAAATACAGCACAGATTTCCATGTTCAGAAGATGCTTCTTAACACTCTGCATTGTACAGTTAAGAAGGTTGGCTAAGTTATAAGGGCATGTAATTAACTATTTCAGTGCTTTTGAAAAGGACTGTGGAATGTGAAATCCTATTTGTAATCCAAGGTAATTCAAGGCTGATGTAATTTTTTTGAGATTTAAAGGATAATTCACCCAAAACTGTTCATTCCAATAGGGAAATCATGAAAATCTGACTTTTTACGTGTTTAAGTGCTATAATTGGGTCCTCGGGGCATCTACCAACACAGAAAACGTGAAAAAGGACAATTCTCTCGTTTGGTTAGCCTTTTTCTGCAAGCATATATTCTATTGCTCTGTAGGTATTATTGTCCGAGTACGGTTCGAACTGAACACTGTTAGTTTCTGACACGTTCGGTTGTTGTTGCACGAGCTATTGAAGCCCCGCCCTCTTCTTAAAAGAACAGGCGGGACCACCAGCTCATTTGCATTTAAAGGGACATTCACAAAAACGGTGTGTTTTTGCTCACCCCAAAAAAGTGGCAATTTTAACATGCTATAAAACATGATCTGTGGGGTCTTTGAGTTAAAACTTAACATACACACTCTGGGGACATCAGAGACTTATTTTACATCTTGTAAAAAGGGGCATCATATGTCCTCTTTAAGGGGATGATACACAGGGCAACTTTTTGAGCAATGTTCACCGTTGAGAATGGGCAACATATTTCTATCTGGATGCTTTAGATTGGTCGTGGGCCCTGTATCCCACCTGGTTGCCCAGCAAAATTGCTCAAAAAGTTGCCCGTGTATTATCACCTTTACAGTACTTTCTTTTTTTTCACACACTAAATTTCTCTAACAGCAACGATTATTATCTATTTGGTACTTTGGTGTCTTTTGAAGAGTCTTAACATTAACTTGCAACAACCATCTTAATACAAACAAAGAGTTGTCGATTTCAGTAAATAAACATATAGCAAGTTATTTAAAACTGCTTACCAGTCAAAGGGTCATCTTCTCTGTCCTGACCCCATACATAGCTGTGGTGTAGCAGTCATTAAATACACAGATATATTTTTATTCCTAAGTTTCAAACTGAGGCTGTGAAATTACACCGTGAGACCCAGTATTCCACCTTTTCTTGGAAGCCAGCTACTGTAATTAGAGCTGAGTAATTGCTTGAGCTCAAACCTCCTGTTTTCCTTGCTGATTACATGACCTTCATGGTCACACTAAGTTAGCCCAAACAAACCCAGTCTCTGGCTCCCTGTGTAATAAGTACACATGAACTGTGGACTGCAAAGAGTTTTCAAAGTCAAACCACCACCTGAATTTCGATGCACCTTGGGCCCAGTCTAAAGTCATAATAACCACTGGGCTAGCATGATAATTGCTACAGCTAATTAGCCTCTTGTGGCAACCAGCAGGATTTCCAAACAAGGGGAAATCTATATAAGTCTTGTTTTGCGTCTTTATAATTATAGAATAATCAACATGAATTATGTACTCCTCCAAGTCAACTGGGGACTTTTTTGTGTTAATTCATATATCACCTTTCTAATTAACACATTTTTAATACTGCAACAACTTGGTATCAGATACGTGGATTATTACAAATACGTATTCTCATAAAGATAATAGTTGTGATTGCAAAGTTGACTAATATTCTTGCTTTAAAACAGGTAGGCATGGCTCCTCAAAGCACCTGGCCATCCACTTGATAAAAGGGGTCAGCATGGGCATCCTGACTGGTCAGCGGCTATGCTGCCCCAAACGCAACAAACAGCGATGCTCTGTGTATTCTGACACCTTTCTATCAGAACTAGCATTGTATGTAACAGACCATATTAAACTTATGATTTGTGGAAAAATATAACTTATGCAGAATTACATTAAATTTACAGATTGACCAGTAATTCTGCAAAATAACTTTTTCTCAATAAAGCTTAACGTATAAAACCTCAGTGGTGGCCAGAATAAGATCAGAATAAGATTTTAAATAACTTACCCAAACAGCAAACAATTCCAGCAGTAAAGCTTTAGCAGCTTCTTGATTTATGCTTTCATCCATTACAAAGCTTTGACTTTCTGTGCAAAATGAAGCTCTGGTGTAGGTCTTCCTTTGCTGATTAAATCCAGGTTTTCTTTACAAGTTAATCTTAAATTAGCCATGATGTCTTCTACATTAATGTTGCTTGCGGTTTCCATAGCAAATAGTGCTTGCTATTTTTGTCCAGTGGTGTTCCCCACAGAGGGCGGAACACATCATAAACTTAGTGATATCAGGCCCCACCCATTTAGAGGGTCGATATGATAGGTCAATTTTCCTGTAATTTGAAATTAGTCTATCATAGATTTGCTATTGGTTGGCCCGCTGTAATATCAAGTGGAAGCACCAATCACAGAGCTTGAAAACAGTAGGCAGAAAAATGTAGAAAACGGATGTCAAAAGGACAAAACCAAGCTGTTCTATGCACTAAAATAGTTGAATGGAGGGGTGACTACTTTACATGCAGAGATACATTGTGTCTGTGATTTGCTGTAACACAAAATGTGTTGAGTGTGCTATTCGATATCATAGAGAATCACATGTTTTGAGGGGGATATTTTGTGCTGTGGTAGTGAAAACATAACCCGGTCAATAAATAAACCATTAGTTACACAGTTGTTGTTTTTTTTTATTGAAGGAGAAGTTTGCTGTAGAAAGACCTTGAGCCATGAAATTCATGTGTACTGTTGGCCATTTCCCTTGCGAGGTGATTCAGTGATACCAGTCCTGTGAATTTCTCATTTGAGGTTATCATATTATTAAAGCTGACCTTGCGTTCCTGCCCCAGACCTCTCAGGAGAGGCAAGGGCAATTGTTTCACTATCATCACAGGTCAGGGAGGTGACGTACTCGGGATTGTTTTTGCAAGTTTCCTATCGTGTCTTCTCATCACTCTGATGTGTCTGTTGCTTCAAAACTCAATAAGAGAGTGTGGCGTGGTAGGTCTGCCTGCAATCTCTTTTCATTTTCAGCTGACAGAAAGCAACTCAAACCCCCTACCAGTGAACAGCCTTAAATGCGTAACCTGGCGATGAACTCACAGATCCCATCAAATTCCAATGTGAATGCAAAGCTGAACTTGATAAAGCTGAAGGTTTTATTTATTACCTCATATAAAATGTGTATATATATATATACAATTCCTGACCTGTGATAGTCTGAAATTTACAATAGCAATTATTAAGTAGGCATATTCTTTTTCAAGCTGCTATCAGGATTGGAAGGAATGGTTTAATTCGCCTTTACATATGAGATTAATTGCCTTCACTCAGGTAGTTGTTGTGTGTGAAACAACACATGTTGTTGTCACAAAGGCTCACCTATTCTCTGATGGCGTTAAAGAGTTCTCCAACGGCCCTCAGCGCAGAACGGATGTGCAGACAAGCTCATTCCTGGTGTTCATTTTGTCATATATTATTTTTCCAACAATAACATCTCAGGCATAATTTAGCATTATTGCAGACACGTACAAAACATGCTAATGGATAGGGCTGGACAATTCATCGAAAAGTAATCGAAACCGAAATTCAGAACCTCTAACCAATATAATTTAATTTTTTTTATCCTGTTAATACCAAGTTTAATAATAATAATAATAATAATAATAATAATAATAATTATTATTATTATAATAATGATAATATTTGGCCGAGATATTACTATTTGAAAATCTAGAATCTGAGGGTGAAAAATCTAAATATTGAGAAAATCACCTTTTGAAATTTGCCCAAATGAATACATGCAAGTCCGAAATACATGCAAGTAAGTGGCCGGCGAAGTAGGAGAAGAATAGAGTAAACTTTATAGCTACTTACACTCATGTCGGCAAATTATATTTGAATGGATTGTTATTGCTGCTTCCATAGACACCAGTGTGTATTTTGAAAACTATAAATGTATTTTTGATAATACTTTTGAGTCTTTAAATGCCTGAAACCTAAAATAAACATGTGGTTGAAAACACTGAATAGTTGTGATATGTGACGACTATTGAGCATGTCCGTTTCTGGCAGTTATGTCACTTCACTGTAAATTCTAGAGGCTCGTTCACACAAAATGCGTTTTTGCTTTGAAAAACATGAGACGTGGGCAGTGGAATATGGGGAAAAAACGTTAAGTCTCGAGACACCTTTTTTTTTTTTTTTTTTTTAAGTTGAACTGATTTTAACTTGAGCACCGCGTTTTTAGAATGGCCTGTCATGCGCAAGATGGTGCATGACACCCCACCCACCCCCAATATCATCATCCATCACAATGTTTCACAGTAGACATCGTCCGATGCCAATTTGGTAGACATCCCCCAACCCTACCTGTCGCCCTATATTGTTCGCCCTAAAGGTCTGTCCACACCGATACGATTATCGCACGTGTTTATCGCCAACGTTTAACGCCTTGTGACTAAGCAAAGGGGGCTAATGTGAGTGTGCATGCCAACGCGCAAAACGTCAGGTGTAAAAGCATAATTAAAAAAAAAAAAGCCTTAGGTTAGTTTTTTTTTTGTTTGACGCGCCGTGTTAAAAACTGGCCGACCAATGAGATTGGCACTTTTGTTCACGTGCCTGGAGCTGCTGAAGTTACAGTAAAACACTACTTGGTGGCGCTCAAGCACAAAACGGTCTTGCCGAGCACACATTGATACAACGAAGAGGAAGTAAGTAGACAACAAAGAAGATGAGCTGCTAATGCTTGCCGGTTAGTAAAAAGTGTGTGAATACTGTTGCTCTTATTCTTCATCATCTTCTTCTTCTTCTGTGTGACAAGCGAGTGTCAAGCGTAAAGTGGCACAGTACCACCTTGTGTATCAGGAGCGCCATCTACTGAATTTGCAGGTTCACTCAGCGCATCACCAGTGGAAATCGCTTGGGTGTGAACATAAAGACGTGCGAAAAACGCTGTCAATAACCACCCCGTTGGCCTTAATATTGACATTTTCCAACTAAATTCACTCAAAATAATATTTTATTGTTGAGCGCATGTGCATTAGCTTTACCCAGTGCCTGCTAGATAACTGATCCATGATTGGTAGTTGGAGGATAAAATATTTAGTTGGATTGCTGCAGAAAGGACATATGATTATACTGTCAGCCTGTGTTGAGGTTGACACAGCAATTTTGGCATTTTCACCAGTCACTTAAACCAGTTGGCAGGGTTGTTTTATCTTGAAATCTACACATTTGAAAAAAGAGGATAGCTTAATTTTTCTGTGCGGCATGTACAGGATTCAGCTCACTGAAGATCATTTATTATGAAACAGGCTAAATGCTGGGTGTGCAACATGAGTGCTTGCCCTACCGTTATTCAGAACCAGCGGGTCAGGTCTGAGCTTCCTGCGGTCTTCCGCAGCCATACTGATAACTCTCCAGACTAGAAGAAGATTGAGAAATCACATTCTGCTGGTGCGTAATTGGACTTTCAAACAGTCATCAAGGATGAATAGACAATTGTAATTTTAAAATCAGACCACCTTGTTCTTTTCAACCCCCACACACAGATATTCACACATTTATTATACCACTGTAGTTGTGCCTTACCGAAGAACCCGGTGACAGAACATTGTGAATGCTGAAGGTCTTGTTGGCTCCAAATCGGAAATAAAATTTGCTCAACATTTCTCCTCAGTGAAGCGGATACTGCATTTATTTGATACATTTTATCAGCAAGACATTCATAGATTCCAGGAATCCTCTTGTGTTGCCATTTATCACACCACTTTCAACCACAGAGACTCTCAGGGCGGTAACTACAGGGCAAGGCGCACAACGTTTGAAATCTTGCATGCTGGAATCGCCAATTTCTTCACTTATGCTGGGTACACACTACAAGATAATGGGGCGATTTTGGGCCAATTTCTCCCCTTCCGACAATTGTAGGTAAAGTTTTTTATTTTGATGGTTCTACGGATTTTTCTTATCCGATTTTCTTGTGGTGTGATCACCTCCAGCTCACGCTGTAATATGTAATTACCATCTTCATACTGTCTTCATGACTTTATTTAAACATTTTCCTTTTTCTCCCAAGAATTAAAAAGCAGTCCATACACTATAAGCGCCATTTCTTCTTGCCGGTAGACCGCCATGTTTGTTTACTCTAAAGTCACGTTTGATGCAAGAGATTTTAAGAGATTTCCTGTGTTCACAAGCGGGACTCTTATTGTTTGTGAATAGAATCTGTTAGTCTGTGGTGTAGGGCTGGACCCCTCGATTCGATTTTCAATTTTGGGATTTTCAAGTATGTTTTTTTTTGTGGAAAATAGAATAGAAACTAAATGTATTAGCCTTTTTACCCATTAGTGATGTGACGTGAGGAAATTTGTGTGGTATCACCGGCTGGGGCTTTTAAATCGCTTATTCTAAACCGAAAGTGAAATGATAGTATTTTCCAAACTATCGGTATCGGCATTTATGATGGCCGATAAATGAATATAAAAAATAAAAAACGGACGAAACACCGCTCAACCACATTATGAGTGTTGGTGTTTCATAGTTTGTCCACCAGAGGGCGCTCTACAACGTGCAGATTGGCAACACAGCTGATCCAGCTGAGCTGAGTCATGCTGCGCCACGAACATTGCATTCACAACAGATCATCCGTGAAGTGCATGGTAAGGTGGCAACTGTCACGAGACATACATTGCTTGAATAACAATTAAAAGAACATCCTCATCAGTTCTCTTAACTCAAATAAGCATTACAAAATTCGTGACTGCCAAGTCCAGTTTTGCTTTTACATGTAAGCCAAGAGTGAAACAGAATTAGCTTACGTTAGGTTGTTCCAGTATAGTTGACTGACTGTCAGTTTAACTCGGACAAAGTGACTGAATAAGATTCTTTAATAGCATGACAGTTTGACAGCATGAGACGTATCATCTCTCCCCTGCCCGTTATTTTGAAAAAAGTATGTTTTACAATATTTTTGCTGTCCATTTCTAAAGCTAGACTTAAGCTAACCACAAAGCTAGCTAATGCCATGGCTATCAGTGGAAGACCGCTAACATTAATGCGCTTGGAAATCACAACAAACTTTTTCTGCCTACATAAAGTAATGATTACTGTATTTATAACTAGTATATTTATAGTTCCAGTCCCTGCATTGTAAGTTAGGCACTTGGAGTGAACGAAAGTGCGTTGCTGACTTCGTTCAGACGCTGCATTAGCGAGTCAAATGATTGATTTACTGCATCATCAGTAACGTTAGTAGATTTTAGAAGGTAGGCAGCAAATGATGATTGAAAATGGTTTGTGGTAGCTTGATGGATAGAATTAAAAGAGTGCATGTAAAGGGATAAGCAAGTTGGCATTCTAATTATAAGGTAGCTCATATTTATACTGTATATAGTTTATATTTTGCTGTTGTTATTTATCAGAACTTATAGAACTTAACTGAATATTTTTTTCCAGTCTTGCTCAGTTATATTTATGAAGCTTACCACATCTATTAATACTATATAGATTTTTTTTGTTTTTGTTATTGTGTTTTCGTCCAAAGGACTTTTTTTTATATTTTTATACATTTTATTTATCAGAACTTATATTTAACAGAATATATTTTTATGCTCCTCTGTTCTGTTGTAACAATAAAACAAACAAGTTTATTTTTAAACTGCATTATCATATTATATTAGAGAGGCTGAGGGATCATGAATAACTACAAATAAGGGAAATCTGTCTTTTACGCGTTTCTGTGTATATATATATATATATATATATATATATATATATATATATATATATATATATATATATATATATATATATATATATATAATATATATATAATATATCGGCCGATATATCGGATTTTTAAATCACCAAATATTTGTATCGGTATCGGCCTTAAAAGTCCTTTATCGGTCGGGCTCTAGTGCAGTGTCTATTCTCTGAGCATATAAGCCCTGTCCGCGTGAGGTTCTTGAGATTCATGCATTTATTAGAGAGAAGAATATGTTCAGCCCCCTCCCTCCAAAGCTTCGGAAATTGGGTGTTGATTACTACCGAAGCATCGAAGCTCAAAAAATGGTATTCGGACCAGCCCTAGTATGGTGTGCTTTCCTGGTCACATCACAGAACAAAACGGTTAAATCTATGATTTCTTATTGTCATGTTTGTGGTCTCTCACATTTTGCCTCTCAGCTTATAAGGTTTAGCTGAAACATGTGGATTCATTTTTTTTTTGCTTTAAGTTATAATATTTCAGAAAATTGAAAAATGTAAATTCCTTCATGACAAAGCGACAACTATTGAAATAGAAGAGATGCCTTTCATTATGAGTTTTTCTCCTAACCTACCCTGCAAACATTACATGTTCTTTGTTTCTATTTCAGTGCTGTTGCACTGGGTACCCCTGTACACACTCAAATCTCATTGGACCGAAGTACTGCTCCAAATGTAGAAGTGTTATTCCTCTAATAATATACCTCAAACGTGGTTTATGACTGATTGTGGAAGTTGAGAAACGTTGGATATTATGAAAGATTCCTCAAGGTCTACAAGGAAACCCTAAAAATGGATGAAGTCTTGCACATACAAGGTATGTGTCAGTTATGTTTTCTCTGAGTTATTGTTCAATTGCTGTTTTTCCTTTGACCCACATTTTGTTTGATTTTCTTTAATCCCGTTTCACCTGTCTAGTTAATTAGTCACCCATCTCCTCGTTAATCAACTCATCAGTTCCTTTGTTTTGCCCCATGTATTTAAGCCTTCAGTTTCAGGCCCCGTCCACACAGAGACGTTTTTAACTGTATGCGTAAAAATTTTGTATCGCATCAGCATTTCGTCCAGACAGATCCAGCGTTTTAGGAGCCTGAAACCGGGTCCCAGAGTGGATAAATCTGAAACGTTTTCAGCCGATCCGTATATTTTGTAAAACGGTGATGTCCCGCACGGTAAAGACTAGAAGGGGTACAGCTACGGCCACTGGGCATGTGTACATCAATAGTGTGTCATTTTAATTACTGTATTTGCATTATTGTAAGGGCAGGTTTAGGGTTGGGGTAGGTGTAGGTGTTAATAAAACAAAATCTGGTAAGTAATTTTATTGTGAGATTTTGCCTCACTTCCGACCATTGCTGTACCCCTTCTAGCCACAACTCTTCTTCTCCATTTTAGTGTATTTCTGTGGCAGACTTACAGCACCACATACTGGTCTGGCATGTATACTACATCGTTTTGACGCGGTTTCAGTGGTTTTGTGTGTACGCAGATATTCCTTGAGACGAGGGGGAAAAGATCTGATAGGGAAAGCTCTGGCTTCGTGTGGATGTGGCCTCAGTCTGTTCATGGTCCTGTATTGATTTGCGCTATCTCCTAGATATTCGCCTGTTCCTTGTGTGTTAAGTTAATGATAAAGACTTATTTTCACTTGATTCCTTCGCCGTGCGCTCATCTACCACCACCGACTGTGACAGTTTAATGTTTTATCATTTTGTATAATTTATTCACTTTGTTTTATTTTGTGGTGAGTACTGTCTTCCTGGCGTTTGAATAGGTCACTCCTAAACTGCTCAGCTGCAGACTAAACACAATTGAATGCGTTTCCCATGCTCCTCAACTCCATAGACTACTAAGACCTCCACTCATCCTGTGACTCTTTCATTGCCTATTTTTGGGAAGCTTTTGTCAGTCTTGACAGAGATTATGCAGATGAGGCAGCCACACGCATCCTGGAATGGTTTAAACGGGTCGGTGTAAACAAAGAGTGTCGACGGCTTACATGCTGACAGGATGTGCCTCTCCATCACCACTTTCCCTCAGGGCTGCTGATGAAGGGGCTGCATCTCCTCAATTCAGAGCTCGCTTCACAGCCAACGCAGCGTTGTAAGCTTTTCTCCTCACCCACACAACCTTTTTCAGCAGCAGAAGGGATGGTTTTAATAAGCGATTAAATATGTACTCACCATGTAGTGCTTTTTTTTTTAAACCTCCTCATGGCTACTGTAAAATCACTCAAAGGGATGAATAGGCTGAAGGCTAGATTCATTAAAAGCTGGTTTTGTTTAAAGATCATGCATTTCTTTTTTTCTGAGAATTCTGAGCGGGACAGACCTCTGAATGGACCTTATTTTCAAGTGGTGAAGAGAACCTCAAAATATTTACCAGTGGAAAAAGTCATTAAAAATAATGATAATAAAATGCAAGGTTTCAAATAGATTTTTAGCATGCATAAAAACATGCTATTCTAGACCTGGCTCTGATTTTGGACCCATTTGCCATCAAAGGATGACCTGGCACAGTTTCAAAATTGTTTAATTTAAAGAGATGTTGAAACTAAACCAGCTGGTTCTAAAAAGCATCTGTCTTCACTGATGCCCATTCAAATATAGCTGGGTATTCTGACAAAATGTCTTTCTTTTTCTCAGGGCTCCAGACTGCGACCAAATGGTTGCATTTTGCGACCTTTTTTCCTGCTGGTGCGACAATTTTGTCAGAGGTCACACTGGTGCCTCCACCAACTGATAAGAGCTGCCATTTCTGTTTCATATGAGAAACATCAAATGGCAAATTAAACGAAAGCAGAGTGGAACTGCACTACTCGTTTGAGCCGTGATGCGCAGACCGCTTATCAGCTCAGAGCAATATCAGAGCCGCGCAAGCTCATACACAGGCCGATCTCGATCACATGACTCTGTTACTACAAAGCGCTGGAGATCCAGTGAGAAAGCGATTGAATCAAGCGATTTGAAGTATTAATAACATCGCTACTATGAGATCTAGTGGAAGTGTTCTGTGCAGAATTCATTGTTATAAATCATATATCAGATCAAACAGAGCTGACGAAACCAGGAGAAACATTGAGCCATGAGCGAAGATCAGGGGTTTCAGTCATAAATCACCAACATTCACCATGATTTACTATAGTAACACACCATGGTATTGTGGAAGAAATAGGTGAAGGTGTTTTTTTAATTTTTTTATTATTGATCTCGTACAACATATTAAGAGTGAAATTGAAGCACTTTTCAAGGGCTTCACACTTTCTCCAGCACTTCAAAGATCTAAATATTATCCAATTTGAATGTTATTTATTTGTAATGTGTAGATTTGTAAAACTTAAAGTTTAAAGGTGTAGGAAAACTAACACTGTGGCAAACTTAATTTTTTTTTAAAAGTCATGAAATGACCACTATAACCAGTAGATGGAAGCAGAGGAGCACTTATTGACTTATTAGTCATTTCCAAAAAGTAGGAAGTCATAGTCTCATGACAAAAAAACAAACTTTTCTTAAAATTGTGACTGAATTACACAGAAGAGCGCTCCCTTTTATAATCACTGAAGCTGACATTCAGTTCAGTGTGATACTATAGTACTATAGTAGTATATACTATACTGTATATTGTGATACTATAGTACTACATACTATAGAAGAACAATGGTACATTTAATAAGAGTACAATATAAAAATGTTCCCTATAAAAATGAGGTTTTTGAACATTATGGTTGTTGATAAAAGTTAATTTTATCTGCATAAATAGGGGTAGGGGATTATAGATAGGGGATTTCATCTTTATTTTTATTTCCTTTTAATTTCCTTTTAATTCCTTTTATAACTATTATACTATATATATTTTTATTTTATTCACTTATAACTATTTTAACTTCATTTCTGTGTAAAGCACTTTGGATTGCCACTGTGTATGAAATGTGCTATACAAATAAACTTGCCTTGCCTTGCCTTGCCTTGCATATCAATTCAAGCTCAATGCTTCACTGTTAAATTTCCAATAAACAAACATGTTATATTATTAGTAACTGCACTTTATTAGCAAAACAATAGTAATTTTATTAAATTCACTTTATGGTCAATTTTCCTCCAGTGCCACTATCTGTAGAACTTAGTGGTGCTGGTGCTACTGCTCTCAAATGTTAGTTGGGGTTAGTTTATAGTCTTGATTTTTACCAGTTTATTCTTGTGGATCAGCATTGTCATGTTTTTTTTTCTGCTGATATGGATTTTTTTTTTGGAAAATGTCATGGATCTTCTTTCTGAAAAGCTGATAAGCCTTTTTATTTTGTTACCCTGCCTATACCCTACCTATACGAGTGTATAGTTGGTTTCAATTTGTTATCTGAATTTAGAGAATTTGTTTCTTTCTGCAACCCTAGAAACGTATACCTGCATCCCTAGACTGCTTCTCTACAACAGGTGTGCATCTAGAATTTCTACAGCTCAGAAGAATTGAGTCACTTTTATGAAACTCATTAATTTTTTTCACTTCAAAGACCTGGTGATTTTGAAGAGGATCAAACATGAAGGATATGTAAGAAAAGGGAGGGGGGGGGGGTTGCTTTTCTAGGTCAGAAAACCTTTACGGCTCAGGTCTGCCCTGCGCTTGGAGGATATTTGCTTTCAACGTGATATACGCAGACAAGACATTCACTGGTATCTAAACAGAAGACATTCAGCCCAGTGATTAGACTACAGCTAAGTGTAGCCTAAGGCATGCTTACTGCAATATTCATCATAGCTATAGATTCTTTTAATGCCCCTATCTTGTAGTTTTGTGTAAACTGACTAAAAAGGGCAAATCTCATGGGCATTGTTCTACCTTTTTTTGCTCAAACAATTGCTGACTTGTTCTGTTCTGCTTTGATGAAATCGGATCTAAATAGAAGACACAATTGCAATGCACAGTATACATTTCAACATGAAACTTTTGATGAGAAAGTCACTCCATCATTAAAATGTATTTGGATGTAAATGGATGGATTTTTCCACCTTTTTTATGAAACTGGGCATGCATTTAAACCTGCTACATCAATTTCAAAATGATAAAATACAAAGAGTATAAAATTTAACTCTGCAATATTATTAGTAGTGCAGTACCAAGTATATTTTAATGTTTGGAATGTATCATTTGCAATTTATATTATTTTAAAACAAACAACCCCGTGGGCCAGATTTACTAACAGCTTGTCTCACTACTGTCATAAATTAGCGCTGAAAAGGCGTGGACAGGGTTGTTTTTGCGGCTGACATTATTGTATATGCATTTGCAGGAGTTTATCTTTCAGACGCAACATCTATCGGAGGAGAGTATTTAATTGAATCATGCAGGGTGATTTACTAAGGTTTGCTCTCGTCAGTTTACTGGCATTTGCGCCATTATTTAACACCCAGAAAAGCACGTCTTAAACCAGACACTAGTTTGCGTTGCTCTTGGTAGATTGTGTTGGTCCTTATGGAAATAATCCGGCTGTGTCTGTGTTCTTTAATTTGTGCATCATCAGTAGATCACATGCAGCAACGTCCACTCCCATCAGCTATGTTTCCATCTACTTATTTTTATGCGCATTTTGGGATATCGCATCAAAAAATGCTGAATGAACACAGGACATATGTGGATTGCTTAAAGGTCCCATGGCATGAAATTTTCATTTTATGAGGTATTTCAACATTAATATGAGTTCCCCTAGCCTGAATATTGTCCCCAAGTGGATAGAAATGTTGATCGGTGTAAAACCGAGTTCTGGCTGTCTTTCTCTGCCTTTGAGAAAATGACAGGCCAGACTAGCCAATCCTGAAGTCTCCTGGTTTGACGTCCAAGCAGGAACGGTTTCCTCCCTTTCCCCCGCCCAGAGAATCTGGCACGCCCATGCAAACACTCAAGATCATTAACGTTACTTGTGAACGAGTGAACACTGGCAGTTTCTCAGTGTTTGGATGTACAAATGAAAACAGAAGTCTTTCTTCAGTTCCTTCTGATCTGTGATCATTGATTTCTTATGTGTAGCTAATTATTTATTATTTGTGGACATGCAGCGGCTTCTCTCTCTCCCGACAGAACGGTGTTTTCGTGTTTTCTATCTTGTGAGTCAGTGTTTTTGTACGTCCTCGACACGTCTATCTGTTCTTAAATGTGCATACAGTCGGGAGTTTCTGCTCAACATCAGCAGAGCCACATCTTTAGAGATAAACTTCAAACACGCCGAAGCTCGGCCTCCAACATCCCCGACCCCCAGTACTGCATCTGGCCCACAGCGGAGGCACCAAACGCGGCGTGAGATTAAGCAGAAGGAGGGTAAGCGTTAGGGTATCCGGCTAGGCTAGCCAGCTTTCCCCACAATAAACTGGATTACATTCGATTACTGCTGTTGTGTCTTTGTTTGCGCTGTGTAACGTCACTCAATGCGCGTCAATGACGCTATTCATATGATTGGAACATATCTAGAAATAATGCTATATTCAACACTTACTAACTCGTTCATCTCGCTGTAATGGTACATTGCATGTGTTACAAAGTTGGTAGAATAATGATGAAGAGGACTCGGTGTGACTGGGACTCGTGTTTATTCAGAACTCTCAGATACAAACACAATAAACTCGCGCTGACTGACAGCGCTCTCATAACGCAGTAGTTACTATAAATAACTTTGTTAGCAATCGCTTCGTCTCCGTGATGTCCGGTTCGCGAACGAATCATTCTTTTGAATCGGTTCTTTTTAGTGAACCGAACCAGTTCACCAAATCGGACTGAATCGTTCTAAACGGTTCGCGTCTCGAGTCAGCGCTGATCCATAATTTACTAAAGTTACTAACTTTCTGACATGAGTGACAGCCCCTCCGACTAGAAATAAACTAATAACCTGAAGTATATGCTAGTAACTACAACAGTTCACCCTGAACTGAGACATGCTGAGAGAACTGATGAGAAGTGAACACAGGTCCATCCGTCTCTCTGGCAGACTCGTGCCTGCTCGTGCCTCGTTAAACCACGCCCCCTCCGCTCATTTAAAATGCAAAGATGTCAGCCAATCACAACAGTGGGCGTTTTTACTGAAGTCTCACAGCAGACACGCCTCTTGAAGCAGGGCATTCAGCCACAGGGCAAACAGCAGTATAGAAAAAATGCCTTTTATTTCTAAATTATGACATTTTATGATGTAAAAATCATACTAATAATATAAGTACACCTCAGGAAACACTATAAAATAATAGAAAAATGCCATGCCATGGGACCTTTAATGCATACTGTCTTAAATGCTTTTTATGTGTAGTGTCACTATTCTACCACTAGATTATCTGTGTAAGCATGCTCCGAAGTGTACTTATATTTACACACATTTCTACGTATAAGTACAAGTTGGTAGATCCCACACTTTGCGTGAAACTGTTTTTGTGCACTCATTACGCACAAATCTTTGCATACGCACCGTTGATAAATGAGGGCCTAGCTCTTTTTACGGAGGTGAGTGACTCATCTCTTCCTCTGACCTAGCATAAAACTTTATACGTTTAGTGGACTAATGATGCCTGAGATTGTATTTCTTGAAAATGACATTTTATTCCTTTCAGATCAGACAGGTAGCAGTCCCATTAGGAGACCAGAAACATCACAGTATGGCTTTGAACTACCAGTCAGTTATTTAAATATAAAAGAACTAGAAAATACATAGCTATCAATTCACATATGAAATCTGTAATTAAAGTTGGCATGAAACGGATGTTGAGAGAGTCTTCCCTGTTGTGGCATGTATCCGAGTGAAACGGCTTCTGGAATTTAAAAATTGTATGGGTGTGATTTTTGTTTTAGTTAGCAATGCCCAGCTGATCTGAATGCCAATTTGCAGTCAGTTGTGGAGGATTTTTAGTCTTATATTTAGTCCCAATGCCATTTGGAGGGGAAGGGACGGTTAGTATTTTCAATGAAAGATTACGAGTGCACATCAATTTAAAAAAAAAAAACTGTGCATGGATAAATCATTCATAATAAACTGCAGCATTCTGTAAAAAATATATAATTTTGGTTTTTCACTGTTGGCACCCCGCTGGCTTGAATTTAGGCAGAACTGCAGGTGTGTATGTCTTCCTCTGATAGACCTTCTGTGGTTGACACAGGCAAATACAAATGTGTCACATTGAAGATAATTCTGTGCTTCCTTCCACCTAATAAACCTAAATATGTGCTGTTAGACATGCTGTTTTGAAAACAATTAGTTTTTGCGTTCAGATGGTTTCCAAATGTTTAACTCTGAAAATCAATGGAGTTTAGCTGAGCCACCAGCTTGACTCGTTTAGGGAGTCATCTAAGATTTAGGCTGGTAAGGGTAGCTGTGCAACACGTTTTTTTTTTTTTTTTAATCAAAATGTACCCAATTTCCTGTTAGTATACACATTCCTGATTTTGTTGTGCATGCTCAGTGCACATTTATTTCGAAGGCAAATAAGTCATTCATCAAAATGGCAACTTATGTCTTGTAAATTAACGGCACTGGTCGTGTTTCAGGGAAGTAGCCATCCGGTAAACTCCAGTATGGAGCACCCACTTTTCATGATGCAGTCAGTTCCTGATAAAAAATGTTTTTCTTGTTGACTTTCCCATGCAGTGTGAAGTAAGCAGCTTGCCATCTAAATATAAAAGAGAATTCATTATTATTACACTTCATGAGAGGCGGCTTTCTGTGTGCGTGTGAGTACGGAATTGAGTTCTCTTTGTTATTGTGCTTTAATTTTAAAATTGCATGAAAATGCGCACACAGGATTCTATAAGCAGAGTTGAATTTTTACATTTCTTATAAAGTATCCCATTTCTGACCTTTTCGATTCCCAACCCTAAAACTGAAGCTGCCAAAAATGGCTTATTTACTAAAATATCTCTATATATTGTAAATAATGGTATACGGTGTGTAACAGGGTCAAAACGGTGTTTCCACTCGCTACACTCATTTTCATCTATGGTCCCTTTAATTGCACTCTACCTACACTCCACCCAGATAACGAACTGGTTCCGGTAGGGTCATTTATGGCGCTTTTCCACTGCGTGGTACGACTTGGTTCAGCACGGCTCAGCCCGCTTTTTGGCTCGGTTTGGTTTTCCACTGCAGTTAGCACCGCTTTAAAGTGGGTGGGATTATAGAATGATTGTTGTAATTGTGCCGCCTCTACTTCTCGGCATGTGGAGGTTTTTAACTACAAGACGAAGAAGTTTGTTTCAAAGGAGGCTGATAGCAGCAAAACAAAATACGGCTAAAAACAAGAGAGTCTTAGGCCTCGTACAACAAAGCGCAGATGACGACATCACTTGATTTGCTCGACAGCGCTCAAGGGAAAACTAATCTTGTATTAAGCAATACGTTTAGGGACTCAATCGCTATATCACTGTCACAAAAGCATATATTGGTAGTGACGATTCTCTCTGAACAATCAGTGATCTGCAGTGTTTACACGTCACTTTTTAGTATCATTACGGCATGCTTGGAACCTCAACAGAGGTGGTAGTATTTAAGCAAGCCGAACCGAAACGCACCATGCAGTGGAAACGCGCCAAAGCGAGTCGTACCAAACCGCATTTAGATTCGCGCCAGCCGAGAAAGTGAATGGTTGCGAACACGATGCATGAGGGTGATTTGCCAATCTGATCATCGCTGTTTAATGTGTTATCAACAGGATAAAAATCCATCCTCAAGCCCGAATTGGTGTCCATTGTGAGTTTTACCCAGAGCAGAGACAACCCTGTTACATGTGCATGTTGGTGTGCCGAATGGAAATTGAGAGAATATTGGATTCAAATGTCGCTCCATGTTGACTCGTAGTCTTTCAGTTGTTCAAACAGATTATTCAGTTTGTGTTCGGACTGATGTCACAGTGGATGGCTTGGTTTTGAACACAGATCCGCGGTCAGCGAGTCATCTTTAAGCAGAGAGCTGAGTGCTGGTGAAGTAGTCGGGGCCAGCCTTTGATGAGCAGATAAAAAGAAGTGCTGGAACTCTGGCTTTTACTCTCCCCCTTTCAGCCTTTGAATCAGGAAGGGACTTTTCAGATGATTCCTGTTTGTTTTTCATTTTTTGACAAACAAATCCAGCTCTCGGCAAGCCCGCAACTCTGTTTGATGAGGAAATGAAAGTCCAAGAGGGTGCATTATTCCCTCCAATATTTCTGCCACTATCGGCATTGTTTGTCCGTTTTATCTTTGTGTGGCTGTATAATTTAACCAAACCCTCATCCTCAGTTCAGTAGGAGATTTTTGTCAGCGTGACTCTCCTCATAACGTCTCCACATTCCCTCCAGCATGTCATCTCTCACCCCAAGAAAGCAGAACCCTCTCTCACAGCTGTCAGACATGACAGAGAACTTCTGGACTTACGTTGTGCAGGGCTCTTGCCACCAGGTTATAAGTTATCCATACTGTGCCTTGGAGTCTCTCATACGATTGCCTTATAGAAGTAATCGCCCCTAGATGATTCAAGAGTCCAGGATCTTTCCCAGCCTACCCCACACATCAGCCAAGGTTAATATACTGTATCTGAAGACTGATTCCAGTGTGCCTTCAAGTCAAATAACACTGCAATCTTATTAAATAAGAGCAATTACATTCATGTAAAAAGGCCCAAGGGCAGAAACATTGGGTGGAGGCAACACTGTTGATTTGATGCAATTCGAAAGCAAAAACCAGGGGGAGTGTAAGAGGTGTGCTTAAGGTAGGCATTACTTTTACTACCGCTTGTACAGTACTACTCTTCAGCATATTTCAAGAAAGATAGTACTCCCTTTTTAAAGGGTTTAAAGAATACTCAGTTTTTTTTTAAGGTCCTCAATAAGCTCAGGTGTCCAAATGCACATTTTATATTCCCAGTGAAACTTGTAATGATGTTCTTTAATTCTGAAGCTCACCATTCAGACTCTGGTTTCTAAAGATCCTTCTTCATTTCCCTACAAACGTTCCTTCTTCATCATGTACTATTCCCTCGGTCTTGCTGGCATTGTCAGCAGCCCATTTTATTGCATAGACAGGTTTTGGTTTGCCTCCAGGATGGCGCTCTTCCACTAGTCTCCCCGGAGTCCATCTGATCAGGAAATGTATGAGATGTATAAAGTAAATGTATAAGGAAATGTGAATCCATCATCCCCAGGAGGGAGCTTGTCTTGTCCATTACATTCAGGTGAATTTCCCATGGAAAAGACTTGTGTGTTTTGTTCAGTTATTAAAGGTCCCGTTTTTCGTGTTTTTTTTGAAGCTTTAATTGTGTTTACAGTGTGCAATATAACGTGTTCATGTTTCATGTGTAAAAAAACACCGTATTTTTCACACAATTTACTTATCTGTATACTGCTGTTTTCACTGTCCTCAAAACGGCTTGAAAGATTTCCCTGTTCTATGAAGTCCCTCCTTCAGAAACACGTAACGAGTTCTGATTGTGCCAGCGGTTCCCATGTTGTGATTCGACAGCAGCATAGCGCACATTGCCCAGAAAGGTCCCGCCTCTTACCATAACGGGGAGATGAACGCGCTCAAACTACAGCCCCTGAAGGCCAAACAAAGGTTATTTTACAGGTATTATATATGCTCTAACAGCAACATTACACACTAACTAAAGTTTGAAAAATGGGATCACGAAGAACGGGACCTTTAAGTCAGACCAGATCAAGGAGTCTCCCAATACGATGTGTTATGATTGAGAATTTAAAGGTCCTGTTCTTCGTGATCCCATTTTTCAAACTTTAGTTAGTGTGTAATGTTGCTGTTAGAGCATAAACAATACCTGTAAAATGATAAAGCTCAAAGTTCAATGCCAAGCGAGATATTTTTTTTAACAGAAGTTCCCTTTCATAGCCTACAGCGAACGGCCGGTTTGGACTACATCCCTGTACTTCCTGCTTTAATGACGTCAGTAGAAAGTTTGTCGACTAACCTCCGCCCACAAGAATACGCAATAAAGGGGGCTTGGTCCTGTTGCTCTCCCACGTGGAGAAGAGGAAGTGTTGCGTTTGTATAGTGTTTGTCGCCATGTCGTCGAGACCGGTCGAGACGCTGTTATTTTCATCCCGGAGTCAAATCACCTTTGTTTGGCCTTCAGGGACGCTGTACTTTGAGCGCATGCATCTCCCCGTTATGGTAAGAGGCGTGACCTTTCCGGGCAATGTGCGCTAAGCTGCTGTCGAATCACAACACGGGAACCGCTGGCACAATCAGAACTCGTTACGTATTTCTGAAGGAGGGACTTAATAGAATAAGGAAATCTTCAAGCCGTTTTTAGGACAGTGAAAACAGCGGTATACAGATGAGTACATTGTGTGAAAAATACTGTGTTTTTTTACACGCGAAACATGAACACATGTTATATTGCACACTGTAAACACAATCAAAGCTTCAAAAAAACAGGAAAAACGGGACCTTTAAATGCAAAACTAATCTTCCATAATTTCTCAATGTTTATAGGTTCACACACAATGATAAGTGTTGTCCTCCATTGCATGGACACACCAGCAGGTACTATTGACTAAATGCATTGAAAGAAGTGTAAGCCATTGTGTGGAAAATGGTAAATGATGACAAGTTTTAATTTGGGTGACCTGTTCTTTTAACATTAAGTAATGTTTATGATCACATTTATGTCAACTGAACATCATAGGTGATGTCTTCCCCATCAGGCAAAGTGAGGCATGTATTCTCTACAGTGCAATCATCATGACACTGTGAGATAGTCATGGCACAGTGAGATATACCTCTGCAAAGAAAACCCTTTCCCGACAATATAAATGGAAATGACAACCATCATTTTACATCAAGGTAATGAACCACCTTCAAATGCTAATAACAACTCAATGGACCAGGGTCTGGGTCTGACAGCCAGTATACATTAGTAACTATAAAGCACAATTCAAACTCACTCAAGTGCACATTGTGCTGTTTTGTTTTTGTTGTTTGTTGTTGTTTTTTTTCACTGCAGTTTTAATGAAGCTCATCGGCATAGTTGCCAAGTCCGCGTATAACACGCGACTTTGGGCTTCTTTTTTTGGCAAGTCGCGTTCAAAAATCACGAGTCGCGGGTTGCAGTTTTTTTGGGCTTATTTAAAAAAATGTGGTTGCTTGTTAGGAAAATATAAGCAACTTCGTTTCTTTACATTTATGGTCACTGTTTTGTCCAAAACATTGGCTGACACTGTCTTCTCACAGCTAATAGCCATTCAGTGCAACGATACAAGTGCTGTAGTAATCCGTCCTCATATATCATATATCCTGCCTCCTTCTCCCCCCTCATTGAAGAGAAATCGCGTTCAACGTGCAGGCATGTGACGTTATAAATGCACGTAATGATAGTTAGTAGACTTAAATAGACGTATACATTTTTACAAACCATGCCACCAGCAGAGATGTACAGAGATGGAGAGGAAACAGGGAGCACCTAATTTAATTAAAAAATATATTTTTGTAATGTATTTAAAATTACAGGCTATTATTAAAAAAACAAGTATACTAATAATAACAGGTAGCCTATGGTTCGAATTTATTTTATTATAAATATGTGGCTATATTGCAGCGCTCCCTTAGTGCTTGTCTGTGTCCCAGTGTGCATACTATCAAACGTATAGTAATAAATAGTATGTGTCATTAGTAATTTTCAATACTATTTAGGGCAGATAGTATATGCACATTGAGATGTAGGGCTTATCTTTTACAAGGTTTTGCAGTGTGTGTTCACTACTTACTGCCCATATGTGTGCACTTACTCCGACTATGGGTTACCATAATTGGCCTTCTTGTCACTTTTTCTCTTTTTCGATCTCCAAACCTCTTCTGTTCACAGCTGATCGGAAGATATTGAGTGTCCTTATTGCAATTTGATAATTTTTGTAAAATAACATCTGTTTTTGCTCTTCAAACTCCGAAAGGTTTCAGTGTCATATGTTGCAGGCCCATTTATTGATAAAAAAATATTTATTATAAATAATATTGATGATAATAAATAATTTAATAATATTGGGCTTGTTTTGGGCTTGTTTTTGAAGCTGCGGTTGCTTATTTGTCTCGCGAGAGTTGGCAACACTGCTCATCGGATGTATACAGACACAAAATAATATCAGTCTTTATTTATCAAAGTCAAATAAATCTTGTAGTGAACGCGTCTGCATACAGTAGATAAAGAAACATTAAGATTTTCACAAACGGATAGAAGGGATCCTTTGACCCTTTTTAAAGCCTTAATATTGTTCGAAGGGGCATATTATCTTCAAAGGCCACAGATGTTTATGTGCCCAGATAAATCAGTACTTTCAGCGTGCAAGAGAATTATTGTAATTTCAACTCCTGGGCATCTTCACTTGCTTATATTTAGTTTCTGACAGTAACTTCCTCTGATATTGCTCCATCGTAACTAAGCTCTCTAAAACACTATTGCTCTATAAGTATGCTCAGATGCTTTAATACTCTTTGTTTACCTCTCTCCCTGTGCTCAACTTATTCTCCATTGCATGGACACACCAGCAGGTACTATTGACTAAATGCATAGCTGCTGTCCATAAAATACCGCTAATCTGCCAAATTGTGTTCATTCGCACTAGGGCTGCACGATATTTGGAAAAAACGTACATTGCGATATTTAGTTTTTCTGCAATATATATTGCGATATAAAAACAATTTCACCAGATGATTTTAATAGCTCTATTTGAAAAGAATGAATCATTCTAGAATAATTGGAGTGATTTTGTAGGGGAGTGAATCTGCATAGAAAATAATAAACAGCATCGATAAATACAACAGAAGAAAGATACGATGAAATAAGCATGCGTTATGTTTTACAGGTAAATCTAACGGTATGCAGGTACAGAAATTCAATAATCAAATGTAAAATAAGTCTTCACTATATAAATTAAATATAATTAATGAATTGATACAGTTTATAACCATTGGGTTGCTGTCCCTTTAAGACGAATGCACAGACCTAATATAAATGACATGCATCCATTTTCTTTTCTTTCTCAATTGTTTGTAACACATAACCGATTGTGTTTACTAGGGATACTCGACAAGATGGGCATTTTGCGTGCACATGTCCGTTTCCTGTCTTCCTGTCTGTGTGTGTGTACAGAAAACAGCGCAAATTACAGTCCTCTTGTGCTTGATGTCTGACTCAACTCAACTTAACGCATGCAAATGCTTTCACTTTATGATGGTTAAACTTTGCAATTAAATCACATGCAATCATTAATCAGTTAATGAGATAATTAAGTGATTAATTGAGTGATGATTGACCATTAGTGAAAAACACCTGATGATAACAAGCAGAATCACTGAAGGAAAGTGTCGCTGGTTTTAAGTCACCGTTATGGTGATTAGAGTTTGTCTCTTGGCTTTTTAAATATTTCTTATGGTTGCTTTAAATGTGTCCATAAAACACATTTGTTATGGCACAGAAAATATGTCTTCAGGTGTATTTTTTGATTGTAACAGTCATCATGTAGTGACCTGATGAACTGAGATCATTCTGAGCCCATCTCTGATCCTATGGTTGATGTGTTTTTTTATATTATTGATTACAGAACGTTACAATATGAGATTCTCCACTGATGGTCACCATTGTTGAGAATAATATGCTGATTCTTGATGTCTAAGTGATAGAGTAGTTCAAAGTTTTTTTGATCAGAACAACTTTTAAAAATCCCTCTGATTATATTAAAAATGTCAGATCTTATGCTGTAGAATCTCAGGGATGCTGTGACCAATAAAGTAAACCTAACTCGGAGACTAAGCTCTAAATGAGATCAGTGATTTAGGTCGAAACATAACCAACAACCCCTGATCACATTTTATCTTGGCTCCTCTGGCTGTTATAACTCCGTTACAGCAGCCAGACAAAACCTAGAGTTAAAAAGTCAAGAGCCTAACTAAAGCAAACATTGAACCGCCTACTCTTTCCTTCTGCTTGTTCACATCAGGTGTTCATCAGGTGCTCATTCACCACTCAATTAATCACTTAATTATCTAATTAACTTTAACACTGCTTCAGAGTTAATTTTAACACTCGAGTGTGGAGTCAAATAAACTTAAGAGTTAAATTAACATTGGAGTTTTTCCTGTGTATACTTGACATTGCACATCCTGCGATGGGACTATCGCAGCTGCACACATCGCAATATCAATATCGTGCAGCCCTGATTCCCACATCGTGGTTGTTGTATCAATCTATTAAAAATGACTATGTGGTTTCTTTGAGATAGTGTGCTCTGTGCCTAAAACAGAAAAAACAACTCTAGTGGAGAACACCAGCCTGTCTCCCTTGTCATCTAAATAATGAGTTTCATTTAGTCTGACACCATACTGGGAACGTTTCAGTATCTGCATCCCAAAATTGACTTCATTTGCCAGTCCCTTGCTCTCTCAGACAAGACTAAATTAATTAGCGGCAGATTGATATTGCTCTTCTCTCATAATGTGGTCCGTGGAGAAAACGTGACCCACTGCTTACACCTTGCCTGAGGACTAATAAGTGATCTGGGCGAGGGGGGGGGGGGGGGTCTAGGTCCAGGTTTTTCTTTCTGCAGTTTGCAGCAAGATTGAGCACTTTTTAAATCGGAGAGCCGTCTGCTTTGATGCAGGCCGCCTGTTGTATTTGAACATTTAATTTCGTTGGAAGTGAAACAGAGATAATGACCCTCTCTCGCTGTCTTCGCTGAGGGAAGCTTCCGTAGCCAGTGCAATTGTGTGTGTGTTGCGCACCAACATTTCTCCCCAGGATTAATTAGTTTGATTCACACTGTGACAGCCATGCCAACATCACTCCCCGGGGTAACTGGCAAACAAACAGTAGAAAAGAGATACCTTTTGTGTGTGTGTGTGTGTGTGTGTGTGTGTGTGTGTGTGTGTGTGTGTGTGTGTGTGTGTGTGTGTGTGTGTGTGTGTGTGTGTGTGTGTGTGTGTGTGTGTGTGTGTGTGTGTGTGTGTGTGTGTGTGTGTGTGTGTGTGTGTGTGTGTGTGTGTGTGTGTGTGTGTGTGTGTGTGTGTGTGTGTGTGTGTGTGTGCGCGTGCATGCATGTTAGTTAAGCTTGGGTATATGTGTGTGTTTCTGTGCTCAGCTTTAGCGTGAGTTTGTCAGATGCGGTACCCTGCATGCTTTTACCCTCCTGAATTCTTTAATTAGCGTACAGTAAATACTTAGACGACAGCAGAATGCTTGGGAGTTGGAGAAGGGAAAAACCCAGGGCTGCGTTAAGCTCCGGGGGAATGGGAAGTAAATCTGCAAGGTGGGGGTTTAAAAAAAAATAGTGGCATCCGGTCTGACAGCTTGCGTTTCCAGCGATGCACCTCAATGATCTTGTTCCATAGCCGCACATGGCTCATTTGTGTGGTGGTTCGTGTGCTCGCAAAAGCATGCTCTCTATTGTTGTGCAGCGTTGACACTCTGCGGAATGAAGATTTAATGAGTCTTAACTCCAAAGAACAAATCTGAGCCCAACCATTATTAGCCCAACCATCTCCGGGAGAAACGCTTCAAGGCCGTTTACATGACATGGCCGTTCTGACAGTAATGTTTTGGGATTCATAATAAGCCTCTTATCTGCACTGGAATTGGCTACTTGTTGGAGGCTGTAAGTAATTGATAATATGGAAACTTGATGAAAGCTCCACTGTCACTGAGGCCCGGAGGCTGCGCTGTGATATATGTTTCCTAGAAGACAATGTAATCGACTCCATAAAGCTCTCAGTTAATGGGGGCGATTGCTAAAGGAGGAAGGGGTGGATTCAGCATTAAACACCCACCACGGAGCCCTCTTTAGTCCGCATTTGAAGTGTCACGCCCCCATAATATAATAATGGTAGAATCCATTACAGTAACTTCTTTTGTATTATTAAAGCATATGTGTATAATTTTGTGCCACTAGCATTACCAAACAAAACATTTACACAGTTCAGCTATAATTGGTGGCAAGGCCGTAACCATGTCATAGACATTGGGGGAACCAAGGTTTTTTTTTTGTCTTATTAGTTTATTTAAAGGAATTTGATTATTAAAGGATTAAAAGGGATTTAAAAGAAATACAGAAAAATAAATAAGAATGGTAAAAGTTATGAAGTAAACTATTTACAAATAATTAAAAAAAAAAATAAACATGCACACATTCACTCTTATTTTCGTCTGCCCAATATGTAAAAATGCAAAAAGTTTCCTGTCACGTCAAATTCAGTTATGATTTACATAAATAATGTCATATTTTCAATTCAAAAGGTGAAATTTCATAAAAAAAATGGCAAGTAGTTTGCATCACTCGATATTACTGTCGGTCGCTGAATGTTTTAAACAGTTGTCAAATATTAAATGTTTAGCTACTTACATCTTATGACACACTCTTTCACTGCTGAAACTAAAGTGTTGCGTTGTAATTCGCACTAATGGTAAGCCCCACCTTCTTTGATTTTATTAGCCATCTCACTCATTCTGACAGTGACAAGCGCTGTTAGACCACTGAGGAAGACCAACTTAAAAACTTTTACTTTTGTCATCCTAGCAACAAACAGAGCGTTGTGGTATGTAATGGAGTACAGCAGAGGAGCATCAAGAATATCAAATATTGGGGGGGAAATTTGGCCATTTCTAATTATTCGGGTGGACTTGTCATTGTCTATAGTGGTTACAGCCCTGATTGGTGGTGGTTTTAACACTAGAAGTCCCGGAGATTTTTACCCCTCCTTTAGCCAAGTGGAAGCTAACTGGCTAGTCTTTTGGCTATCATTAGCATCAATTCATGTGTAAATGTGGTCATTACCTGAGCAATCTGCAGGGGGGTTGGGGGTGTGTGTGTGAATGGTTGCTGGTGGCTTGTTTGTATGTGTGGGGGAGGGAGGGAGGGCTGCCAACAAGACTCACCACTCGGCAGGCCTTGGAAATTATCCTGAGTGAAGGAAACCCTTGTGACTCAGATGGAGAAGACATAGAACTTAAGCCGGATTCGGACTCAGAGCTGTCTGATCTGTCTTCAGGTTAAGTTTCATTTCATATTATTTCCTATTTCATTTCAAACCAGACAATACAAAAAAGTAAATATTTATGTCACTCCACTCTGCTTTTTTTGTGTTTTTCTCTTAGTCCACTTTTTTGTTTGTACTACTTAGCAGACATTCACTGCCATCTGAAGTGCAAAACATTATTAGTTGTTTCTTTGCTTTAGTTGTATCTTTTTATTTAGGAAGATATTTCAGACATTATTCCGATACAGAGAAGGAGATACTGGAATTATTATTAGTATCTATGCATGCATTTGTGATATCATTTGACTTTTCCATTGCTCACAATTTGAATTTGTTCACACTGCAGATGAGGAGACTGCTCCTCAACCAAAAAAAGAGAGCCCGTTTGGGGACTAACCTGACAGAGACAGCGAAAGATGGCACAGTGTGGCGTGAAGAACAGGTGGGGATGCGTCTCCCTTTCACCCCAATCAAAGCGTACGCTGCAGATGGAGAGCCAACGGCTAAGGCCAGGAAAAGTATCTTGAGTCGCCTTCAGAGCTTCCTGTGTTTCATCACTCTTGACATGCTTCATAGCACTCAAGAATGGACTATTCAACATGCACAGGAAAGGCAGCATGTTCATTGGTTCATGGCCCTCCCTGAACTAATGGCATTTATTGCAATTGTCATCTTCCGGGGGCTTACCAAGGTTCCATCACTACATGACTGCTGGTCAGCAAACCTGAGAAACCCACATATCATTGGATCATTCTTTTTTATTTTATTTTGTACTGTTTTTATCAATAAATCTCAGCAACAAAGGAAAAAAAAAAACATGTGTGTTGATTTCTCCCTAAGATGGCAAAGTGAAACACAAGTTTCCTTGAAGTGGCTCAGCATGGCCCCACATCGTTTACATAACAAAAGCAACTGTTCACAGCTGATTAAGGATATTAGCCTAAAGCCTTCCAGCCCATCGGCTGTCCTGTGGGTTTTATAGGTAGAAAAGCCAAATGGCTGCTCCCTGGGACTTCTAGTGTTAAATTCATCCCCTAACCAAAAGGATTTGTTCATTGATTCATCCAGTGATCACATGAGTACTATAGATGTAAGTTATTGTATCTTCATCAACTAATTTTGTTCAACACATTAGGTCATTACTGAAACAAGTCTATTAAGCTGTAAAATGTGTATAGAACAACCAAGAGAATGTCTCCACAAATAACAGCAATTCTCCATTTTGTCAGCTGCCCCCCTCCCCAGGCTATAGAGAAAAGACAACAATAATAGCCTATATAAATGGATTAGGAGTTTACCGTTTGTGATTTTAATTGTGTTATCAGTCATTTTTACAGATTCCTAAAACGAGATCATTCTTCTGCCCCCTTTCTCTTCTTTGTTAGATCCAGTTGGCTTGTTGAACAAGATTGACTCTCAAGCCAAATTGAACCAATGACATGCCCCTTTTGTTCAGTCACTGTCGGTAAGTGTATCCTCTTTCTTGGTGGACATGCTTTGTTTAGTTTGTTCTTGATTGGCTTGTCTCATTCATTGATAAATAACATCCCAGTTTGGTCAGTGTCAATTATGGCTCGTTTCCACCAAGTGGAAGTTCAGTATAGTACGATTCGGGACCGTAAACCTTGATCCGCCTTGCGTTTCCACCAACAACAGTACCCTTTTGATATGTGTGGTGTAACGATCAACGTCATTCTTGCGCGAAGAAGAAAGTGATACAGTAAACAACAATGGACGACATACAGCAGACCTTGTTCTTGCTACTCGGTATGTGGCTGTTTGTCACAAGACGATGACCCTCTTTGTTTGAGCCAAGGCTGCAAGGAAAAACACAGTCGAAAAAGCACATGCAAGTGATGATTCTCTGTCAACCAATCTGCAGTGAATCTAGCTCCACCCTTTAGTACCAAACTACTATGCTAGGTACCCCAATGAAAGGGTGGAATTAGGACGGTTTGGAATTAGGGTGCCATTCGCAACTTCTGACAATGGAAATTGCAAAAATTGTGTACCGTACAGTGGAAACGAGCCATTAGAGTTGCTTAGTCTCAAAACATGAACATAAGCGCCAACCATTGATATTGGTCCTTCGTAACCAGCACTTTAATGCCATTTGTTGGTGCTATAGTCAGTTTTTTGAAGGCAGGAAAACATTCACACATTTGTTGAGCGAGAGACTTCAGTCAACGAAACATATCTTCAGTGCATAGACGTGTACAAGAGTGATTTGTTTAAAAAAAAAAAAAAAAACTGAATCACTCATGATTGAAACACCACTATTGTTAATGCATTTGTTAACTCCTCATCTCTGAACTCGCGGCCCGGAAGAATATGAGTCACCTGTTAATGTTGTGTAGGAACCCGAGGATGCAAATTATCTACAACACTGAGCTTGACATTTTGTGTTGACCATTCATCTTGCAAATGTCTATTATGAAATAATGGCTTTTAAGACACCGTGACAGTTACTCAGAGAAGCGCGGCTGCCTGCGAAAGTTTCTCTGTTAGAGTTTACTTTTCTGATTTAATCATAGCACCGCATCATTAATCTTCATCTGCCGGACACTTTGGCATACACATCGAGAGATAATGGGGAATAAGAAATTGTTGGAAGGGAGAGTTCGGGGTTCTAGTTTCATTTTGTGCTGAATCAGTGGTCGCCCATAAGACTCTGTGCCCTGTGTGACTCGGAGAGTCTCTCAGTAATGAGAAACCGTTGGAAGTGGTTCAGCTGGAGTTTGTCGTGGCATTTGGTTCCTCCATGTGCTGAGCTGAGTTTCAGGGTTCAAAGAACTTACATATTTAATGTAGACAGAAGGCTAGAAGGTGAAATGTTGATACAATGCCCCTTACTCTTGACTGCACTGTAAAATCCAATACATCATCCACATTGCCATGTACAGTTGGGTTCACAAGTCTGAGACCACATTGAAATATGAAAGGGATAGTTCACCCAAAAATGTAAATTCTGTCATTATTTACTCGCCCTCATGTCGTTCCAAACCTGTAAGATTTTCATCAATCTTCGGAACGCAAATTGGTAACACTTTTTAATAACTGCATGCTATTAATCATTACACTTTAAAAAAACACGCTGGGTTAGGGTTAGGGCTGGGTAAATATTGGATGGAACACATGTTGGGTTATTTTTACCCAGCTTGTTGGGTTTTATATATTAACCCATTTTCTGTGTTTTTTTTTTGTTTTGTTTTTTAAGTGCTAGGTCAGTCAATTTGATATTGAAGGTTTTTCATTTTAAATAAAATGCACTCTAAAATCTGTGATAATATATATTTAGGACAGTAACAGTTTGTATACCATATTTTTTATTCAATGGCAAGTCAGTCTTTTACAGTCATAAAATACTCAAAAATGTTTAGTAAATGTGTCAGGAGCAGCAACAGCAGCCAATAGGAATTTGTAGGAAGAAAACTGGGATCAGTAAGCTGTTCCAGTTCATTAAATGACAATCTTGTATATTAATTTTTTGAAAAATTACATAAAAAACAGCTTTACCTTGTGCCATCTCATCTGTCAGACATTTAAGTTTCAACCCGTCAAACCCATAGTGCGACCACAGTGGAGCGTGAAGGCAACTTAGGACCACGATGTCGCGTCGTGTTTCAGCCCTGGTCGTGCATTCAATTGGCAGGAAGTTAAACGTCCTGGTAGCACTGGCACGTCATTCGGCTAGCGTTCAGCAGACGTTAACTGTGACTTACAAGAGAAAAAAGGTGTGAAACTACAGGCATTTTCCTCTTTGTACAGTAATAATTTGATAGGGATACAATGCAATACAAACCTTAATTTCATTAAGAAATTTCCAATCAGGAAGTTTTCTCTCAGAACAGAACACAAAATGGCCGCTGACAAATGTATCCAGTTTTAATCATTTTGGCACAGACTACCCAATATTGGGTCACAATCACCCAGCAGCGGAGTTACATAAAATCTACCCAGCACTGGGTAAAATTTTGAAAAATAACCCAATAAAATGACCCAGCAGGCTGAACCCAGCATTTGGGTACAAAAAAATAACCCTGCAGTGTAGTTGAGGATTACTAAACAGTTACTTTGTCATTTATAGAGCATTAATAGAAATTAATAAGCAGTTTATAAATGCAGCTATAAATGCTTTATTCTTATTTATAAGCATATCTATAATGTTTAATTATTGTATTTTCATACTTGTATTAATGATCAATTTATCATTTACAAACCAGTTATTTAGGAGTTGTCAGTGGTTCATAAGATCATTTAGAAAGTGCAAGTCAATGATTAATAAACTATTTAAATGTACATTTATACATGCTATTATTTAGACTTACTCAGTGTGTTAATATATGCTTTATTAACATGTATTCATATTGTAATTGAGGTAGTTATTTATAACATTTAGTAGTTGTGTTAACTATTTTTGTGAGCTCATCTAAAGAGAGGACTATGTATGCCTCATACAGCTTTTAAGGAGATTTTAAAGTTATCTTTGGCACTTTAAAACTTTAATCCTGAAAAGAAACTATTTTATGATTAAATGTTTTTTTAATGAAATTAATAAGATTTTTTTTTTAAATTGTTCATTTTTCAAATAGACTTTTCACTCAATGTGCTAACATTTTTATTAAACTATTTTAGTTCAAATATCAGGACCACAACATACTTTTGAAATTGATGTGCACCTCACAACTAATAGATTTGCAATGCTCTAAAATGAACAAAATGAGAGATAACACAATGTACATTTTAAAGCTTTTTTTATGATCTTTTTTACATCCAAATTCCCGATTTGGTGCTGCAATGTGTGGGCTATGGAGTGTTGGCCATTGTTTCACAACCCACAGGCTTGTCTCTTCTTTGTCTCTACAGTTGTTTGTGAGTGGGGAGCTAAATGGGATTTTAAAGGGCTATTTTTTATGTTTGTCACACACCATGTTAAACAAATCTCTCATCAAAGCCTCCTCTGCAATTAAACCCACGGAACATAGAGCTCATTCACAGTCAGTTACAATTTACCCAACCACAAACATGATACCCATTCCTCATGTCCACATGGCTCAAAATCCTTACAAGCTGAATGTTGAGACTGCGCATATCTTGTTAAAATTTGTCAGTAGACATTTATTATAAAGGCGTCTTCTAGGTTCAAGCTCAAGTTCTGTTGACAGCATCTGTGATTTTGACATTTCAATGAAATAATTAATTCATCAAATTATTAGATTTCTGCTTTTAAACTGTCCGGAATGCCATGCACCCTTGATTTCCATTTGTAAGTGCGTTGCTGTAAACATTGCATGACTTATTTTGGTTTGTTTTTTTACTAAGGGACAAAATTATTTTCTGTGGTAAAATACAGCATGCCACAAATACTGTTTATTAAACATGGATCTGGCCAGAGAAAGTCTCGACGTAGATGAAGTTCTAATGGCTGACATAAGGCTGTCAACGCTCTGATTAGACTGCGCTAGAAAGGCCTTGAGAGTTATGAAGGTGTGCTGATTGCAATATCTTTCAGAAGTCCTTTGAGAAGTAAATTGCGGTAACCTTGGAGTTTGGTAATTACCCCAGACTGCTATCATTCTGGTAGTAAAAGAAAGGCCTTTCTAAACTCATGCACAGCGTCTTCTTTAATAGGATATTCAGCCGGAGGCTAAGCAAAGGGTAATGACAAACGTCTGCTGTGACTTCTAGACACTTTAGTGCTGGACGACTGCTTCTCAGTGGGCTTTCAATGCTAAGTGAGGATGGTTTTATGAGGCTAACGTCTTGCATTCCATCTGTCAGGAGACACCCTCACCCTTGTGCTTGAGCAGAAGTCATCAACTTTGACTGTTAATACTTCAATATCCAACTTTGTTGCATGAACTTTTTTAGCAATTCCATAAGGTGCTTTTTTTGAGAGAAATATAACAACTTCTTGGTATCAGCGTCTACACCATTGTGTCTTTAAAAAAAATGGTTTTAGGCAACAACAAAAAAACAGTCTGGGATCTACTACACCAACCTAATACAAACAATCTGCTGTATTATTTTTTTGTGTATTAATTTGTATACAGTAACAATTTGTATTGCAATGGTTGTGCAGTTTAATTTAACATTAATCCTAAATTACAATTAAACTTTTCAATAATCTTGGTACCAGGCATGTGAGTGAAGCGGTGTGACATGATTTTGACCACTTCATTAAGTTTTGTAGAAAGACATTCTTTAAAGCGAATTGCGTTCTCTATAAATTGCATCTGAATTGTAATCAATGTTTCGTCAACCAATTGCCTGGATTTAATCAATAAAAAGCAAAATAAGAACATCGGGTGTGGATTGAAGTGCATAACAAACAAACCCACTACCATGTTTCCGCAGCCTCTGAGTAGCCTACATCTTTCTGGTTTTAATTAATTTTTTGAAAAATTACAGTAGGCCTATATATAGTTATGACATTTGTGGTTTTAAAATGTATAAAGTGGTATGAATAAACATGGCGTGACTTGACAAACATATCCACATGATCAGACTATGATCTTCAAAACAATTTCACAGCTGTCATATTTGTTGTGTTTTTATTATTGAGAGGAAAGCACTCTGCACATGTGTTTGTGCGGAGTGTGAAAGCTAAAGTATAGCATGTTTCATGACATGGAGGCGCCAGCGCGATCACTTTTTTCCTGAAAACAGCGGAAACAGCTTAAAATGCTCTGTGATTTTTGGTCATACAGATAAAAGTAACGTATCAATCTTGTAAATGTTTACTTTTATTTTGTGTAAACTCACAATAACAAGAAAACATTTGTGCCTCTTTAAAATAATGAAAACATAGGCTGAATCCAAAATCGCCCCCTAAACCCTCATTCACTATTCCCTACATTAGTCCACTACTAGAGTTCACTTGAAGGAGTGAATGAAAACGAGTGTGTGAAGTCGGACAGCCGTTGAGTGTCCATCGGCTGTACACTCGTTATTGTGGGTCAATGTGAGATTGAATGAGTGTACTCAATAGTCCACTATGGTTTCGGACACCACTACAAATGGCTGTCCTCTCATATAATACCCTATTTGAGGGATAGGGGGCGATTACAGATTCAGCCATAGCCTACAGGATGCGCTTTCTGCCAAGCTGGAGTCTCATAAATGAACCAAAACTCAGCGTATAGGCTACTTGCCTCACAGACATGAGAAATATATCTATAGAAAGCTTAAAATGTCTACTTTTAAACAAATTAATTTAGAATCGAAAACAAAATACACTTGATCTCCGCTCCGAAGGAAACATTACTGCTCCCTGCTCCGCTCCGCTCACATGCTCTAGTACCAGGTGCATTTGATTTGTGGCTCCAGTGTGGCTAAAAGGGTTTGGCCTGACAAACTTGCAACTTTTTGCCCTTTAAAAGTAACGTTTAATTTCTAGTGTCATCAAACAGTACTGCAACTTCGGCCCCAAATTTATTTTATCGGAGTGGCCACAGAATAGCAGCCCAAAGCCAGATTATTTAAACTTCTCATGGAAATCAACCTACGTAAGTATTGTCTCTCCATAGCTGGGATAGGAGAAGGCATTCTAGCATCAAAATAACCGAACACTTTACCAGTAAAATCTTTGTATGTTTACTTTTAATCTAAAGTTGGACGGCAAAGTTGGAGAAGTAACTGTGCCCCCTATAACCAATCCATCTCTGGCTTTAAGGGTGAATGACAGTGGCATTCTTGATATCTGTCGTTACCGATGCTAACATATTGGTAGAGTCACTGCCCAACTGAATTTCCACTTTCAGACTGCAAATGCGTCGCCAAAGGCACAGCTTAGACATATAGTTCAACAGCAACACTGAATATAAATGTTCTTTACCTCTGCTATCCAGGGCACCACTTGCCACAAATGATTAAGACAATTTATATCCTTCTATATTTTTTAAAGAAGTTACATTACCAGCTTGGCAGCATGTAAGAGCAAAACTTCAGTTTATTTGACAAAGTACAGGTAATTGCTTTTTGTGTTAGACATTTACACTGGCCAGGCAACAGCAACCGTTTGGAGAGTGCAAGCTAACGTTTCTATTCTTAGTGCCCTGGCAGCTATGTCGAGTTCTTTCCTTTTCAAAACACTCACAGGTGCTTATCTGAACCCCGGATAAACCAGGAAACTCATGACAGAGACTCCCATTACCTAAACTTTGAGAGACAGAGCCGCCCTTTGCCTTGAGGGAGAGTAATGTTGAGCTCTGCTGTGACGTGAGAGTGTCTCTCAGGCTGGGGGAATGGATGCGGTTGTCTGTGGTGACACAAGCAAACATGTCAGCCCTGTCAGATAAACCGGGTGATGTGCTGCAAGCCGTTGTTCTTTTACAACACGCTCCCTTTTTCCACCCCAGCAACTGCTATTATGCACGTCATCTTGAAGGTAAGACATAGGGCAGCGTTGCAAAAACAGCGTAAATAAAATAAATCATCTCTGCAGATTTTCTGTATCTGAAACATAACTTTCTATATGTAGTCAAGCTGATGAATTGCCCAGTTTTGTACCGAAACAAAGAATCGGAGCATATAAAGAGACTTTCCCTGAGATGGGAATGTGGTTATCTACAACATTTTGGTGCACTGCAGTTAGGCCAATTTCAGCCATAGATAATGGCCACTGCTGTCTTCGTTTCATTATAATTATTTATTTCCTCATATTGGACTGTACATACATATTAGCAAATGCATTTTGGTTTTGTTTGTGAATTCAACATTATTTTGAATGGTTCTATGTGTCCATACTTTATTGGCAAATGGCTTCATGCAGTACATTTGCCTTTGCTCAAAATAAGATGCATCATCAGTAGGGTAATAAAATTGTTTGCACTCTTTCTTAATTTATCAGCTGACGATTTTGCTGAGAGCATATATTAAATATTCATTTTTGTTATTGGCAAACAAAACCTGTTTTTGTTTAATATTTAGAAAAATGGCTTGCAACAAAGTACTGTGGAGCTGATTGTATCAGATACCGTGTAATATCCTATACCTCTCAGGACTGTAGAGTGCGACAAAATAATCAGTCTGTGGGATGAATACATTTACCACAGTAGCACACATGCAATATAGTTTTACAAGGGGCGCTTGTTTGTGTTAGGTAAGAGTTTGCCGTCTCCTTGTTTGTGTGTGTGAGGCTGCTAAAGGGTTAGTTCACCCAAAAATGAAAATTCTGTCATTAATTACTTACCCTCATGTCGTTCGACACCCGTAAGACCTCCGTTCGTCTTCGGAACACAAATGAAGATATTTTAGTGTAAATCTGATGGCTCTGAAAGGCCTCCATTGGCACAATGGCACGGTTCACTCTCAAGACCCTTAAAAGGCACTAAAGACGTCGTTACAAAGTCCATCTCACTACAGTGGTTCTACAATAACTTTATGAATAAATAACAATAAAAACCCTAAATAACGACTTATAGAGTGATGACGATTTCAAAACACGGCCTCATGAAGCTTCGAAGCGTTATGAATCAGTGAGTCGATTCAGCAGTTTGAATCGCCATATTTCAGCAGTTTGGCGGTTTGACACGCGATCCGAATCATGATTCGACTCACTAATTCATAACGCTTCGAAGCTTCATGAGGCTGTGTTTTGAAATCGTCATCACTATATAAGTCGTTATTTAGGGGTTTTTTTGCGCACAAAAACTATTCTCGCCGATTCATAAAGTTATTGTAGAACCACTGTAGTGAGATGGACTTTGTAACGACGTCTTTAGTACCTTTTAAGGGTCTTGAGAGTGAACCGTGCATTGTGCCAATGGAAGCCTTTCAGAGCCATCAGATTTCAACTAAAATATCTTAATTTGTGTTCCGAAGACGAACGGAGGTCTTACGGGTGTCGAACGACATGAGGGTAAGTAATTAATGACAGAATTTTCATTTTTGTTTGAACTAACCCTTTAAGCTGAAGAGTTGAAGCTGTTAGAGCTGCAAAGGGTGGGCAAACTCCATATTAAATCCTACGGATTAAGAAGGGGATGTCATTAAAGTCCATGTGCATGTAAAGGCAGGCATCCCAAAACTTTTGGCAATATAGTGTATGTGCAGAAAAAGTTAACGTACAGCCTTGCATATATAGTAGATATGTAGTCAGGCTACACGGATGCCAAAATGAAAGTGAATTTTTTTTAACGTAACTATAAATAGTAATTTTTCTATTCTGACATTTTTATTCCATGTTGTACCTTTGCTTTAAAGAGGACTTACCTAAAGAAAATCCAAATCAGGTTGGTCTGTACTTTGTGAATGTGTGTAGTTGCCATATATTGTCAAAAGAAAGGAAAAATATAAATTGAAAACTGTTGACTGGTTTAGGTATAAACAGTGATAACAATGACTTATTTGACTCAATTTTGACCGGCTGTTTTTGTTGTTTTAACCCTGAAGGCAACTGTTTATTTTGATGTGGGCGTAAAAGGTTTTCGGCGGGGGACAGAGAGACAGCGCAATTTACCCAGCTTACCTGCAGCGATGCCGTCCCCATTTTCTCTGACAGGAAGTAATGGCAGGATATGACATAACAGACAGCTGAGCCTTGAGCAGAGGTGAAAATAAGCTTTATATGATCCCTCTTTCTCTCTTTTCCTCATTTCCTGCCTTAACTGGTTCAACTTTGACTGGGAATACTTGTCATAAAGTGAAAGCCTGTAATGTATTCATTCCATTATAGGAAATGTGACTATTTTGAAACAGGTATTTTATTGATCTGGCTTCATTGAAATAACCTCCAGTAAAAGTAAAAAAAAAAAGCTCTATTGGATTGAACGTGAGATTTTCATGAGCTGCATGATTTTCAATAAATGTTATTATAACCTTCAAACTTTGAATTTGAAGTATTCAGACTTCACAACACCTGAATGACCTTA
Organism: Gobio gobio; assembly: GCF_949357685.1. Taxonomy (NCBI): domain Eukaryota; kingdom Metazoa; phylum Chordata; class Actinopteri; order Cypriniformes; family Gobionidae; genus Gobio; species Gobio gobio. The sequence continues at coordinate 3,520,821 of NC_137101.1, read as the reverse complement.
AAATTGTTGGCATGCATTCCAACATTTAAGTGTTTCTTTTCTAGTTCTTCCTCCTCTCTTTCTGTTCCTCTGCAGGTTTGCTGCTGCTCTCTCTCTCCTTCTTTCTCATCTTTGTCCCCAAGGGAAAATGCTTATTTCTGTTTAATTGCATACCAGATTATATAAACGGCTTGTCTATTTTTCAGAGTAGGTACAAGTGGTTTTTATCATTTACAAAATGCATACATAAGCAAAGAAAAAGGTTATATGCGTCTAAAGCTACCTGTCCGTTCTTGTCCGGCTCCATTTCAGCAGTTTACCAGGAAGTTAATATAGCGTTGAATAGCACGCACTTGGAAGAAATTTGTTGTTTTATGACCACGCTGTTAAAGTGGGCGAGCATATGGAACTTTAGTGTTATTGAATCACAACAGCATATGGCCGGAATCCATTAACTACATAGTCCACAAATTTCCCATCGTATAAACAAATTTAGAGGGACTATTTGAATCAACTCTCTCTGCACTAACTCGTCACTCCTCTGTTCTGCTGTTCCTTTTGAACGCTGTAAATTATACAATAATCAATATGCTTGTGTTTTTGTGCATCTTTTATTGATTAGTTCGAGGGGTTTTACAAAAGACTTAACCAAGTCTGTAGCATTCCTCTCAGAAACTGAAGCCTCCGCGCCTAGATGCCCCCCCCCCCCCCAGGTGGTTGGTCCAAGTATAGGTCATTAGTCAAGTCAACTTTATTTATATAGCGCTTTTAACAATGCAGATTGTTTCAAAGCAGCTTCACAGTGTTAAACAGGAAAATAATGCAACAGAATTTTATTCAGCCGTATAGCCGTTCCAGAGAAAACGGTGTCATCAGTTCATTTCAATTATCATACAGTGACAATGTGGGCTTTAGATCAGTAATTTCGTTTATATGGTTCATTTAGTTTAATAATTAGATTTATTTGGATATTTAGTTGAAAAATGTTACTGTCCCCAACTGAGCAAGCCAACAGTGGCAAGGAAAACCCCATCAGGACATAATGGAGAAAAATAAACCTTGGGAGAAACCAGGCTCAGTCGGGGTGCCAGTTCTCCACTGGCCAATTAATAAACAGCTTATGATTATTAATCTGGCAACTTTACTAGTCAGAGGTCATAATAGATCGGAATATTCGAATGGACGAACTATTAAAACTAAACAATTAAATTACACTTCAAATATTTTTTTCCCAAAGATAGTTTATGTCATTGTAGGCAGATTTTATCACGGTGATTTCATTTCAAGTGTTCGTTTTTTAAATAAGTCTAGTTTTAGATAGTTATTTGATGCTATAAAAACGGGGGGTGTGACATCATGATTGACAGCTGAGATTGACGGCTTCTCTGAGTGAAGTTGTCTCAGAGGCACTAATGGACTTTTTTTCTGGATTTTCGGGAAGATAGTGGAGCTTTAGCATTAATTTCTACTAGGGGTATAACGGTACACGTCTTTGTACCGAACCGTTTCGATACAGGGCTTTCGGTTCGGTGCACGCCTGTACCAAATACAATCTTTAACAGTTAACAGTCGGCGTGTTTTAAGCGCGGAACTCACTTCAATCCGAGTTCCCACACGAACATATTAAGTATTCTGTCCATTTTATCACAAAATTCAAATGATAAATTGCCGTTTTTACGCTCTTTAATGTGGCGTGACTGATCCCAGTTCAAGCGGCTGCTTGACGCGTGAACGCGATCATCTGTGAACGCGATCGATCATCTCTTCCTAAAGAATAAACATAAATGAACATCTGAAGGTATGTTGAGGATACATTACCACTATTAAAACGCATCATATGTGGTGTAATCACTCAATCAGTGTTTCAACGGCGGAAAGACCTCAATATAACTACTTGTAAACTAAACAATGTCGTGTAGCATCACATTTACCTCAGGCAGTCCTTCAGTTTCCACCGAATTTTATTCACTAGAGAAATCAACTCTTTCACTAAATATAGGACCTATATTAGCCTATATATTCATTATATTCTACTTAACCTGTTAGTCTTGATTATTTCATGTATGTTTAAATAAACCTGTCATGAAAATGACAGTAACTGTGTATAAATGATTATATTTCAACAACGAATTGGAGAAAAAATTATTTTATAATTAAAATAGATTTAGAAGTTATTGCAAAAACTGCTTGCGTACTATGTTATTTGAGTGTTGATTATTATACCTAAAAATAAATAGCAACTGAATTTAGGCTAATAGTTTGGGCTCTGTTTAATATTAATGTGCAAGTAAGGGCTCCCTATATCGTTTACAGCAATATCTTCAATAAACTTTATAATTTTACTCATTTAAGGACAGACACTTTTTTTCCCCCACTAAACCACTGTTTAATAAAAATAAACAAAAAGCAATTTTGTAAAACTGCTGTACCGAACCGTGACTTCAAAACCGAGGTACGTACCGAACCGTCAGTTTTGTGTAGCGTTAAACCCCTAATATCTACATTTCCATAACTGTTTATTTCACACCGACATAATGAATTGTTTTGAATCTGTGAGAGTGTGAGCGGGCTATTGATATCACGCCTCTACTTCCTGCTCTATACTGCGCAGACTCTGTCCCAAATCTGCGCAAGATGTCAGCGCCATATTCTGACCTTCGGAGGCTTCAATTACTTCAGCGGAAGCCAATGAAGTCGCGTCGTCCATATTTTTTACGGTCTATGGACCTAACAGAACGCACAGTGATAGTAAAGAGACATGAAAAACCTAAGTTATGAAAGACGTTTGTTTATGTGTAGTGTGTACTGAATCCGTGCATTGTCTTAAAGGGACAGAAGCCTTTTCCTGTGGTCTGTGTTTTTAATGTTAATCACAGAAATCACGCACTGCTCTTGACTTAATAACTTTTGTAATCTCAATAATGATTCATCCTTACTTAATTTATACAATGAAGATTATAATAGGCAATGTAATTTTATATTTGATTACTTTATTCAATTTCAATACCTGGTAAACCAGGTATTTTATATGCATCTTTGCTCTATTATTTGTATTTGTGTTGTTGCTTGAAGTTTGCTTATTTGTTCTTATTTTACTTATTTGATTGCCCTGAACATACTGTAGCACATACCAAAACCGTGACCATAAAACCGTGATACAAACCGAACCGTGAGTAATTTGAACCGTTCCACCCCTAACAGGCAGCCAAGTTTTATTGAAAGCCCATTTTGCCAGCGGTTAAGTACCCCTTTAAGACATATGATGATGAGGACATGAACATGTTATGCATAATGACCCTGATACCCTCTAGACATCACCCTGCATTAGATAAGCAAAAATCCACAGCTCAGCGCCGAAATGTGACAAATGACTCTGCACAGCATTGTGTCAATCTGCCAATGGATATCACGCACAACATGAGCTGATCACAGTGCTCACTAAGGATAACAGGAGAGTATTGAGTACGACAGGCCTATTAACTTGCGATGTGCATAATGTTACAGACACCGTCTTGTTTCGTAACGCTCTGTTCCCACCAGCTCTTCCTGTGGATGAAGGATGACGGTTGGGCATCTCTCCCTTCCCCTTAATAATGACAGATGGAACTTTTTTGCAAATGCATGGCTTCACATGAGCAAAGGATAACAGAAGTTTGTTTCGTGATTGGTAATGCTTTATCTCCATGGTCCACTTTAGACATTCTACTAACTATACGTAACTTTTGCAACTGCGTGTTAACTTATTCTACTAACCCTATCCTAACACTAATACTCTGAGAGTTAGTTGACATGTAGTTGCAAAGTTACTTCTAGTTAGTAGGGGTGTGACGAGACACTTATCTCACAAGACGAGATACAAGATTGGGTTCACGAGAACGAGACGAGCGTTTTAGATAGTATTTTTTCAAGAAATCCTCAATGATGAAATACATGACTAGAAAAAATTTTGCAGGTGCATTTGAAATGTTTTAACTCATCATCTTGTAATTAATGTCATTTCAGTACTCAAAGACAACAATACTCAAGCACTGTAAAGGTTTTGCCAAAAACTCAACTGACTGGCTTCTGTCCTGTATGATTGTCTCTTCAGACCTCAGAACTGCACATGAGCTTCTTTTGACCTCCTAACTGAACTCCTTCCCACAAATTGATCATAGATATTAAGTGCAAACAATAACCATGGTTATGCATAATCAGAGTACTCAATATTCAAAGTGCAAATAGAGACCAAATTTATCTTCAAGCATGATACAGAGCTCAGAGATGGTTACAACGGGATAGCTTTTATATCGGGAGATATTTGCGTGCCTCAGGGAGCCGCTTTCAAACAGCGGTAACGTATGAAAAATCGCGTTTGAATGCGTGCTCGCGTGTACTTTTACTTTGAATTTCGCGATCGTGCGTACTCTGGGAATAGCATTTTAAAATATAACCTTGCCATGGTCGAGAACACTAACATGTAACACACACTCGTAAAATGCAAGCGCTTCACTAACAGACGTAACGCACACTCATAACATGCTCAGTGTCTTCTTGTCACGTGATCAGTGCTGCGCGCACGACTCAAACAGCTCAGCTGATGGAATTGAATCCTGTTATCTGTTATCCGCCTGAATTAAATAGTTTTTATTTCTATAAAAAGCAAAACTAGAGTGGATGCGTAATGTAAACGTAGCGTCACCTCGACGAGAAATCTCGTCACACCCCTATTAGTTAGTAGAATGTATGTCCCATAAAAATAATGTTACCAAATTATTTTGTTCTGGATCAGTGAAACTCATCTATCAGGAACATTTAAGGGTCTTATTTCAGCTCAAAATTAAAAAAATATATTCACTTTTCAAATTACCATAATACATAAATAATAACAGTCAGCAATTGAAAACTATGAAGTATTTCATGTATGCTGATTTAAAGGGGTGATGAATTGAGAAATCCACTTTCCTTTGAGCCTTTGATATATAAAAGTTCATGGTGATATAAGAATATCCTGTCAGTTTCAGAGCTGAAAACGTCCTTGTTAGTCAAAGAAAAGCTTTTATAGACACCAGGCCCAGAAAACGAGAGCTCTCACAATATGTCGATCATTGACTTAATAGGACACAGAAGCACCGCCTCAAGCCCGCCCACCGACTTGTGGAGCTAAACGGGTCGCTACCGAGCAATAAACATGCCGGCTAGACATTACGTAAGAACGTGAGTAAGACATTACGTTTGTTCGCTTTATTTCACCGCCGAATCGATTGTAAACAAGATTGAGGTAGAGACTGGATTTGCAGACATAATGAGATTAAATATAACATTCCAGTGAAATAACATTCCTTTCTTGCGCGCATGTGTGTTTGTGTGTGTGTGTGTGTACGGTTCGAGGTTACATTCACTGATGATCGGGCGGAATGATACAGAAATAATATTCCAATCAATCGCAGGTGGATGAGAGATAAATCATTGTGTTTGTTTGAGAAATGTATTTTTCGAGCCCTGTGAACATTTCTCCAGACGCTTTCAAAACAATTCCTCACGTGTTCTGACAGGAGCGGAAACTCATTAAATATGCAAATCTCATCCAATCCTAGCCGTGGGCGTTTATTTCCAAGTCTTCAGCCCATCAAAACCGACCGTTTTTCAGAGAGCCTCAAAACCAGAGCAGAAAATAGCCTATTACTTATTCATTATGATGTTTCTGAATGTAAAAACCACGCGAAGGACATAAGTTGACCTCTGACAACAGTATACACATTTTTTAAAGGCCAGTTCAAGACCCCTTTAAGAGTTAAATATATGATACTTAAGGTAAGCTACTCGCCTTGGACTCCAGCAATCATAATATTTGTTCAAGGCTACCACAATTTTGCAACAAGCACACATACATACATTTATTTTGCACTCACTTGAAGGCTTAAGGCCTCCATCAAGACCACACAACTTTTTTTATAGCTGACAGTCAGTTTGAACTTCCCCCTTTTAAAGATTTCATGGTTTCATGGATTTCATGATTTCAAAATGCAAACTTTGTTGCAAGGCCAGTTTGATTTATTCTATGTTTCAAGAAATTCAAATTTCACAATTGGAGCATTCAAATTGACTTTCCAACATAAACCTCCTAACGTCATTCATTAGCTTTTTATTCAGTTTCTACTTTTGTCTGGTGACTCTTCTCATCTGCTTGCCCCTCCAGATCTGGGTAACTCCTTGTGTGTTGCTTTCATCCTCCTTTTCTCTTTCTTCTCTGCTTTCCGGAGGCGCCTGGTGTGTTCCTTCTTGAGCCGTTCAACTGAAAGATCATCCATAAACATTTCAGTTTTATCTGGCACTTTTGTTGTTATATTCAAATCTTTTAAGAGAGATCTTGTTTCCGGGAATTTATCAGAAGAATTCATATTTACTCGTTGGCCATTTAGGCCCAACTTAACAAGTTGCAAAGTTACTTATAGTTAGTAGAATGTCTAAAGTGGCCCATCAAAATAATGCTACCAAATTTTGTTCTGAATCAGTGATTCTCACCTGTCAGGAACATATATGGGTCTTATTTCACCTCAAAATTTAATATGTTTGCTTAAAAGTGAATGAAGCCCATTTTATTTTCATGACTTTTCAAAGTACCATACTACATAATGTCACCGTCAGCAATTGAAAAGTATGAAGTATTTCATGTATGCTGATATATATATGTATATATATATATATAGTAATACAGTAGAGTATAAAATGTATTGAGAATCATCATTGAGAATAATGGAAAATGCATTATGCATAATTTTTCTACAAAAGTTCAAACAAAAAAAATGTGACCCAAATGAGTTTTACTGATATAGGATGGTTTTGAATAAAACTTTTTTTTTTTTTTTTTTTTTTTACAAAACATGCTTCGTTGAATAAATAATTTGAGAGTATTAGACAATCAGATGCTGTCCCCCCGTATACTAAATGCATTAGTGAATCCATGTTTTCCTCCATAAGAACAAGACAAGACATGTTTCTTAAGTATAGTCTCCTGTTATGTCACTGATTCAAACAGCTTTTAAACAATTGATAAAGACTGTATTCTTGCAGAACCTTTAGAAAACAGAACCATTTTTGTCAGAGGCAAGATGGTCTAATGAGTCTTGTCTCTTTCCTGGACGAATCTGTCCATCTAAAGGTGCATTCGCTGCTTTTGAAAGGAGGATGTTTCACTTGCGTTCGATCAGATTGAGCAGGTAGTTTCAAGACTGTATGGAGTACTTTTCCGCTTGCCATCACTCCAGGTTTACAGGGGAAAGCACTCATGCTGTCTGACTGCTGTTTCTGCTTTCAATTTAACAGATCTGGCGTCTGCACTTACCTGCTCCCTGCCCGCCAGGTGCATGCTGGGTAGGGGCACCGCTGCTCTTCATGAGCCAAAAAGCAGCACTAATGGTTGATGAGAGAACTTTGCCATCACCAAAAGGGCCACAAGGGACTTTTACTACCAGCATCACCCCGGCTCTTATTCTTTCAGTCCCTTCTGTTCCCTCTTCATTGCGGTGGCTTGAGGGATTTCAGCATTGTTGCACACAGAGGTTCACAGAAAGCCTGTAAGTTACATGCTGAATTGATCTGTTGTGTGTTTTATGCAGTCCTTTTGCAGAAAAATCACAAATAAGATCAAAGGCGTTTCGTCTAGACAGCCATGAGATTAAAGGTCAGGGTCAACACGAAATAAAAACATTTTTAGTGCTTGTCTTTGTCATATTTAACTGTGTCAACCCTCTGAAATTAATTTTCTTTTTAGCTGATGTCTTGACTAACCCATAATCTGGCTCTATAGTGGTGTGTTATTCCCACTTTTTTACAATCCAATTGATTCCTGATTTGTTCTTATTGAATATCCGGTTTTATATGTCTAAATTTCGGAGTAAAATTGGTTATCAGTAAGGCTGCTCCGATCAGTTATTTTAGCTTATCAAGTTTTAACTATGGATATTTTTCTCAGACAAACATATTGCTTCGCTTCAGAAGGCCTTTATTAACCCCACGGATCCGTGTGGATATCTTTTATGATGGATGGATGCACTTTTTTGGGGCTTTAAAATCAAATCCTCTATTCACTGCCATTATAAAGCTTGGAAGAGTCAGGACATTATTTAATATATCTCGGATTGTATTCGTCTGAAAGAAGAAAGTCATGTACACCAAGGATGGCTTGAGGGGGAGTAAATCATGGGTTATTTTTCATTTTTGGGTGAATTAACCCTTTAAGACTTGAGCAAATACTCACCAAGCCGGGAATTTTGACATATTTCTGTGTGTATTTAACCGTTAAGGCGTTCCGTTTTGCTTGTCCCTGTTTCACTCTTTCACCGTTTGAGGAACAGTATCAGTTTTGCAGCTTATTCAGTTTTAATAACTATTTTTATTATCGAGCATGCAGTTTAGCAACAGTAGACTGTATTTTACGTCAATCACTGATCTTGCTGATTTGGATGTTAAGTTTGGGCTTTTAGGGAAGAATTAATGCTCACCGCTGTGAATGAAAGAAATGCTCCTGGCAAATGGACTTTCATAACCTCACATGTGTTTCCTCTAGATATCAAAGCGTGCTCAGCTTTGCCAAGAAACCAAATTTAGCAGTCAAGTCCCAAAATGAACACCTTTCTCATCAAATTCTTCCAAAATTATATTAGATATGATAGCTCCCCTACTATTACTGTACGTCAACAATATCTATCTCCAGAGGAAATTTAGAAGAAGCGTTTAAGACAAAATTGGGCTCGGTTTCATGAAAGCCCTTAGTTACAAGGTTAACCCCTTTTTGAGAATAGACATGAAAATGCACTATCCAAACTTAAATGGTCGTAATTTAAGAATGCTTTTGAATATAGACATAAGTTTGGTCTTGTTTTAAAGAAGACTCGGTAGATTGTTGCTAAAGTGAAAGCAATTCAAAAGATGAAAGTATGAAAAAGTTATGGAAGTTTAAATTTACTGTAAATTAAAAATCCTGTACTAAATATTTTTTATTTGATATAAAATATATATTTTACAAAAAAAATCTACTGTAAAATTGCTATAAAACCAAAGCCATATGTCTAACCAAGTTGTGTTCCAAATTTGAAGTTGATATCACAAAAATTCCCATGAGATTTTTTTTAGGCGCTGCACCAAAAATAGCCACCATATTCCATTGATTTGATGCCTTCTTCCTGTATCAAATTACAAAATTTCTGTCCTAATATAACAAAACAGCCACCAAATATGGAACCTTGAGACTCAGACCTTTCTGACGATATGCGTTTTGTCAAGATTAGAAAAGATTTTGATTATAAAGTAGTTAAAATAAATGTAGCAATATGAAACATGACACCGCCCACTAGGGGAGGAGCCCGCTAGAAGAATTTAGAGTACCGTTTCCATGGTAACGCAACGTCCGATTTCAAAACGGTTTTGAGTTCGTAAGCTCTCGAATGATACCTAATTTATGATAATTAGTAAAATATATAATGCGAGAAAAAGGTGATCAAAAAAAGGCAAGCGGTGACAGTTAAGGGGTTAAGGGTACCCATAGGCTTATGCACAAGTCTGGATGCACAATTCCGATTTGGTGACTATATCCGAATTTTTTTTTTGACAACCTGCTTATCTCATCTTTTAAAAGCGACCATATCCGATATTTACATTTACACTATACACTGGCGAAACAGCCCTAGACGTTCTGACCCGGCAAAGTAAGTAAACCAATGATATGCAATGGACACAGATGAAATGATTATTCAATGTTTTACTTTCCACACTATCTTTAAAGTTCAGCAAAACAATGCTCTTGTAAGGCGGAGAAAAAAGAGGAGAGCCTTGATCGGAATTCGTGTCCACCTGAGTTGACGTCATTCGCCTACGTCCCTTTTTCAATGACGCACGACTCGCATTTACTGGGGAATATCCGATTTGACCGCTTACATGGCAGACGCAAATGCACGTATTTCCTACTTACACATTCACATTTACATTATCCGATCTGTGCCACATGAGAGGGAAAAATCGGAATTGGGTCACTTGAACCATGCAGTGTAAATGGAGCCTTAGTGAAACATGGGTTGCAAGAAAAAAACCTCATTAAGTATTTTCCCCCTAATTGCGTGAGAGTTCCCTTAAGTTCTGTTATGCGTTGCAACAAAGTCCTTAGTAACCATTTAGCCTTATAAAATTAAGGGATAAAAACAGGTCCCTTAAGTCATCTGCCGAACTCAAACGTGATGGATAATTTCATATCAATTAAGGAGGAAGTACAGATTAAGCCTGTTGAAAGTATGACGTGAAACCGTGTATTGTCAAAAATAAAAGTAAATAAACATTAAACACCAAAGTTTTCATATTTTTTTTCCATCACTTCCACTGTGCACTTGAATCTCATGCCAGGCTTTCGTCTTGTGCACAAGAGTGACTGATAATAGAGGCAGGCTTGAGTGTGTTCCCCAAATCGTCTCTCAAAAGAAAAAAAAAAAAAAAGTTTATTTTGTCCTTGGTCCAGTTTGATTTAGATTTCTTGTTTCCAGTAAAGCCAGTTAACAGACAGGACTAGCGCCGAGCCGTGTCCCGTCTAGGACACCATTCGGTGAATCTAATCACCAAACAGGGAAAGTGGCATTGATGCGTGAGTACAATACAATGACAACAATTTGGACATGTATATTGTAATTTAATGGAAAACTAGGATTGTGAGCACCCTCCGGTGTTGTAGCTGGACTCATAAAAAACAATGTGCTTGAATTTTAGGATGCTCTGTGTTCTCCATAACTCAAATATTGTAGTACAGCCGTATAGTTTAGTAAATATTAGACGTGTTTAAAAGTCAGTGGTCTGTTATGTTCTGTTTATTGAGTGAGATTTCGTAACTATAGCAACTGCTTCTCCATTTCCTTGTTTTGCCAAGAAACTATCGTGAAATGCTTAGTATAAACACCGTTGTGACCGTTAAGACATTTGTTGCAATGCTCTTAAATAAATCCCTTACCTCAGGGATTTTTTCCCCCCCTTAGGGATACAAGAGGGTTCATGCAACCAGGCCCTGATACTTAAATGAATCTTGAGAACATTAGAGAGCATTAAAAGGTTATTTTTTCCTTTGAGGAGACATAGCGAGGTGAATGTTCACACAATTGACCTTGTATACTCCTTGTGTTCTGTACGCCCTCTCACCTCACTCGACGGTACAAGAACATGATGATGCTTTAGGAGAGACATTTCAGCGTAATGAGAGCTGATACACTTTTATTTACTCCACTCTTTCACACACTCTGAGCTAATCTGTTTGAGGTTTGTTAGTTGCACACACACACAGACAGCAGCACTCCGATATAATGAGCTCTTTGGGTGTGTGTGTGTGTGTGTGTGTGTGTGTGTGGGGCTTCCACCTATGAGCTAGAGGGTGATGTCAGCAGCATCTTCCTCTGTGACTCATCCGCCTGTCGTGGTGTCTGTGCATCAAAGCTGCGCATATCTGACCTCTGACCTGAAAGTGCTAGAACCAGCTTTCTGAACAGCTATCCTGCCTTCTCAGCACACTGTGTGTTTAGTCAAGTTAATAATGGCTCCACCTGACAACATCAGTGCTTTGTTGACAGCCAATGACAGTCATGAGGTTGACTGTATATACAGTGCTGCTTGAAAGTTTGTGAACCCCTTGCAGAATCTTGTGAAAATTTGATTTTACATTATTTTAAAGGGGTGGTAAACCACGATTTCACTATTCTAACTTTAGCTAACGTGTAATGTTGCTGCTTGAGCATAAACAACATCTGCAAAGTTACAACGTTCAAAGTTTAAAGCAAAGGGAGATATTTGCTTTTAAAGAAATCAGTTTCTAAGGACTACAGCAAACGGCCGCTAGGGACTACTACACATTCACCCAGGTTTTGCTGACATCACCAGGCCCAATATTTACATAAACCCCTCCTCCGGGGAATATGAAATAAGGGGGGGTGAGGCCATTTTGTATCGTGGCGCTGTTGTGGTATAGTCAGGCTGGAGTGTTGTTGCCGCGATGCCAAGGAAACGCTGTTATTTTCATCCGGATTGCAGGTCTGGGGTACTTGCTCTGTTCAGCCTTCATAGGGACGGGGGTGCGTTGCAGAGTGTTTAACATACAGCATGTTATATGCACGTGTGTTTGAGTCAGCGGGGAATCAGGCACGCGCAGGGCTCCCTGCAGCACATCCACGGAGGAGAACATCCACCGTCTTCGCGATTTCAATGCCAGATTTGCACAACGTCAGCTGCGTGAAAAAAACACTGCCGGTGCGTGGATGCACGACGCGCACACTGCACATTCCACGGAGGACAACACAAACTTCCACAAACTTCGCGAGTTCAATACAGGATTTGCACAACGGCTTGTCCTGAAAGCTGGATTTACAAACAGAAGAGACATTGCTGACTTACAACCTGTAAGTCTGATTTATTTTTCATCGATATGTTTTCCTGTAATAGGTTGTAGCAAGGAAGTAAACAGATGACAACGCTGTTCTGCAAACCAGTCTATTAAATGCTCATTCATACTTAACGTTATCCGACGAACACCTATCGTTACAAACACTAACGTTAAAATCTCAACAGCGAACCTGGCATTAGTGTAAATGATTCTTTGATTAGAGCTTTTATGTATTGTTTATCTACAGGCATGCTAAACATGGTTCTGTGTGTGATTTGGCTAACTTACTAGTTTAAGCCAGTGCTTAATGTTTGTTTTGGGTTAGTTCTTGTGACAGATATTTGGCTATAATCGTTCTAAAAATACAAAAGTTAAAGTGCCATTCAGTAGCGATCATTATAGATCCGCAGTCTTTACTCTTGAGGACTGAACAGGTTCTGCTCGATCATCTTCACTCAAATGTTCTGGGTCTGATTCGGGCTCAGATTGGTATGGTTTTATTGACGCCGTTGTTTCTAACACTGACCAAAGCACAGCCTCCGATAAAGGTAAGGGGCGTGACGTTTCCGACATACGTGCACTAGGCGTTTAGCGAATCACAACACACTGGGCCAGCTAACCAATCTGAGCCCATCGCGTATTTTTGAGGGACTGGCTTCATACAACCCGGAAAGCATCAGACCGTTTTACAAGGAGGGACAGAGCAGTGTAGAATAAAGGTCAAATATATGAAAAATAAGGCAATTTTTTTTTAAACGAAGCATGAACACATGTTACAGTGCACCCCACAAACACAGTCAAGCCTTCAAAAGAATGTGTTTTACCACCCCTTTAACAAAATAAAAGGGATGTATCATACAGTCACTGCTGGAAAGGGTTCAAATATGCAAATGATCGGGACCTGGAGGATTTTTCTCCAGAACATTTGGCAATTTAACTGCTCAGGACAAACAAGCGAAAACCATCACAAAACAAAAACAGCCGTGGATCATCCAGGGAACGACACCGTATTAAGAATCAAGGGCACATAAAGGGTTTTTTTTTTTTATAAATTCAGCTCTTTTTTTGACTATATGTAAACATCTTTTATGTAAAATATATTTTTGTAAAATATCTTTTATGTAAAATATCAGACTGATCTCATGAAATGGTGTATGTATGACACGCCAATTCATATGCCATTTTGGCGTGCTATCAAGACTCATAAACTAATTTTAGCGTGTTTATCAATGCTTTTTCATTCTATCCCCCTACACTGCCCCTACCGCTAAACCTACCCATCACACACACACACACACACACACTGCCCCTGCCCCTAAACCTACCCATCACAAGAAACATTCTGCATTTTTACATTTTCAAAAAAACATAATTTAGTATGTTTATAAATCCATTTACATTCACGCGGAATCCCATGGCGTAGACATACACGGAGATGATGGTTCGTTTCGGCATACACATACACGCGGAATCACACGGCGTAGACATACACGCGGATAGCTCAAAATGCGTACAGATAACACGCCATTTGGCTTTAGAAAGTGGCGTGTATGTTTACGCAAAGTCATGATGTCGAGATCCATCTTTTCACACTGAGGACAATTAAGGGACTCAAACACAACTATTAAAGGGGTCATGAACTGGCTTTTTTTATTTTTGTATACTGTTGTCTGGGGTCAACTTATGACGTTTGCATGGTTTTTACATTCAAAAACATCATAATGAATAAGTAATAGGCTATTTTCTGCCATGGTTTTGAGTCTCTCTGAAAAACGCTCCGTTTTGATGGGCATGCTGCACTGGAGACTTGGAAGTAAACGCCCACGGCTAGGATTGGATAAGACTTGCATATTTAATAAGCGCGCGCGCAAGAAAGGAATGTTATTTCACTATTTAAGATAGCCCGTCGGCAGGCCGGTGATATGTTTTGGTAGCCGGTCTGAAAAACACACAGCCCTGGGACGTTGGCCTTTGCGAGCCCTGGCGTTACAAGTCCGAGTCTGATCACGAATGAACCAATAACACCTTCTCCAGCCTGTGACCGCGTGCTAAGGTATGTAATCAGTAGATATCAAACGATCTGTAGCAATGCAATACCAACACATATAAAAAAACATGTTTTACTCACATAAGTGCGTTGCACTGTTCCTGTCGGATCCAATATAGAAGGCACAGCATTGTGTTTTATTCTCAATATGTCTGCAAATCCAGTCTCGACATGTATCTTGTTTACAATCGATTCTGTGGTGAAACAAACAAACGCGTAATGTCTTACTTACGTGAGCTGCTCGGTAGCATGACCCGTTTAGCTCCACGAGTCGGTGGGCGGGCTTGAGGCGATGCTTCTGCGTCCTATTACGTCAGTGGTCGACATATTCTGAGATCGAGCGTTTTCTTGGCCTGGTGTCAATAAAAGCTTTTCTTTGACTAACAAGGACGTTTTCAGCTCTGAAACTTGCAGGATATTCTTACATCACGATTCACTTATATATATATATCAAAGGCTTTAAAAAAGGTTCAAACATTCACTGATGCTCCAGTAGGAAACACAACGCATTAAGAACCGGGGGTGAAAACTTTTTGAATTTGAAGATTAAAGTCAATTTTACTTAATTTGTCTTCCGGGAAAACATGCAAGTATCTTCTGTTGCTTCTGAAGGGCAGACCTAAATGAAAATTAAACATTTATTTCATTAAAAACTATTTTTGATGCTCTTCATGCATCGAGTTTCCTTCTGGAGCATCAGTGAATGTTTGAACCTTTTTTTGTGTGTGTGTTTGAATTGCGCCACTAGGCAGACATGCGTTTACACAGCTACCGAAGGTCCATAGTTCAAGTGAGAATCAAATCAATAAGAGGGTTTTGTATATAAATGCACCGCATATTATATTTAATACGTTCTCTGAAAGAAAAAATGTCTGGAACAGAAGCGACTTTTGCACCACTTCTGGCCACAATACCTCTTGCGGTCTGGGCATGTGCCAAACAGGATTCGAACACATGACCTGAAAGGTTCGGGGCAGGTGTCTTAACAGATTGCACCACTCAGTTGACGCTGATTCGCCAGACTGCTGAGGAGAGCCTTCAGTGTGAGAATGAGCACACACAAAAGCATGTTAACCAGATAAGCATGTTACGTTAACTTAATGCTAATGTAGCTTATTGTTAACCTGATAGTTGAAGAGCCACATTAGAAAGAATGGCAACTGGTCAGCATGCTAACCAATTAGCATAAGACAAAAACACAGGCAAGATCAACTTCAGAAAGGAATGTTGAAATGTTTTTCATTTGCTTCAATATGATGGACAGGCAAATTGTTGGAAAATGGCAAATTAGATATCGTCGGAATTGACATAAACCAAGGAACATAATGACAGAGAAATCAAATTTTGAAAAAGTTATAAGCGTTTTTGCAACAACAAAAAATCTTGCATCTCTGAAACACTACATGGCACTGTGTTCAAACTTCTCAGGTACCTTCAGAACTTACTGCTGAGGATCCCTACCAAATTTTGTTAAGATATGTCAAGTTGTTTAAAAGACATTGCAATTTAATTCATGGAGGACACGTTGTTCATCCGATTCCTTGAAAAATCGGTATCCCAAGGAATCCATAGATCCAATATCTCATGACCTGTAGATGGAGCTGTTCCAAGCTGTTGACATGGACCCTCAGATCATGGTTCCAATGGTGCGTACCAATTTTCCTTTCGATTGATCAAAGTTTGGCCGAGATACAGCCTGTGAACCAATTTCGAGCCATCCTCGTTAAGTTAACGTCATCATATAACTTTTGAACACAGATGAATTAAACAAAAAAATCTGTTAAGTATCCCTAAAAGATCCCTCTTATTTTGTTAAAATTATTCACATTTTCACAGATTCTGTGGGTTCAAGGGGTTCACAAACTTTCAAGCAGCACTGTATATGTGTGTGGGTGTGTTTGCATTGTAAAGGTGCAGTGACACATGACTTTAAGCATGCAAAATTACTTTGGACCCACAACAGGATACTGTATGAGGTTACGCTCAAGGGCTTTTTATAATGAGAAATATTGGTTGCTGAAGCCTGTTAAATCAGTATTTAGCATTTTAGTTAAACTTCTGGCAAGCTTTGTAGCTATTCTTCATTAATAGTAATCACAATGCGCACAAATTATACTGTAATGTCAGCATTCACAATTATAGTTTATTATGATTAATAAGCAGCAGCTTTGCTTTTTCTAATTGAACTCTGTAAAGTCAAGGGGGCAACTAACTATGCACACATCTCATAAATATGATAATTCCAAAATGATTGGAAGAGAGTATGGAATGTGTGTGTGCATGTATCAACACTCACAAACACACACAAGTACAATCACTTGAAACTTTATATGTTGACTTGGAGTTGGACAGATCAGGTTCTCTTGCTGTGTTCTCTTGCTGTATTCCTTTAACCCTCTGGGGCTCTTCGGTCATTTTTGACCCGAATTTTTAAAAATAAAAAATGATAAAAATCGTAGCTTCATCGGAATGGTCCGAACCTTGGTGACTTTATTGGTACTTCGTATATGATCACCCAAAAAAATTGGGGACAGGATTTGAAAAGTCGAAGTGGTCGTAAAAAAAAAGTCGGATCAAAAATGACCCCCATAGGAAATGAATGGGAAATTGACAAAAATATTAAAATACAGAGTTTTTTTGTGCATACAATCTACAAATCAGCCAGGATGCAGAAAAAAGGACTCAACAGGGAAGAAGAAGGGGTGAATCTCTAAAACATCAAGAGTGCAAAACAGACAAAAAAAACACACAAACACAATTAGTTTTTGGAATGGCACGAGTTAATTTGTGTGTGCGTGTGTTTTTGTGTGTATAAGTGTGTGTGTGTAGATTGTATTCACAAAAAAACTAATTTCCCATTCATTTCCTATGGGGGTCATTTTTGACCAGAAGGTCCTGAGTGTGACTTTTTTTTTTTACGACCACTTAGACTTTTCAAATCCTATCCCCAATTTTTTTTGGGTGTTCATATACCAAGTACCAATAAAGTCATCAAGTTCCGGACCATTCCGATGAAGCTACGATTTAAAACATTTTTTTATAAAACGCAAGATCCACTATAGTAGTAAAAATGTGCTATTGCGTGATAAAAATGCTCAATGTGTCCACCGGATGGCACCGATCTCATTTAAAAAATTGCTTTCATGAGGCCTAGGCTTGACTCTAAAATGAAATACAGCTTTAATAAAAATAAAAAATAAATATATATATACTTTTTTTATATTCAATGGGAAAAAATGAGTCGTAATTATTGCATAAATATTAATTATAAATCATAAAATTATCTCAAAACACCAAAAAAAAATATTATTGAACAAAAATATATTTCATTGATTTTACTCAAATCTTTTTTATCTTAATCCCGCCCTCCGGGTCATTTTTGACCCGAAGGTCCTGAGTGTGACCCATAAATGAAGAACCCCAGAGGGTTAAAAAATCAACAAAACCTCTGACAGCCCCCCTCTAACCTTGCCCTTTATGCAAACCATGCCGGGATCTCCGTGGGACCCTTCATGCTCTAGTGCTGCTCCATGCATTATGTAATGCCACGTTTTGCCGTCGCATCAACAGGCACATTCACAAAGAGGAAGCAGGTGCTTAAGTGTTGTTGTGCACCAAGAAAATTGACTGTAGGTCTGCATGTCTTGGTGTGATCGATAAAGTGCCTCTCATTAGACGGGGGTTTTACCGAAGGAACTAAATCAATATTGGGTATTCGCCTTAAAGAGTCCATATTGCTGTTAATTTAATGTGATGTAATTGAATGCTCATAATGCTAAACTCTTTTCCAGAGCAAGCTGCGACAGGTTGTTCAGAGCTTACAGTTGGCACAATTCCGAGTTTGTATGACCGCATAGATTTACATATTAATGCCCCTCACAGTATGTTGATTCGTAGATGTTAGCCAATCTGAGGCTATTTACACCTTTTTCTACCCAAATCCTGAATTTGAGCCTTTTGGACCCAGTGTTTGAGTAGTTTTTGTTTTATCCAGATCCTGGGTCAGACGTGACAACCCAGTGTTTGGGTAGTTTTTGTGTTATCCAGATCCTGGGTCAGACGTGACAACCCAGTGTTTGGGTAGTTTTTGTGTTATCCAGATCCTGGGTCAGATGTGACAACCCAGTGTTTGGGTAGTTTTTGTGTTATCCAGATCCTGGGTCAGACGTGACAACCCAGTGTTTGGGTAGTTTTTGTGTTATCCAGATCCTGGGTCAGACGTGACAACTCAGGTTTTGGGTAGTTTTTGTGTTACTCAGATCCTGGGTCAGTCGTAACAACCCAGTTTTTGGGTAGTTTTTGTGTTACTCAAATCCTGGGTCAGTCGTAACAACCCAGTTTTTGGGTAGTTTTTGTGTTACTCCGATCCTGGGTCAGATGTGACAACTCAGTGTTTAGGTAGTTTTTGTGTTACTCCGATCCTGGGTCAGATGTGACAACTCAGTGTTTAGGTAGTTTTTGTGTTACTCCGATCCTGGGTCAGATGTGACAGCTCAGTGTTTGGGTAGTTTTTGTTACCCAGATCCTGGGTCAGATGTGACAACTCAGTGTTTGGGTAGTTTTTGTGTTACTCCGATCCTGGGTCAGATGTGACAACCCAGTGTTTGGGTAGTTTTTGTTACCCAGATCCTGGGTCAGATGTGACAACTCAGTGTTTGGGTAGTTTTTGTGTTACTCCGATCCTGGGTCAGATGTGACAACCCAGTGTTTGGGTAGTTTTTGTGTTACTCCGATCCTGGGTCAGATGTGACAACCCAGTGTTTGGGTAGTTTTTGTGTTACTCCGATCCTGGGTCAGATGTGACAGCTCAGTGTTTGGGTAGTTTTTGTGTTACCCAGATCCTGGGTCAGATGTGACAGCTCAGTGTTTGGGTAGTTTTTGTGTTACTCCGATCCTGGGTCAGATGTGACAACTCAGTGTTTGGGTAGTTTTTGTGTTACTCCGATCCTGGGTCAGATGTGACAACCCAGTGTTTGGGTAGTTTTTGTGTTACTCCGATCCTGGGTCAGATGTGACAACCCAGTGTTTGGGTAGTTTTTGTGTTACTCCGATCCTGGGTCAGATGTGACAACCCAGTGTTTGGGTAGTTTTTGTGTTACCCAGATCCTGGGTCAGATGGGACAACTCAGTGTTTGAGTAGTTTTTGTGTTATCCAGATCCTGGGTCAGATGTATCAACCCAGTGTTTGGGTAGTTTTTGTGTTACTCAGATCCTGGGTCAGACGTAACAACCCAGTGTTTGGGTAGTTTTTGTGTTACCCAGATCCTGGATCAGACGTAACAACCCAGTGTTTGGGTAGTTTTTGTGTTACTCAGATCCTGGGTCAGACGTAACAACCCAGTGTTTGGGTAGTTTTTGTGTTACCCAGATCCTGGATCAGACGTAACAACCCAGGGGTTGAGTTATTTGTTGTGGCTTTTTGCGACCTCTTCTGGTGAGAGCAGTGCAGGTCCGTCAAATATGTGTATGTCTTCGGTAAAATACAGGTTTGTGTACATTTTATTTTATCTATACATTCGTTACTGTGCTGTATATCGTTTAATTTTATGCAAAGCAACATACAGGGGCGCGATGTGAAGGGAAGGTGGAAAATGGTAAGCAATCAACTAGGATTGGACTCCCGTGGGAAAATATAAAATGGGAAAATCCAGTGGGGACAATATTAAAATTCAAGAGAGTGCTCTTGCAGTGTTGCCGTGTCCACTTATCATAAGCATTTTTGGGCTTTTGATCTTATTTTCAGCATAAGGGGGTTAATGACGTATTTTAACATTGCGTAGAATTCTTGTAGATGCATCTATCACTACCTGGAGTTAATTCGGTTGTAGAATGTTGTTGTCACTCCTGTAAATTACTGAACCAGATTAAGCACTAAAAGGTGAACTGACAACTGAATTTAGCTGCAGTGTGTACATGGTGGCCGATGATACGGCTTAGCTGCGGTCTGACACCTCAGGCAGGGATATATTTGAATTCCTAACTTTCTCTGCAGGCCTCAAATGCTAGAATCCCTTGGAAATGTAATGAAATGTGGTGTTCAGCGGAGATTGTTTGCTCAAGTGGGGTGGGAAGTTGCCCCGACTTCCGGCGCAATATTTGTAGGTATTCATTTTCTCCAGACGATCTGTCCAAGATGCGGCTGATGTGAGAACAGAGGGAATTAGTTGCAAACCTCCACCCCCCACAGAACAAGGACATCCACAGAAAATCCACGTTGGATCTTTACACGGAAAGCGTAAAAGCAGGGAAAACGATCACAGCAGCTCATGAGGGGATGGGATTGAATTGTAAAAGAAGAAATGTGGCAATCTCTCGAGGGACTTGCTCACGTCCTCTGCTACAGGTACTAAAATGAGTGTGTGTTTATGGATGTGCAAATATAAATGTGTTAGTGTTGTGGTGGTTATGTAAAAGTGAAGTGCAAATCTGCAAAGAGAGTGATTCTTCTTTCTCTCGTCTTACTCTGAGTAATCTCGTTTAATGGTGATAAGATCGGCCCCCTCCTCATCTTCATGTGTTCTCCATAGATGAGCCACGTGTCGTGAATATAGATACCACAGCGCCATCTGTTGAAAACTATACGCAACAGCATTTCATGACATCCAAATGTCCAGTAAGAGAATTGTTTTTAAAACCCCCTTTTCAACATTGGAAAAAATATATAACTTTTGAATAAGTGATAATGTGCTGTCAGGCAATAATTATTGCAAAATAAACCTCACCCTGAAGGGGTTTATTTTGCAATAATGACCACCTGACTGTGTTATCCTTCTTATTAAATGGCCACTTGGCAAATAAATTAAAAAAAAGGTCATGAAATATTGATTTGAGAGGATTTTTTTTATCGTGTGAGAAGAAAATATATTAGGCTTCATGAAATATATTCTTGATTCACTTTCTATTGGCAGGCATGAGAGAAGTTAATTTTGTACCATGCTCACACACACACGTCTGACCCGTCCCACTGTGCTCATAAGATGTGGTGTGTTTGTCATTGGCCATGAAATGCATCACCGGCATCTCCTAAATCATGCTTGATCAATTCCTGTAGTGTATTGGGGGTTAGCTAAACAGAATCGTTCCACCCAATCACGGCGCAACCTTGCGTGAGTCCTCCAGCACATGCACCAGCTTTTTAAAACAACCCAGCATTTTTTAGAGTGATATAAATACTTAGGATGTTAAAATATGTCCTCAGAGCTGTTCACTGTCTGTTCATGGACAGGTTATGGAGTCAGTCAACAAATATTTCGGCTACGAAAGAAATGCAGGTTGGCGGTCAACAGAGACCCAAATTGGGTTGTTTTAACCCAAAATTGGGTCAAATACTGTATGGACAAACCCAACCGTTGGATTCAATTTTTTTTTTTTTTTTTATTAACCTAATGGCTGGGTTTGGGCATATTTGACCTAAATTTGGGTTGAAAACAACCCAGCATTATTTGTGACTCTGTATCTTTTTGAATAAAATCATAAAATGTTATGCATTCAATTTCATCATCACATTGCGTTATGTTGCTTTGTATAAAATTAAACGATATATAGGACAATAGAACAATAACAAATGTATGATAAACACAAACCTGTATTTTACTGAAGACATGCAGATATTTGACGGAGATGAGAACTGCTCTCTCCTGAAACGGTTGCAAAAAACCTACGATAAATAACTCAACCCCTGGGTTGTTAAGTCTGATCCAGGATCTGGGTAACACAAAAATTACCCAAACACTGGGTTGTCACGTCTGACCCAGGATCTGGATTACACAAAAACTACCCAAACACTGGGTTGTTACATCTGACCCAGGATCTGAGTAACACAAAAACTACCCAAACACTGGGTTGTTACATCTGACCCAGGATCTGAGTAACACAAAAACTACCCAAACACTGGGTTGTTACGTCTGACCCAGGATCTGGGTTACACAAAAACTACCCAAACACTGGGTTGATACGTCTGACCCAGGATCTGAATAACACAAAAACTACCCAAACACTGGGTTGTTACGTCTGACCCAGGATCTGGGTTACACAAAAACTACCCAAACACTGGGTTGATACGTCTGACCCAGGATCTGAGTAACACAAAAACTACCCAAACACTGGGTTGTTACGTCTGACCCAGGATCTGGGTTACACAAAAACTACCCAAACACTGGGTTGTTACGTCTGACCCAGGATCTGAGTAACACAAAAACTACCCAAACACTGGGTTGTTACGTCTGACCCAGGATCTGGGTTACACAAAAACTATCCAAACACTGGGTTGATAC
The DNA here is from genome assembly GCF_949357685.1 of Gobio gobio. Lineage (NCBI taxonomy): Eukaryota > Metazoa > Chordata > Actinopteri > Cypriniformes > Gobionidae > Gobio > Gobio gobio. The sequence continues at coordinate 3,498,137 of NC_137101.1, read as the reverse complement.
GTCTGACCCAGGATCTGAGTTACACAAAAACTACCCAAACACTGGGTTGTCACGTCTGACCCAGGATCTGAATAACACAAAAACTACTCAAACACTGGGTTATGTCTGACCCAGGATCTGAATAACACAAAAACTACTCAAACACTGGGTTGTTACGTCTGACCCAGGATCTGAATAACACAAAAACTACCCAAACACTGGGTTGTTACGTCTGACCCAGGATCTGAATAACACAAAAACTATCCAAACACTGGGTTGTTACGTCTGACCCAGGATCTGAATAACACAAAAACTACCCAAACACTGGGTTGTTACGTCTGACCCAGGATCTGGATAACACAAAAACTACCCAAACACTGGGTTGTCACATCTGACCCAGGATCTGAATAACACGAAAATTACCCAAACACTGGGTTGTTACATCTGACCCAGGATCTGAATAACACGAAAATTACCCAAACACTGGGTTGTCACGCCTGACCCAGGATCTGAATAACACAAAAATTACCCAAACACTGGGTTGTCACGTCTGACCCAGGATCTGGATAACACAAAAACTACCCAAACACTGGGTTGTCACGTCTGACCCAGGATCTGAATAACACAAAAACTACCCAAACACTGGGTTGTTACATCTGACCCAGGATCTGAGTAACACAAAAACTACCCAAACACTGGGTTGTTACGTCTAACCCAGGATCTGAATAACACAAAAATTACCCAAACACTGGGTTGTTACGTCTGACCCAGGATCTGAATAACACAAAAACTACCCAAACACTGGGTTGTTACATCTGACCCAGGATCTGAATAACACAAAAACTACCCAAACACTGGGTTGTTACATCTGACCCAGGATCTGAGTAACACAAAAACTACCCAAACACTGGGTTGTTACGTCTAACCCAGGATCTGAATAACACAAAAATTACCCAAACACTGGGTTGTTACGTCTGACCCAGGATCTGAATAACACAAACACTACCCAAACACTGGGTTGTCACGCCTGACCCAGGATCTGAATAACACAAAAACTAACCAAACACTGGGTTGTTACGTCTGACCCAGGATCTGAATAACACAAAAACTACCCAAACACTGGGTTGTCACGTCTGACCCAGGATCTGAATAACACAAAAATTACCCAAACACTGGGTTGTCACGCCTGACCCAGGATCTGAATAACACAAAAATTACCCAAACACTGGGTTGTCACGTCTGACCCAGGATCTGGATAACACAAAAACTACCCAAACACTGGGTTGTCACGTCTGACCCAGGATCTGAATAACACAAAAACTACCCAAACACTGGGTTGTTACATCTGACCCAGGATCTGAGTAACACAAAAACTACCCAAACACTGGGTTGTTACGTCTAACCCAGGATCTGAATAACACAAAAATTACCCAAACACTGGGTTGTTACGTCTGACCCAGGATCTGAATAACACAAAAACTACCCAAACACTGGGTTGTTACATCTGACCCAGGATCTGAATAACACAAAAACTACCCAAACACTGGGTTGATACATCTGACCCAGGATCTGAGTAACACAAAAACTACCCAAACACTGGGTTGTTACGTCTAACCCAGGATCTGAATAACACAAAAATTACCCAAACACTGGGTTGTTACGTCTGACCCAGGATCTGAATAACACAAACACTACCCAAACACTGGGTTGTCACGCCTGACCCAGGATCTGAATAACACAAAAACTAACCAAACACTGGGTTGTTACGTCTGACCCAGGATCTGAATAACACAAAAACTACCCAAGCACTGGGTTGTCACGTCTGACCCAGGATCTGAATAACACAAAAATTACCCAAACACTGGGTTGTCACGCCTGACCCAGGATCTGAATAACACAAAAATTACCCAAACACTGAAAAAATAAATAACCCATAAGACTCAAACCCAGGATTTGGGTAGAAACAATAACCCATGATTTTTTTAGATGCGCGATTATCTGCACCTTAGCACATTTAAATCATTGATCGACACTTGGCCACGGCCACAGTGTCTGTGCAAGAGTGACGGGCAGATCAATTTTTATTCCACCCACTGGATGTTTGACCGGGTTTTGATGCGAGACTCTTCGGCTCCTCTCATCCAGTTTTAATCAGGAGCTTTTGTGTGGTGATTCAAAGGATCAATAGAAAGCCATCCAGGAACCGGTGTCTCCTCCGCGACAGTAAAAATGGAGGCTGATTTTTTTGTTGTCGGTACTTTCCGAAGGGTCTCTTTGATTTGCGAGACTTTCTTTGAGTCAGGGTCCCTCTTCCTGCAGAATCTCTTCACGCAGCAGTGCATTTTCTGACAGATGATAATCAATGCTGAGCCTCAAAGACACACAGAGAAGAAGCTGTATAAATTCTTTGCTGTGAGGGGATCGCATAGGACCCTCGAGGTGCTGTAAATATGGCCTGCCTCAAAAAAAGATGAAGAGAAATGAGAGCAATATAATGAATGTTACTTATAACTCACAGAAGCCTCTTAAATATTAACCAGCCCTACAGTATACCCCTGACATCACCATCCTTAAGTACCTCACCTCGGGTACAAACGTCTCAGAGAAACATGGGAATCCCATTAAACAAATCAATGAATCCACTGCACATTTTACACGCGTTTCAACAGGGAATTTATGTTTACTGAAGTGCACAATATTCCAATAATTGTCACCTACACTCTAAAAAACACTGGGTTAAAAACAACCCAATTTGGGTTGTTTTCAACCCAAGGGCTGGGTAAATATAGGACAGAACACGTCGGGTTTATTCAACCCAGCAAATTGGGTTGATTCATTCATGATAATTTGATTCTTGCATGATAATTCCTTTTATTTTTTACAGTACAGCATATTTTATATAGTTTTTAATACATATCGCCAACATTTAAGCTTGTTTAACAAATATTAGAAGCAGGGCTCTGAACCGGTTCAAGGAACGAAAACGAAAACCGGAAACGAACAAAATTTTAAGAGGAACAGAAACGAAAACGAAATCAAAATCAATTTGAATCGTTCTGAACAGAAACGTTAATTTAAAATAACCATTGACCGGTTAATAACGTTATTTTATCGTTCTTTTAATATTTTAATTTGGCAGTGACCAATCATGAATTGAGTAGCTACAGCATGTGACGTTGACGGATCAAGCGTGAGTGAAATGTCATCTATGAATCTACCGGTAACGCAAGTCAGTATAGAGCGCGCATTTTCATGCCTCAAGTACATTTCTTTCCCCGCTGAGGTCTACAATGAAAGCGCAGGTATTGGAGGACATTCTTTTAGAACGTTTAAATAAGTAGTACGGACTTTAAGCTCAAATAGACTGATTTAGGCTAGTTTATGGATTTCGTTTAAGCCTATCCAAGTACTAGCATCTATCAAACATTGTCCTATAGTCTTTCAGATTGCCAATACAGGACAGGTCAATGTTTTCTATATAGACGGTTGATGCTTCGTATTAAATGGTATGTTATATTGCATTAAATGATCAAGCTTTATTAGCTGACTGAATTTGATTATGTGATGAAGGGACGTGTTGCGCAGTGTTTGCTTTGAAATTAGCAGTTGACGGTGCATTAAAAGAGCAATGGTTATCCAGTTTATTAATTCTTTATTCATGCAATTTTTAAAACAAGTCGTGTTGAAAAAAAGTTATGTACAAAGAATGTTATCACTCTTCTGAAAAAAATTAGGCATAAGAGGCCGCTTTCGATTGTCTAACGCTCCATTAAAACAGGTCAATATTTGTCCCAATGTTTATGCTTTGTAATTAATGCATGTATTTCTGTTGTGGTTTTAAAAATGTTATGAAATAAATATTCAAGTTTAATTACCATGCGTTATATTATTATTGAGTGAAAAATAAGTCTATTTATACATATTTGTTTAAAGTATAGGCTAAATTAAAATAACGTTATTAACCGGTATTTTTTCAAATCAAACCGTTATCGGAACAGTAATGTTTAATGAGGAACGCAAAAACGGAAACGCTATAATATCGATTCTGCTCGGAGTGAACCGATTGATATTTTTTTCCGTTTTTAAGCCCTGATTAGAAGTAAATATTAAACATTTAGAAGTAATTCAAGTGTATTTGACCTGTCTCTGAAAGAGGACACACGTACTTATACAGTCGCGTCTGTTTGTGTTCATTTGTAGTCACAGGACCGTTTACACCACATTTAGAAAGAACAATAATTTCTACAAATGTTCCACCAAAAATAAGACCTGAGGAGCTTTAGCACTTTCTCCAGTGACAGTCCCAATACAGTTATATTTTCAGTCAAAGAAACAGAGGAGGCACCCGTAGTTGCTTTATTTTATGACAAATGCGGAGCTAAATATGAATATCAGACAGTCCGGTATAAAGAGACGAGACGTAATGAGAGATCAAATCAACACACTATTGTGATAGCCTTTAGGATTTGTCTGATTTCTTCAAGCGGCATACACTCAAAAAAATTATTCAGGCCCTTCATAGATATGACGCATTTAAATTCTGTTCACTTTACTTAAACATATCTAATTTTGTCAACTTAATTGAATTGTGTTCAATCAACCTAATATATTTAAAACTGAAGTTTACTTAATTAAGTTGTGTTAAAACTACATGAAATATTTGTGTTGATATAACTAACTGTGTAGTGGATCTGTAGTTCCCAGCATGCTCTCCATTAGGAGAGAAAATTTAGGGATCAAAGTGTTATTTTGTGTTTTTCTGTAAAGGGAAAGAAGTTGTTAGTTAATGTTAGTGTTTAATGTTCAGTTATGTTGGACATTTAGAGGAGTTTATGTAATGTATTTTAATTTTGTGGTTACCATTGTGCTGAAGAGTGGCGCCTGTGCTTGGGCACTCAGTGATCAATGCTAATGTCAGTATTATATTTTCATTATATACATTGTGTATGATAATGAATGAAACTGCTTATAATTGATTTTCCAATTAAATGTTTTAATTTAAGTTTGACAGGTATAAAAAAGTAATGTTATAAGTATATAAATTTCATTTAAACTGTATTTGATCAAATTGAGTTGGACCAACTCAATTACATTTCATTGCATGAATTCGTTTTTTATGAGTTGGGGCTACACATATTTATTGAATGGAAAACTTGCCCTCAATTAAATTGAGTTTGTCCAATGAGTTATTTTTTTGAGTGTAGAGACAGAGCGACACGCGTCATAATCTGAAAACCACGCCCACCAGAGGGGAAAACAATCCAGCGCTCTCCATTGATTTTTATAATGTGTGAAGCTGCCTCTTTGTCGTTTCTGACTTATAACAAAAAACAGAACAATGTCTAAAAGCCGATATGTGGCAAACAAGCTAAACAAAACCCAGAACCAAATACCCAGACGTTTTTATATGCTGTTGACCCAAAAGCCGAGCGTTTAAGGACACAAAAGTGGATACAGGCAATTGAGACGGAGCGCAATCCCTGAGAACTACGCCCACTAGAGGGAACGTGATCAGAGACAGGAAATATCATATATAAATCTGACATTTGAATATTTGACTTAACAGTGACAAAATGTTTACTGCACACATAGGCATACTGAGTGTCAGGATCCCAAAATTTACCCATTCTTCCTGCTGATGCTTCGTCTTATTGCCTGTATCCACTTTTGTCTCCTTAAACGCTCTGTTTTTTTTGGGTCGACAGCTTATAAAAACGTATTTCTGTGTTTCTTTAGCTTGTTTGCTGTACACCCTGTCACATATCAGCTTTTAGACATTGTTCAGTTTTTTGTTATAAGTCAGAAATTACAAGGATGCCGCTTCACGCAATACAAAATCAATGGAGAGCGTTGGATTGCCCCCACCTCCGGTGTGGGCGTGGCCTAAATGTGCTCTGTCGCTATAGTAATGGTTAGCACGCATAGTCTTTTGCATAGCATATAAATATTTCTGCCTTATACGGTGATCAGAATCCACATCGGATCACAAACAGAAGTTATTTAAAACACTCGCTGCTGTTTGACAGTGAGTTTTGATGTAGTGCTTGAAGTATTTAATGCTGATGTTAGCATGAAATCATCCGTGCCACTGCCGCCTCCAGCCTTTGTTCATAACCACTCCCGCTTTGGACCCAGATTTTTGGCAGGCCAAAAAACCCTGGCTGTTGGCCCAGAGGAAGCCCCAACGAGGCCCGGTCAAGCCCCAGAAGTGACTGGCCCTGACCCGACAGTGGAAACGCGGCCCAAATGTCAATGTTCAATTGCTCTCGGAAATCAAAAACTTGCAGCATGGATCACAGACCACTTTTTGTACATCCAAATGTAATTTTGGGTCATATTGTCTTGTGTAGTTTTCTTCTTGGTTTTGCCCTCGTTGCCCTCAGCCTAACTGAGAGATGAATTCTGAATTTGATCAGACACAGCCTTTGATATCGACAACACAGGTGATTTATACTGTTTTGGGTTAAACTTTATGTTGACGGTCCCCTTTAGATATTCTGTTGACTTTACATAGCGTTGCAACTACATGTCAACTAACTTTCAGAGGGTAGGATTTTTGGGGTAGGATTAGGTAAAGTAGAATAAGTTGACATGTAGTTGAAAAGTTAACTTGTTCAAAAAAGTTATTTGATCATTTGCATTGTTTTTTCTATCCAGTTGTTTTGAACCTGCAAACCAGTGGAGAACCGCTGATATAGTGTGCTCATGCAGGGCAGGAGTGAGGATTTCCTAGGCAGTTTGGACATGGTTGAAGTGGCGCATGCATTAGACGGGCTGCCTGAGATATAGGGAGAACTGTCCATCAGTGAGGCCCCCTGTTGGGCGTCCTTCTAAGTGCCTGTAGTGAGTGGCATGTTGAATCCCTGGATGGCCAACACACTGCAGCAAGGCTTAATGCCTCGATGTCAGTCTTGCACTAAAAGAGCTCTATTCTTAGCATCTCTTTCCATCAGTGCAGGCCTGTTTTAAAGGGTAGATAAAAGTTTTAAACGTTGGTTCGGGTGCCTCTAGAGGTTATCGTTCTGTCATGTTGGAATTACACTGATAGTGCACGGTTATATACGGCTATTTTATGATGCATAAAATCAAGCATGTCTAGAACATTGCGTCAGCACTTTCACTCTGGTATTTTTAAACTTAATTTTCTAAATAAATTGTGAGTTGAACTTGCCAGTGGTGTTGTAATGGGTTGCCAGGGTGTAGCCATGCGGTTTGAGAAGGTGTTTTGAGTGGGTTTTTATCATGTTGCTATGTTGTTGCTTACTGGCCCAAGTGATGTCAAAGGGTTCATTGTAATATTAAGGATTAGGTTTAGGGTTGCAAATGACTGTATAGACCATCACAACACACACAGAACATGCTCCAATGTGAAGGTGGGTGTGACGAGGTGTGTTTTATGTGGTGTTTTCCCCGGGCTGAGTTGGATGGTTGGCTCCGCTCTCCCAAGTGACTGTTCTCGGGTGGTTTCATTGAGGACACCTGTTGCTAACTTCGTTTTGGACCTTTTAAAAGGAGCAAGATGAAAAGGCCATGCAGTGCTGCATATTGGACTTGATTTAGACTTGTTTATTTTTGTGCATCCAACATTACTACAGCATAGTGTTGTCAAAAGTACAGACTTCGGTACCTTGTCAGTACTGAAAGTACACCACTGACTCCTAACTGTTGCATTGTGCCTTGTTTTTTCTGTATAGTCCTATTTTGTTAATACATTTTGCATTTTATTTTGGCTTTCTCGTGTGTACCTATTTTTGTTGCGTCCCTTTTGAGCCACAGGGCATAACAAATGGGGGCTCGTCCGGGATCTGAACCCGGGACCTTTGAAATTTGAAATTCTGCGTTGCGTAAATTTCACTCTTCACATAGTTATTTTATGACTTAGGGATGTAACAGTATGCGTGTTTGTACTGAACCGTTTCGGTATAGGACTTCTGGTGTGTACCGAACGGTTCCGAATGCAATCTTTAACAGTCGGTTTGTTTTACGCGCAGAATATACTTCAATCAGAGCTCCCACACAAACATATTAACCACTTAAACTCTGCGGACCCTGTACAGATTTTTTTGGTTATAAATTAATTGTTGAAAGTGTGTAACTCAGGCCCTGTGTGTTCTAGCACCCTGCAGACAGTTTTGGTTGTTTCCAGCATATGTCAGCAAACACTAGAAAAATTTATTTTTTATTTTTTCCCTTTCCCATATACAGATCCCTGTCATTTTACAGAAAACCCTGAAATTACTTAAAACACTTCTGAAAGTGATCAATATTATAGTATATGCTGCTTGTGATATAATAAACATATAAAATATAAAAAAAGACAAACAAAATAGGCATTTTTGCTTTTTTTTGGTTATAAATTCATTTTCGAAAGTGTATATCTCAGTTCCTGTGTTCTAGCACTCTGCAGACAGTTTTGGTTGTTTCCAGCATATGTCAGCAAACACTAGAAAAAATAATTTAATGACACTGGGATATTGCATTTATACGACTGTATATTGCTATGGGGGGGGGGGGGGGTAAAGCGTAAGGGGGTGGGGGTCCTTCCTTCAGATCCATTTGAATAAATCTTGCATACAACATGATACAGACCAAATTCCTGGAATCTAGTGGAAAAAGCCCAAACTGTCTGGAGGGTGCTAGAGCACACATGGCCACACATGGAGTTACACACTTTCAAATTTATAACCAAAAAATCTAAAAGCGCATGGGGGGGGGGGGGTTATTATAGCTCAGACAACATATACTTACATGTTTATCACTTTTAGCAGTTGTTTATGAAACTTCAAAGGGTTTCCTTTAAAATGACACCAAACTTGTGTATTTAGAGTCCACTGTATGTGGGTATGGGAAGCTTTTCAATTTGGGTAGGCCAAAACCAGGCGTAAATCCCAAAAACGGTCCCAGAGCTTAAAAGGTTAAATATTCAGTCCATTTTATCACAAAATTCAAACGATAAATACTGTTTTGACGCTCGTTAATGTGAAAGTGACGGATCACAGTATAGGCACAAGTGAACGCGATCATCTCTTCCTAAAGAAAAACATGAATGAACATCTGAAGGTATGTTGAGGATACATTACAACTTACTGTCACGTATCGTATGTCGTGTAATCGCTCAATCAGTGTTTCAACGGCGGAAAAACGTCAATAAAACAGCTTGAAAACAATGTCACATAGTATCACATTTACCTCAGAAGTCATTCAGTGTCCACAGCTGTTAGTTCACTAGAGAAATCAACTCTTTCACTAAATATATGCACTATATTAGCCTATAAATTCATTATATTCTACTGAACCTGTTAGTGATGTCTGGATTATTTAACGTATGTTTAAATGAATCTGTCATGAAAATGACAGCCACTGTGTATAAATGATTTCAACTTTGAATGTGTTATTTTAGTGTTGATTATTATATCTAAAGATAAATAGCAACTGAATTTAGGCTAATAGTTTGGGCTCTGTCCTTTAATATTATAGTAATGTGCAAGTAAGGGCTCCCTATAGTTTACAGCATTATATTTATTTTAGTTATAATTTAATTAATTTAAGGACAGACAATTTGTTCAGTAAACCAGTTTAATAAAAATAAATAAAACTGACTTCAGAATGCAGTGAACAGGAAAAAAACTGATCGAGGGACCATTATATGTTCTCTAATAGCCTTAGAAAGGGCACTAAGTCAAAGCTTGATTCCAATTGACAGTCTTACGCTGTGCATATTCATATTGATTATTTATTTTGCAGAGTGGGGTGCGGCAAACATTATTTTTGAGTGCGGAAGGTCATTGCCTAAACATCATCAAACTCAAGGCTGTCTTCAGTTTGTTTAGTTTCATTTTAAAAACATATAATGCATTGTTTGTTGTTGCTTTTTTTTCTCAATGTACAAGCTGATTTCTCAAGGCTGTAAACACACAAACAAACACACAAATCACATTCACTCAATTTCCTTATACAGCGCCTTGTTTGAGGGCACAAAACCGACAGATGCGGAGTCTCTCAGCTGAGGTAAATTATCGTTTGAACATGAAGGTCTTGAATGAAAGGAAACGGAAAGCTCTGAAAAAGGCTCCCATCGGGAATAGGTCTTATAATTGACGAGATGCCATGAAAAAGGTGGTTTTGTTATCTGGAACATATTGAGCAGGGCAATCCTCTACCTTATTAAGGAATGGTTTGACATTAAGATGGAGTGTTGGGAATGAATTTGTGCGGGAGCCCTTTGATTGCCTGATCCACTGAAGTTAAATTTGTTGCTGCTGAAGCCAGACAAAATGAGATCACGCGTGAGTAGATGAAGAGAGAAAGAGTGATGGAGTGCTAGCGACTCAATTAGCTTATCGATCTAGCGGCCAGCTGCTAAAATGATGCATGTTGCTTTCTCAGTGATGAGAATTCAAAACAATAGTCTCCATCTTCCTAATTGAATTCAACCATTGAGAAGTTGAGAAAAATCTCTTTCAAAGGTTACCAGGTTTTACAAAACCTGGAATCAAAATGCACCTAACTTTAAAGGGGTGGTTGATTATTATTTAACTTTTTTAACTGTAGTTAGTGTGTAATGTTGCTGTCTGGGCATAAACAACATCTGCAAAGTTACAACACTCAAAGCAAAGGGAGATATTTCCTTTTGAAGAAATCGCTTTTTAAGGACTACAACAAACGGCTGGTAGGGACTACAACGAGCTTATTAATGGGTTAGTGACATCAACTAACCATAAAATTTACATAAACCCCGTCATAAACAGCATACAATTTACATAAACGTCCACGTCATTCTACATGTTGTCTCTTCTTCTTGAGTCTCTCCATCATTGTCCGGCTCCGGTTTGATCATAAAAGGCTGAACAGTTTCTGACATTTTCAGTGTTTGTCTGCGTGAGGTAATCAGAGCTGCTAACAAGAGCTCTTGAAGCTCCGCCCTCTTCTAGAAAGGGGGCGGGGAGCAGCAGCTCATTTGCATTTAAAGGAACAAACACAACAACGGCTTGTTTTTGCTCACCCTAAAAAAGTGACAATTTTAACATGCTATAAAAATTATCTGTGGGGTATTTTGAGCTAAAACGTCACATACACACTCTGGGGACATCAGAGACTTATTTTACATCTTGTAAAAAGGGGCATTATAGGACCTCTTTAATGCATGTCACTGCAAATTTTGTTTCAAATGTGTCACATTACAGCAGGATTCATCTCTTACTTTAGTCTGAAATGCGGGCATAGATGGATATGGCATTTCGCTTGCCCTTTACAGGCACTTATGATACATTCGCAGTGCTTTAACCCAACAATAAACAACAGGGCATGTAATTGTTCCAATCTGCCTCTTTACAGACCAGTTTTGATGACACCATTGAGCTCCGATGGATCCTACTTGACCTTTTTCTTATTTTAGTTGTGTGCCTTTGTATATGATTAAGCATAGTTGCATGGTTGGATTAATAACACCTTGCATAAGACAGAAAACAGACACGCTTGGCATTTCAGACAAGGAAATATTAACCGTATCTCCCAGTTAATTGCTTTTCCTCTGTCCAGCAAGTGTCCATAAAAAAAATTAATTTACACATGTTGAAGATCTATAATGTTTTAAGATATTTGATATTATGATGCTATTATGTAATCAGCACAAATATAATTGGAGATATTAAAACATGACAATATTTCTAAAGCTGTCTCACAATATCAGCATGGCAGAGTTGAGTTTGTGGCAAAACCTTTTACAACGCTTGAATTATGTTGTTGTATCTTTTACTGCTTATAATAATTCATACTCTGAGAGTAGAACTGTAGTGACATTCATTACAAGTTGTTAAATCGTTTCAAAAATGCACTTGCATTTTTTTTTTGTCATATTGAAGATTTCTTAACAATAGGGTTAAAAATAAAATCTTATCTTGTTTCTCGTGAACCCAATATCGTGTATCATCTTGTGAGTTAAGTGTATCATCACACACTTTCCCTTCCAGTTTAGTTTTGCTTTTGAAAAAAGTTGTCAGCCACCTCCAGCATTTTTGATCATTTTCACAAAAGGTTCATGGCCCCTAGAATAATTTGTTGTATGAATATCTGAATATGCAATGAAAGAACAGACGATCAAGTCCATCAACACCCCCAAAGCTTCACAGTCCTGTAGCTCATTCTGGGTCAACATTTCAGTAACATTAGGGAGTTTTTTTGAGTTTTTTCACTAGGGCATATTGCTTGTTTCTGCTTCTTCTTCATCTGTGTTTTGATCAGGAGATGCTGTACTCTTTCAGAAGATGTGTAATAACGCCCCCTACCATTTATGTCAATAAATTTAAAATAAAAAAAGTTAAATTATGTCAATGGCGGGGAAAGAGTTAAATATATCAATAGCTGTATCAGTATATACATTTTGTCACAATGAAAAAGTATTAACACCATTTTCCTCCATTATTATGTGGTTTAGTCAGTAATATTCAAACCCACTTGACTTTTGACATCAGTACTTGTCCTAGTTCACTTGTGCACTCAAACCTCAAACATTAACACCCACGGTTTCACCCTCCCAATGTGTTTTTATCACCATTTCCAAAATGTCCATCTTATTAATGGATATTTTGCTATTTTTCCTTCCTCTGCTTTTCCCTTTATCATTTCTAGACCAGCATTCCTCAAAGCGTCCCTCAGCACGACCAGTGGTGATGAATTATTGTTTGCTTGCCTTGTGGAAGAGCTAATTCATCTGCGTGGTCAGGCTTTGATGTGTTATGATGCAATGCTTAAGACTCATCATCAATTCAGTCTCTAATATGCTCAAACGCCTCCGCACGGCCCTTCCAGTGTATGCTCAATACCAGCAAGAACAACAGGAAGGCCACACAGCAAACAAAAGCTGTCCTCCTCCGTTTTAAACCGTCTTTAGTCTGTTGTTGTTGTCTTTTCAGCTGCTTTTTCTTTAGCATAGAGCTGATAGACATTTTCTATGAGCAGTGGCACAAACATTTGAAGATAAATCAAGCGTAGCATCAGTTCTGGCAAGTCACGTTAGTTAAGCTCAGGAAACCTAGCCTAGAAATCTAGATGCACCCTAGGGGTATCAAATGTAATTTACAGCCAGGGTAGTCTAGCAACTCTCCATTGGCTTGCGAGCTGGAAAAAACAAACTCTGGTCAGGCCAATCACATCGTGTATAGAGTCGGTAGGCGGGCTTAACATAATGACGGCAGAGTTGACTAAGGTGCTGTATAGCACCGCTAACTATGATGCTATATAGCACCGCTACCATATACCGAACATGTTAAGATATGGTGCTATATAGCACCAAAAGTGGTTCCTCTATGATTACGACGAAAAACCATTTTTGGTGCCATATAGAACCTTTTTTTTTTTAAGAGTGTATTGCGTGCAGAGGGAATTTGAAAGACAACCATTTATCCCGCCCCTCGGATTGAGCCCTGCCAATGGTGAGTTCCCAGACCCAACATCTTGATGTGGGTCTGGCTTGTCAGGCTAGAGCAAACCCTCTTTTGTTGTTTGTAGTAAACGTTGTTTGTACGGGAAGAAGGAGGCGGGAACCGGCGGACATTCAAAATGTTTAATCAAAATAAAGACAAAAATAAAATGGCGGCGGCAGCCCCTCGCGGTCGACTGCCGCCTACATACAAACACAAATGAAAATAAAAAGCTGCAGCCCCTCACGGACGACTGCAGCGAACACAAAATAAAACGTAACACAAAACCCAGGCCTGGTCCTCTCTCCTCCCTCACTGTCGTCGCTCCTCCTTTATAGTCCCTCACTCCTCCGCGAGGGCCGAGATCGCTGCGGCGCGCAGCTGGCGCTCATCCTCCCTGATGAGCGCCGCCTCGTCCCGCCCTCACGGTCCCTCGGCCTCGCTGCTCGCCACATTGTTAAACTACTGTCAGGATTTAGCCAGTTATTTTTGCGGCTGACCTTATTGCATATGCATTTGTAGGAGTTTCCCTTTCAGACACAAAATGTATGGGAGGAGAGTATTTAAAGGAATCACGCAAGGTGATTAACTAAGGTTTGCGCCTGTCAATTTCCTGGTATTTGTGCCATTATTATTAAGTAAACAACAAAAATGCCAACAAACGGCGACTTTTTATTATGTTCGTTTTGCGATCTCGTTAGTTTCCAGTGATTCTTTCTGATTATTTTCCTGATAAAACTTCATTTTGTTGGTGAAATTATGGGTTTGGGTGGCGTTTTTCCAGAGAAGCGTGTTACGGGCGGGGTTTGGGCCCAACGGTGGAAACGCAGCATGATTTTGGGCTCGTTGCTACAAGTCTGAGGCTATTAGTCCAGCCCGACCCGTTGAAAGCCCTGACTCATACTGGCCCAACAGTGGAAAAAGTGGCTAATGTTGTTCACACTAAGGGGAAAAATGCTGAATGCTGAAATGTTCGCTGCAAGCTTCTTTGGGAACCAAAAATATTTTTTCAATGGCGTCTCTGCAAAACCCCCTCTTGGAGCCTTTATTTCTTATTGTGCAACAATCTGATACAACAGGACAGGGGGAAAAAAAATAGCAAAGTGTACCATTTTGTCGCATTGCACAACTAATCATCAGAAAAAGCAGCTTGTTATTGTATGCTACTGGAAAATGTAGTGTTAGTAGTCCTGCTGCTTTTAGTTAGTTACTCCTCAACTCTGAAGGGACAGTGGTAGATATTTTGTTCTCCATGTGTTGTTGTTTATCTCTCGCTAGTGTTTCTCAGGATGTAGCCTGTGAAAGGGACGCTTGCAGCAGATGTATCTAACAGTGTTTTTTTTTTCGCTTTCCACTCCACTTTCTCATCTTATTGAGGCCAGGAGGCTGGCGATGTTCCTCATATTTCTAGCTGACACGGGGCGTTGAGTGCATCCCCAAAGAGAAGTCTGAGATGACTTGTTTAGAAATTGTCTTATACTTCAGCGCTTTCCTCCAGTCGTCTAGCTCACAAATCCATCCATGATATCTCCCCCCGTTTCTCTCAGCACGGTAAATATTTGAAGAGAAAGTTTGTACTTCCAGAGCAATTTGGAGAATCCCCATGTGCCCTCGTCCATGAAATGATTTGCTGTTCTCAGAGGAAGAGCCGCACACTGTCACAATGGCTGGCAGGTTTGATTTTCTGAACTGTGTTAGTTTATGCTGAATAAGAAGGGACTATGACCAGGTTTATGAAAACAAAGATCCCTGATATATGTGTGTGTTCTGATATTCCTTTGAATCTGTGTTCTCTGCACCTCTTTTCCAGAGCTTTCTCTCAGTCTGAGTGGCATGTCATTCATTATTTTCTTGCAACCTTTCTACCGCCCACATGAGATGGAATGCTGTGGCACTGAAGGTATGTTGTTGAATGAATGCACATGCATATTTCATGATGTCATAAAACACACGAAGCAAATTGGATTCATATTAGATATTCAGATCTACATTGCAATTTACATTTTTCAGTTTGAAAGGTCTCACAGTGTCTATGGTATTTTTTGCTGGTACTTTCTTCTTTTGCACCGCAAGATGGAATTCCGATATAATCCGAATTTGGATCATATTGGATTTTTTTTTTCTTCATTGCATTCTGGGATTGGCTTCTCCACAAGATGTGCAAGCTATGAAGCTTCAGAATTTGTCCCACAAATGTATAATTATACCTAGCTCTTGGAACAAGGTTTGCATCAAACCTTGCCTAAAAATGTTTTCTAGGTCATCTTTTGAGTTAAACAAAATGTTCTTTCTCGGATTTCTGATGTCAACATGCCAAATGCAAATATAAAACACAGGCTACAGACAGTGTCCATTTTTGTTCCCCCATATTATTAGCCATATTTAGTTTAGTCAATATTTCATTTTCATGTTAATTAATTTCAGTCAATTTTAGCCAACAAATGTAACTGTAGGCGAGCTTTAAGAACACGTGCAGTTTATTGATGTGGACAATTAAACAAAATGTAGGCTTGAAGAACGTAACTAAAGCATGACTTGAAAATAACCATAAACAGACTTAAACATTAAACTTGAGCATTGGGTTGCACAATGAGTTACACACGTGGTACCGTGATCGGTTGCCACCTTTGCAGTAAGCCCATTCGTGAAATTTCCTCACTACTAAATATTCTACAGTCAACTGTTAGTAGTATTATAACAAAGTGGAAGCAATTGGGAAAACACAGCAACTCAGCCACGAAGTGGTAGGCCACTTAAAATCACATGGCCGAGCAGCTCATCCAAGCTTTACATCACACAGTGCAATGCAAAGTGTGGGATGCAATGGGGTAAAGCACGCCGCCCCTGGACTCTAGAGCAGTGGAGACGTGTTCTCTGGAGTGACCAATCACGCTTCTCTGTCTGGCAATCCCATGGACGAGTCTGGGTTTAGCGGTTGCCAGGAGAACTGGACTTGCCTGACTGCATTGTGCCAAGTGTAAAGCTTGGTGGAGGGGGGATTATTGGGTGGGGTTATTTTTCAGAGGTTTGGCTTGGCCCCTTAGTTCCAGTGAAAGGAACTCTTAATGCTTCACCAAGACATTTTGGACAATTTCATGCTCCCAACTTTGTGGGAACAGTTTGGGGATGGCCCCTTCTTGTTCATACATGACTGCGCACCAGTGCACAAAGCGTCGGTCCATAAAGACATGGATGAGCGAGTTTGGGGTTGAGGAACTTGACTGGCCTGCTTAGAGTCCTGACCTCAACCCGATTGAACACCTTTGGGATGAATTAGAGCGGAGACTGAGAGCCAGGCCTTCCTGTCCAACATCAGTGCCTGACCTCACAAATGTGCTTCTAGAACAATGGGCAAAAATTCCCATAAACACACTCCTAAACCTTGTGGAAAGCCTTCCCAGAAGAGTTGAAGCTGTTAGAGCTGCAAAGGGTGGGCCGACTCCAGATTAAACCCTACGGATTAAGAATGGGATGTCATTAAAGTTCATGTGCATATAAAGGCGGGCGTCCCAGAACTTTTGGCAATATAGTGTATCTGTTGTTGTTGACAAAATCAAGAAACCCTTTGTAAACAGTAATTTTATTGAAAATATTCACATTTGTTATATACATATAAAATTTAAATTATATAAACATATAAAAATGTTCATCTTATAAAAAGAAATTACCCCACCAAAATGATCATCATGAAAAATAAATAAATAAAGCCATAACTCTGTTATTAACAAACACTCAAAAATGTGCTGATGAAATGTTTAAACCACTCAACCATTTTTCAGAATTATGAATATGGCGTTTTGGAGGACTTTAGTAATCAGACAGCATGCGATATGCCAAGGAGATATTGAATTACGACCAGCGTTATACACGTGAATATTAATGCATGCAAACTCCACTGCAGTACTGCATGGATATTGTCTCAAAGTGCCTAATAAAACTGCTGAATCAGCTCCGAGTGCCCAAGTCTTCACCATCTGTCCTCTCTGTAGCCCTCCTCTCACTTTCTGTCTCCACTCCCTGCGGAGCGTCAGATATCGGAGCAGACTGCAACACTATCCACCTGAAGCACTGCTGAGACAGCAGCCACCTCCACCAAACGCTCCAGCACCTGCGGGAGGGGAGACCCTGACGCCTCCATCAATATCTGAGCGCAGGAAAACAGAGAGGAAGCCACCTGTGATCATTAACCTTTTTTCATATGTTAACAGTTTAGCATAATGCGGAGAAACAATGGATCTCGACCTGTGGTCGGCAGTATAAAGTGCAACCTGAAGGTAGACAGAATCAATGCATAAATAAGTGGCATGTATACATTTAAGGGGTCATAACACACACAGTTTCTGCCAGTCTCATGTTAATCTTGAGTACCTATAGAATAGTATTGATCTAAATTAAAGGCTTTAAAAATATATAAAGGCTTTAAAACATTATTTCATTCTAACTATTGTCTAGGATAGTTTTAATGGCTGCACAACCTTATTAAAGTATTCCAGGTACATTAAACAAACAATGCTTCCATTCCATGTAGAGACTATCCTTGAATATCATGAACTTTTAATCGCGATTAATTCGATTCTTAGCATTTTAAATCGATTATTGGCTAAAATCAACGATTCAAAAATACATGTTTCAAGATTGATGCATATGTATCGTCAGGATTTGCAATCGATGCAGCGACAAAATGAGTGAATAGTTACACCCCTAAAATTGACTCTATGGATTACTTAGCCGGAGTCAGATTGCGTCAACCCCAAGGGTGCATTCGATATGAATCATATAGACTGTATAGTGGTGCTACACCCTAAGCCAATATCTCCCAATACTAGGAGAGTGTCTCCTATTTAGGGATGTGATGGTGAGGAAATGTTTCCACCGGTTATTCGCCGTGTGACAATACCAGTATCACCGGTGGGGCTTTTAAACCGCTAATTCTAAACCGAAAGTAAAATGCACACGCTCTGGGAATTCATAACGGAGCAGAGCTAAGCGAGTGTTTTCAATGAATTCCTATGAAAGTTACGAGCACTGTGTAGCTGTGAACGAATGACAGCGCGGCCGTGAACGAATGACAGCGCGACCGTGAACGAATGACAGCGCGACCGTGAACGAATGACCGCGGCCGTGAACGAATGGCAGAGCAGCCGAGAACGAATGGCAGAGCGGCCGTGAACGAATGACAGCGCGCCGTGAACGAATGACAGCGCGGCCATAAACGAATTACAGTGCGGCCGTGAAAGAATGACAGAGCGGCCGTGAACGAATGGCAGAGCGGCCGTGAACGAATGGCAGAGCGGCCGTGAACGAATGACAGCGCGACCATGAACGAATGACAGCGCGGCCGTGAACGGATGACAGCGCGACCATGAACGAATGACAGTGCGGCCGTGAACGAATTACAGCGCGGCCGTGAACGAATGACAGCGCGGCCGTGAACGAATGACAGCGCGACCGTGAACGAATGACAGAGCGGCCGTGAACGAATGACAGCGCGACCGTGAACGAATGACAGCGCGACCGTGAACGAATGACAGCGCGGCGGTGAACGAATGACAGCGCGGCCGTGAACGAATGACAGAGCGGCCGTGAACGAATGACAGCGCGGCCGTGAACGAATGACAGCACGACCGTGAACGAATGACAGAGCGGCCGTGAACGAATGACAGCGCGACCGTGAACGAATGACAGAGCGGCCGTGAACGAATGACAGCGCGACCGTGAACGAATGACAGAGCGGCCGTGAACGAATGACAGCGCGACCGTGAACGAATGACAGCGCGACCGTGAACGAATGACAGAGCAGCCGTGAACGAATGACAGCGCGGCCGCGAAAGAATGACAGCGCATTTTACTTTCGGTTTAGAATTAGCGCCAATTCACGGGCGGGTTGCTTGAATTGTGGTTTTATTAGCCTATTATTCTTAATGATAAACACAACAATGCAACACAATGAGCACATCCAAACAAGCGGCTCCTGAAGACAAAAAAGCGAATGATGTGTGTTATTGGCATTTGTTTACACATGCTTCAGACACCGGTCACACTGATGGCGTCCCCCAAAGCATCAACTCCACGAGTTTCACTTCTAAAAGGGAAATAAACTTTCCCTTTGAATTAAAATTAAACCACTTTTTCATCCCTCACTCCACATGTTCTACACAGGCCTTCGTTCAATAGCACCAGTCTGCTTTTCATTTGATTTGTGTTGTTTTTTGTAGTTTGGAGTGAAGTGCACTGCAGATATAAGTATGGACTTGTCGCACTTTGGCCTGATCGTTTCCCTTCCCGTTCGATTGCCCATAATGCACATCAGTTTGTGTGTGAGTGAAGGACTCTCTGTGCTGGGAGTGTTTGGTGCATGCGCTGGTAAGATGATTTCAGGCGAGCACAAGTGTTTAGTGTCAGTCTCTGTTACAAGGGGATGATGGGAAAGAGTAGAGACTGAGTCACTTTTTGTTAATGCACAGTACCACGTGTGGGTGAATGTCATGAAAACATGTCCAGGTCACATTTCACCACACAGCCAGGACAACAAACAAAAAAAACAGTTTTTAAGGTATTTAATTGCATTTTCTTTAAACAAATGTGTGGGGTGAAATATGACCTGTGTGTGTGTGTGTGTATACTCGTGCCTTGTTGCATATTTGCCGCATTATTCCAACCCTAATCTCTTTATTTACAGTGTCGTAATTGCACAATGAATTGAACTTAATGCACTGAACACAAATAGATTTGTTACAGCGGTGCTCAGTGCCTGCGAACTTCAATGTTTCAGAGCGACTTTTTACAAACAACTATAAACAGAAATCGCAGGGATATGGCAGAAGCAACTGCAGCATTTAATCATGCTGTGGGCTGCACTTATTGGCCACCGTTTCGGCTCATTTTTCTCATCCTGTGCAAACACCCCGCGTCGATTTAATGCTTAGGTCTTTGCTGTTTTTTTCTCTTTTTTCCCACTGCTGAAACAGTTGCTGAAGGACTTTTTTTCTTGCATGTAGGCTTTGCACGAAGCGTGATCAAGGTCAAGACAAATTGATCTTAAGTAAACCACACATGAACTCTTGACCACAGGTAACTGAAAACCACTTGATGGCTGATGCTAACTGGATCTGGATCCTCTCTAGATAAGTACACTATAGCTCATGAAACACGCCCTGTTTACCGCTGATTGACAGAACTTTATGATAAGCTATGAAATGGTTGATGAGCAGCACTGTGTCTGCAGTAAAGTGCTGGGCTTTCACAATGGCGAGAATAATGATGCAGTAAAGCGGAGCACACACCACTGCGGTCTCTGTCATACTGCATCGTTTCCCATACACTCGTACACGCTAACAACCAGACACACTCGCTCAGTGTGTCGACTTCAGCCCACACACTCCCACAACTTGAGTCTTTATCATTCTCTCGCTGTCACACACCCTCATATGCTTGCACTTCGCACATACACATTTGGACATTTGCTAGTATTTTTGCTAAGTCAATCATCACTGTTACTGTTAACACTCATACTTGGGGTTAAAGGGATAGTTCACCCAAAAATTAACTTTCTCACCCTCAAGTTGTTCCAAGAGTTTCCTTAGGAAGTTTCCATAGTAGGGAAAAAAATACAATTGCTACCGTCTACTGTCTGGTCACCAACATTCTTTAAAATATCTTCTTTTGTGTTCAGAAACTCATATAGGTTTGGAACTACATAAGGGTGATTAAATGATGAAAAAATAGTCATTTTTAGGTGAACTATCCCTTTAAAGTCCCACTGAAGTGCCCTTAAACCTGCAGCATTATTCAATGTGTTCACGTCATTTCTCCTGAAACGGGAAGACAGAGTGGAGCATATCGAACAGCTGACTTGATATTTTGCTCATTGTGACTCATTTTACCAGCACAGGTCTGATTGTTCCCTATCTCCTATATACAGGTGCTGGTCATATAATTATAATATCATGAAAAAGTTGATTTATTTTGCTAATTCCATTCAAAAAGTGAAACTTGTATATTATTTTCATTCATTACACACAGACTGATATATTTCAAATGTTTATTTCTTTTAATTTTGATGATTATAACTGACAACTAAGGAAAATTCCAAACCCAGTATCTCAGAAAATTTGAATGTTATTTAAGACCAATGCAAAGAAAGGATTTTTTGAAATCTTGGCCAACTGAAAAGTATGTACATGAAAAGTATGAGCATGTACAGCACTTAATACTTAGTCAGGGCTTCTTTTGCCTGAATTACTGCAGCAATGCAGCGTGGCAATGAGTCGATCAGTCTGTGGCACAGCTCAGGTGTTATGAGAGCCCAGGTTGCTCTGATAGTGGCCTTCAGCTCTTCTGCATTGTTGGGTCTGGCATATCGCATCTTCCTCTTCACAATACCCCATAGATTTTCTATGGAGTTAAGGTCAGACGAGTTTGCTGGCCAATTAAGAACAGGGATACCATGGTCTTTAAACCAAGTACTGGTTGCTTTGGCACTGTGTGCAGGTGCCAAGTCCTGTTGGAAAAGGAAATCTGCATCTCCATAAAGTTGGTCAGCAGCAGCTCTAAAACTCCCTGGTATACGGCTGCGTTGACCTTGGACCTCAGAAAACACAGCGGACCAACACCAGCAGATGACATGGCACCCCAAACCATCACTGACTGTAGAAACTTTACACTGGACCTCACGCAACGTGGATTGTCTGCCTCTCCTCTCTTCCTCCAGACTCTTGGACCCTGATTTCCAAAGGAAATGCCAAATTTACTTTCATCAGAGAACATAACTTTGGACCACTCACCAGCAGTCCAGTCCTTTTTGTCTTTAGCCCAGGCGAGACGCTTCTGACGCTGTCTGTTGTTCAAGAGTGGCTTGACACAAGAAATGCGACAGCTGAAACCCATGTCTTGCATACGTCTGTGCGTAGTGGTTCTTGAAGCACTGACTCCAGCTGCAGTCCACTCTTTGTGAATCTGCCCCACATTTTTGAATGGGTTTTGTTTCACAATCCTCTCCAGGGTGCGGTTATCCCTATTGCTTGTACACTTTTTTCTACCACATCTTTTCCGTCCCTTCGCCTCTATATTAATGTGCTTGGACACAGAGCTCTGTGAACAGCCAGCCTCTTTTGCAATGACCTTTTGTGTCTTGCCCTCCTTGTGCAAGGTGTCAGTGGTCGTCTTTTGGACAACTGTCAAGTCAGCAGTCTTCCCTATGATTGTGTAGCCTACAGAACTAGACTGAGAGACCATTTAAAGGCCTTTGCAGGGGTTTTGAGTTAATTAGCTGATTAGAGTGTGGCACCAGGTGTCTTCAATATTGAACCTTTCCACAATATTCTAATTTTCTGAGATCATGAATTTGGGATTTTCCTTAGTTGTCAGTTATAATCATCAAAATTAAAAGAAAATAAACATTTGAAATATATCAGTCTGTGTGTAATGAATGAATATAATATACAAGTTTCACTTTTTTAATGGAATTAGTGAAATAAATCAACTTTTTGATGATATTCTAATTATATGACCAGCACCTGCAGTGATCTAATCGTTCCCTATCCCCTATATAGTGCGCTGTCTGATCATTCTCTATCCCCTATATAGTGCACTGTCTGAATCGTTCCCCATCCCCTATATAGTGCACTGTCTGAATCGTTCCCCATCCCCTATATAGTGCACTATGTGCTATTCATCATGTAGAAAACAGTAAATATGTGAACAAGTGACCGATTGCAGCCTCAGTGTCTGTTTATAATGTAGGGGGCGGGGCTTCAGATTCTAGAGAGCATATGATTGGACAGAAAATCTGATGTGAAGCTGATGTCATCAAAATCATTGATCCACATTGGCAGAAGTGAGAGACGGTAAATCTTGAATGCAAAATGTGAAGTTTGTCATTGTTTTGGAGCACACTAGCTCAAAAAATGGTCTTGCATCATTTTTGTTGCAAATCCCCTCCAACTGAATGATGCTCAGAACACTAGCAACCAAACTCATAGCTGTGACTTCTGCATGGGCAAACACCTCTCAAATAACCCTTAGGAAACTGTACAAGCCCTGTTTATATTGCCATGGATCTCCTACAGCTTTACACACATGCACATTCCCTCACACTCCTGCTATCAAACACCATCCACTGAAGCTGCAGCCTATTAGTGGCTATAGCACAGCAGCAGAGGGTCTCTGTCTTCCTCTTCCTCGCCATCGCCTGCGGGCACTAAAGCTGAGCAGCACAGGAGCGGGCTCTCTCCCAGACTGCAGCGGTGTGTGGAGAGCTCTACCTCCAACACTTAATTGTTTCCCCCAGTGGTTGTAATTGCGTTCTCTCGCACTCTTGTAATGACGGCGCATCTGTCACTGAGCCACAGTGCCATCTGCTGACAGCTTGAGTCATGAGCCCTTACACAGAAAACACAACCTTGTAATAAAAGTCAAGACGCCACCGCAGTGATCGCCGTGACTAATGGGCCCTTTTTTCAGGCCAAAGATAACAAAGCCGTAACTCTGTTATTTACAAACACTCAAAAAAAATTGTGCTGATAAAATGTTTCAAGTCCGGAGCCATTTGTCAGAACGATGACGTTTTTGGGGAACGTTAAGATTACATAATTCAATCTGTCAGAGGGGTATTGAATTACGAGCAGCCATCTTCTGTCTGAGCTCTGGATCAGAGTTTGAATTGGACAGACGCACTGCGGGCTCAGCAGGGCTTTGGGTCAACGCCCGTCCAATTCATATCCCATAATCCTCACTGAGCAGCCCCTCCGGAAGGGCTTTGCTGTTGATTGGCACATAGAGGTCTTGGATTACAAGTCATCCAGTTGATCAGATCTTGTAGTTCTGTGGTTAGTGACACTTTCCAAGGCAAGATATATCGCTCTTTGTGCCTGGCAGATGATAAAACAGACAAAAATGCCGCAGATTTATCCGGAGCCGAATTCACGAAGCATTCTTAAGGGGAAAAAAAGTGCATCCATCCATCATAAACATACTCCATGGCTTCATGGGGTTAAAGGGTTCGTTCACCCAAAAATGAAAATTCTGTCATTAATTACTCACCCTCATGTCGTTCGAGACCCGTAAGACCTCCGTTCATCTTCAGAACACAAATGAAGATATTTTTGTTGAAAGCTGATGCTGAGAAAGGCTTCAGATAGGCCTCCATTGGCATTCAGTACACTTACACTCCCAAGACCGATAAAAGGCACTTAAAACGTCGTTACAAAGTCCATCTCACCACAGTGACTCTACAATAATCTTACGATGCGACGACAATAGTTTTTGTGCGCAAAAAAAAATCAAAATAACACCTTTTTCCAACTTGTTATTGCCTTCCGTGTGTGCCTCCACGACGCATGCGCGAGAATATGACGCAGATCCGGCGTTCGGACACATGACCCAGAAGCGATTTGTTTACAATCAGAGGAAGACGCGCGTATCTAAGCTGTTGAATTCTACATTGAGCGTGCTTTAGGTCTCGGCGTAGTGCTCAAAATGGGGCTTAAGTGTGTATTTCATGGATTCCCGAACCCCGGGGCTACGTCATATTCTCGCGCATTCGTCGTGGAGGCACACGCGGAAGGCAGTAACAAGCTGGATAAAGGTGTTATTTTGATTTTTTTTGGCGCACAAAAACTATTGTCGTCGCATCGTAAGATTTTTGTAGAGTCACTGTGGTGAGATGGACTTTGTAACGACGTTTTAAGTGCCTTTTATCGGTCTTGGGAGTGTAAATGTACTGAATGCCAATGGAGGCCTATCTGAAGCCTTTCTCAGCCATCAGCTTTCAACAAAAATATCTTCATTTGTGTTCCGAATATGAACGGAGGTCTTACGGGTGTCTAACGACATAAGGGTGAGTAATTAATGACAGAATTTTCATTTTTGGGTGAACTAACCCTTTAATAAAGGCCTTCTGAAGCAAAGTAATGCGTTTTGGGCTTCATATTTTGGGCTGCCATTATGAAGCTTGGATTAGCCAGGACTTTTTTAACATAACTCTGATTGTGTTCATCTGAAAGAATAATGTCACCTAGGATGACTTGAGGGTGAGTAAATCATGGGGTCATTTTTGGGTGAACTATCCCTCCCTGTGACTAGAGCCACTGCCCCTCTGTCCTCATCAGCTGAGGTGCCCCTCTTGCAGTCTATGGTCGCTTCCCATTCCCGCTAAAAGTGTTCTGTTTTCCCTCCGCTAAAGATCCACCGACTCCGCAAATCCGCTCCTGTGTTTTCCCGCTCGCTCCCCAGCGTCACTCAAGAGTCTGTGCGCGGAAAACTCAAGCGGAGACGGCAGTTTTAAAAGATAATTATCTGAAAGGTAATTGTTTTATGACTTATGTACAACTATATCAATATTTACTTATTTAATTGCCCTATTTTAATTGAAGATATGTCATTATAAAAAATGTTTTGTCATAATAGAATTCACTCAATTAAACTATATGTTTTAATGAAAGTGAAGATGCCTGAAATGTACATCTAAATCATGAAAATATTAAATAATAGCCCCGTTAATTACAATAAGTATTACGTTTAAAAACAATAACACCAGTAACAAAATGCCACTTGGGGCCTTCTGTGCCAAATATGGCTGGGTCATCTTAGCCCAAGAGTCTAATTTTATCTTTTTACTTCAAAATAAAAGCTATAACATTTACTCCACAAAACCGAAAACATTGTGTCCACAAATCCCTCATTAACAAATGACACAAAAACTTTGATATTCAACATAATACAATGTCATATATCACTATTTTTGACTGACTAGTAAGAGTAAGATGGATAATTTGTATGGACAAGCACCCAATCCTCGCCACCCCACCCCAGTGCCCCTTTTTTTGGTTTGGGCAACTGCCCTTCAAAATGTCTGTGCACGGCCCTGCCTCTATCTAAATAATAAAAAAAAATAAAGTTAAGAATATTTTGTACTCCCAAAAACTTACCAGACAGTTGACGGCACCCATTGACTTCTATAGGTTTTTTTTCCTGCTGTGGAAGTCGGTGGGTGTTCAACAGAAGAAAGACATTCATACAGGTTTGGATCAACTTGAGGGTGAGTAATAACAAAATGTAGATTTTTGGGTGAATCCCAGTGATTGGGTTGTTTTATCCCAGTGATTGGGTTGTTTTATCCCAGTGATTGGGTTAAATGTTTGCCCATCCTGCTGAGTAGTTTTATTTAACTCAACTATTGTTTAACTCGATTATTTAACTTGACTATTGAATATTTAAGAAATGTATTTTCTTTTATTTTAGGATTATTCCAAAGACAACCTAAAGAGAATTCCTAAAGAGAAGTTAGGATAACCTCCAACTTGTCATAAATCCCCAAAGGTGAGATGTTTTAGGAATTTTTGGGGCTTGTTTCAAATAATAAGCATTTCAACAAAACACTAGCTATGTCACATATTACTAGGTGTGTGCATGAGTACTCTGAAGTGACACCATTGATTGAGAATGCACTCGAAAAAAATGCTGGCTTAAAAACAACCCAAGTTGGGTTGAAAATGGACAAGCCCAGCGGTTGGGTTAAATGTTTGCCCAACGTGCTGGGCAGTTTTATTTAACCCAATTATTGTTTAAAAATGACTATATGGCTGGCCAAAATAGGTTGGAAATTAAAAATCAGACACATAATTACTAGAGGCAACAATAATAATCAAAAGGTGAATATTTATTAATAAGCAATTTAATGATTGGTTATTGTTTAATTATAATTCATTTAACATATTAATAATGTTCATTTCCAATATACTTTGGTTTCATTTTAAGCAAGCAATACAGTAATTTTTAAACAATAGTCAAGTTAAACAAAACTACTCAGCAGGATGGGCAAACATTTAACCCAATCGCTGGGATAAAACAACCCAATAGAGTGTGTAAACAATTATCAGTAGTACTGTACAAAAATGTCCCAAAAATGTTATTTTATAATTTTAACAATTTTATGCAACATATACAGGACATGCTCTAAAAAATGCTTGGTTGTTTTAACCCAATTTTGGGTCATATATGGACAAACCCAACCGTTGGGTTAAACATTTAATTTAAGAATTGTTTTTCAAATATGGTTTGTCCATATTTGAACCAAATTTGGGTTGAAACAACCCAGTGCATTCACTCTAGAGAGAGAGAGAGAGTCTGAAAAGAGAGAAAGACTGAGCACAAATTAATCCAACAGGCTTTTTATGTAAATATAACTATTTAAAATACACAGTGCCTCAAAAAATGTGACCGCAAGTGCTGAACCCCCATCAAGCATGTTGCGACAAAAATAGTGTGCACGCTTATTGTATTTATTAAGTAACATCAATGCAAGTTTCCCAGCAGTACATTGCCCAAAGCATCACTGCCTCCTTCGGCTTGGTTCTCTATTCCTTCCACTTTTGAAAGAGACTGACCACTTCAGACCGGGAACAACCCACAAGAGCTGCAGCTTTGGAGATGCTCTGATGCTCGTCTAGCCGTCACAATTTGGCCCTTGTCAAACTCGCTCAAATCCTTACGCTTGCCCATTTTTCCTGCTTCTAACACATCAACTCTGAGGACAAAATGTTCACTTGCTGCCTAATATATCCCACCCACTAACAGCTGATGAAGAGATCATCAGTGTTGTACACTTCCCCCGTCATAATGTTATGCCTGATCGGTGTACATAGTCCTATAGTGTATGAGCACACCAAACTTTGGCCGAACTCATTTGTTAAATACAGGAGATTAGACTTTTAGAGGTGAAATAAATGCAAACAGAGCTTTAAATATTTATGTCACGCATTTGTCTTGCACTGGATCAGGATCCTAATCCGTTGTCTTAGAGGTGTGGCGACAGGAGACTTTTTAATGAGGGAGTTTTTGATCTCGCACTTTCGTTCGGAGCAGTTGCCCGAATGCCGCTGTCACGACGGGTTTGATGGTCTCTATCTCGAGGGTCATGCGTGTCGTGGCACTGGGGAAACTTCATTTGTGTAATTGGCCATTAAAACTATTTGTTGAGAAAGTTAAAGCTAAACTTTACTGACACTGCTGGAGATGATACAAGTGTCACTGCAAATCTACCTTGTTCATTCTCTGGGCCTTCGTCTCTCTCTCTCTCTCAGTCTTTTTCTCTGCAATCAGCACTTTCACCACACACTGAATCGGAATGATCCGTACTAAGGTGGCAAAGACGTGTTTTTGTCGCTAGCACCACTTTTATGAAATATGACAGCAAGGCTTACCGCAGAAAGAGTTATGATTTATATAACCTGGTGACTGGATTTCACATAGGCTTTTGTAATATGCCACCGTTTTCATTTAGAATTGTTTTTGTTTTCTTTGTATTATTTTTCCATCAAACATGATGAATTTTTCCTTCAGTGATGATGAATTGTTTGCCGTTCGCGGCAATATGGATATGAATTATTCCTGGGGAGAGAATATTTTGGTATTTGTTGCGGTTTAATTAGTAGAGGACCGTTCAATAATCCCGTCCTCCCTCCGTTAACATCTTGTTTTGATCCCACTTCGTCTTTCTTTGTATGTCAGCGTATGCTAAAACAATCACTACATTTCTCGTATTTATGGTAAGGGATTTTAATAATCCCCAAGTTATTCTATTTCGATGCATAACTCATCCCACATCGTTTCTGCTATACTGACATGAATGATACTTGAAAATTGAAAATGTTCACATTGAGGATGCGTTTATAGAGACTAGAATATGATGCAAACTTGAGGTTTTGACTTGGGTGGGCTAGTGAGCATCCATCTAGCGACCACTTAGAAAAGCACCTGGGACACTTTATAAACTGCAAAGCAGTGCATTAGAAACTATCCAAAACACTGTAGGTCAAGCCAAGCTTTGTTAGTGGCAGTTGGGGTCGAACTAATGCTAAATCTTTGAAAAATACAAACATAATTGCTGGGATAAAACAACCCAATCGCTGGGATAAAACAACCCAATTGCTGGGATAAAACAACCCATTCACTGGGTTAAAACAACCCAATCACTGGGATAAAACAACCCATTCACTGGGATAAAACAACCCATTCACTGGGATTAAAACAACCCAATCGCTGGGATAAAACAACCCAATCGCTGGGATAAAACAACCCAATCGCTGGGATAAAACAACCCATTCACTGCGTTAAAACAACCCAATTTGTGGGACAAAACAACCCAATTGCTGGGATAAACAACCCAATTGCTGGGATAAAACAACCCATTCACTGGGATAAAACAACCCATTCACTGGGATAAAACAATCCAATCGCTGGGATAAAACAACTCATTCGCAGGGATAAAGCAACCCAATCGCAGGGATAAAGCAACCCAATCGCTGGGATAAAACAACCCAATCGCTGGGATAAAACAACCCAATCGCTGGGATAAAACAACTCATTCACTGGGATAAAACACCCCAATCACTGGGATAAAACAACCCATTCACTGTGTTAAAACAACCCAATTTGTGGGACAAAACAACCCATTCAACCCATTCACTGTGTTAAAACAACCCAATTTGTGGGACAAAACAACCCAATTGCTGGGATAAAACAACCCAATCGCTGGGATAAAACAACCTAAACGCTGGGATAAAACAACCCAATCGCTGGGATAAAAAACAACCCAATCGCTGGGATAAAACAACCCAATCGCTGGAATAAAACAACCTAATCGCTGGGATGAAACAACCCATTCCCTGGGATAAAACAACCCAATCGCTGGGATAAAACAACCCATTCACTGGGATAAAACAACCCAATCGCAGGGATAAAACAACCCAATCGCTGGGATAAAACAACCCATTCGTTGGGATAAAACAACCCATTCACTGGGATAAAACAACCCATTCACTGGGATAAAACAACCCATTCACTGGGATAAAACAACCCATTCACTGCGTTAAAACAACCCAATTTGTGGGACAAAACAACCCAATTGCTGGGATAAACAACCCAATTGCTGGGATAAAACAACCCATTCACTGGGATAAAACAATCCAATCGCTGGGATAAAACAATCCATTCACTGGGATAAAACAACCCATTCACTGCGTTAAAACAACCCAATTTGTGGGACAAAACAACCCAATTGCTGGGATAAACAACCCAATTGCTGGGATAAACAACCCAATTGCTGGGATAAAACAACCCAATCGCTGGGATAAAACAACCCATTCACTGGGATAAAACAACCCATTCACTGGGATAAAACAACCCAATCGCTGGGATAAAAAACAACCCAATCGCTGGGATAAAACAACCCAATCGCTGGAATAAAACAACCTAATCGCTGGGATAAAACAACCCATTCCCTGGGATAAAACAACCCAATCGCTGGGATAAAACAACCCAATCGCTGGGATAAAACAACCCATTCACTGGGATAAAACAACCCAATCGCAGGGATAAAACAACCCAATCGCTGGGATAAAACAACCCATTCGTTGGGATAAAACAACCCATTCACTGGGATAAAACAACCCATTCACTGGGATAAAACAACCCATTCACTGCGTTAAAACAACCCAATTTGTGGGACAAAACAACCCAATTGCTGGGATAAACAACCCAATTGCTGGGATAAAACAACCCATTCACTGGGATAAAACAACCCATTCACTGGGATAAAACAACTCATTCGCAGGGATAAAACAACCCAATTGCTGGGATAAAACAACCCATTCACTGGGATAAAACAACCTATTCACTGCGTTAAAACAACCCAATTTGTGGGACAAAACAACCCAATTGCTGGGATAAACAACCCAATTGCTGGGATAAAACAACCCATTCACTGGGATAAAACAATCCAATCGCTGGGATAAAACAACCCAATCGCTGGGATAAAACAACCCAATCGCTGGGATAAAACAACCCATTCACTGGGATAAAACAATCCAATCGCTGGGATAAAACAACCCAATCGCTGGGATAAAACAACCCAATCGCTGGGATAAAACAACCCAATCGCTGGGATAAAACACATTCACTGGGATAAAACAACCCAATGACTGGGATAAAACAACCCATTCACTGTGTTAAAACAACCCAATTTGTGGGACAAAACAACCCATTCAACCCATTCACTGTGTTAAAACAACCCAATTTGTGGGACAAAACAACCCATTCAACCCATTCACTGTGTTAAAACAACCCAATTTGTGGGACAAAACAACCCATTCACGGTGTTAAAACAACCCAATTTGTGGGACAAAACAACCCATTCACTGGGATAAAACAACCCAATCGCTGGGATAAAACAACCCATTCACTGGGATAAAACAACCCAATCGCTGGGATAAAACAACCCATTCGTTGGGATAAAACAACCCATTCACTGGGATAAAACAACCCAATCGCTGGGATAAAACAACCCATTCACTGGGATAAAACAACCCATTCGTTGGGATAAAACAACCCATTCGTTGGGATAAAACAACCCATTCACTGGGATAAAACAACCCATTTGCTGGGATAAAGCAACCCAATTGCTGGGATAAAACAACCCATTTGAGAGTGTGTAAACAATTATCAGTAGTACTGTACAAAAATGTCCCAATTTTTATTTTATCATTTTAACAATTTTATGCAACATATACAGGACACACTCTAAAAAATGCTATGTTGTTATATGGAATATGGACAAACCCAACCCTGGGTTAAAAATGTAATTTAAGAATAGTTTTTTTCCATATTTGAACCAAATTTGGGTTGAAACAACCCAGTGCATTCACTCTCTCTAGAGAGAGAGTCTGAAAAGAGAGAAAGACTGAGCAACTTTGAAATACCTTATTGATGCTCGACTACGCGATTGACTTTTGGAATTTTTTGTAACCTGAACGTTGATCAATGTTTGGTCTGGGGGTTAGATGTCGAAACCATTAGTCATAACCAAGGTTGAAATAATACACGCCAGGTGAAAATGCTGATATGTTTTACTCTGTGAGGGAGGCTAAAGTGGCTCCAGTCATCCTCTCCGCTCCGTCTGTGTCTCATCTCGGTATCAGTGTGTGTATCATCCTTCAGAGCTGTCTGAGTCGAGCCTGCAAACCCGATGATAGCAGGCTTCCTGTACGGCTGCCAACACGCTCTCGCTCCCTGGCTCGGCTTCAGCCCTCAATTTTAGCCCTGTAATAGAGATGATCTGTAATGCTGTTTTTTCTCTCTTTTTATAAGGGTCCTACA
Organism: Gobio gobio; assembly: GCF_949357685.1. Lineage (NCBI taxonomy): Eukaryota > Metazoa > Chordata > Actinopteri > Cypriniformes > Gobionidae > Gobio > Gobio gobio. Next base: position 3,465,588 of record NC_137101.1, on the reverse strand, counting down.
GTCTGCCAAGATGATACGATTAGAAGTTAAAATTGCAGTCTTGTAAGAGAGTGTCAAATCTCTTCAGGGATGACACTTGAGGATTGACCAGTGAGCACCATCATGTGGCCAAATAAACTAAATACACCTTAAATGGGTTAGTAGAGTGCTGAAAATAAAAAGATAGTAACTTGTACCATATTTCATTAATCATAAAAAAAATATGTAATATTTTTTAAAAAGTAAAATTTTTAATTTTAAATACATTTTGCTGTTTTAACACATTTATGTTTATTTAAAGGATTAGTTCACCCAAAATGTTCCAAACCCATAAGATTTTATTCACCTTCGAAACACAAAGATATTTTTAATGAAATCTGAGAGATTTCTGTCCCTCTATTGACAGTCTACACAACTACCACTTTGACACTTCAAAAAGTTCATAAAGAGATTGTAAAACGAATCCATATGAATTGAGTGGTTTAGTCCACATTTTCTGAAGAGACTTGATCGCTTTATAAGATGAACGGATTGAATTTAGGCTTTGATTCACATGTGTAGCGTCTTAGGGTTACATATATATTTAAATTACAAATTAGCTCAATAGGGAATTGTGGGTATTAATATTTAGGGATTTATGATTAATCATAACGGGTTATAATCTAATCACAAATCTCCAAAATCACCCAAAAGGGGAATACCTAACCTTGGTATTTATGCAATATATAATATATATATGGTTAACAACAATTTATTGCAATTAACTACAGATATATCTATATTAAATAATCACAGAATAACCTCTAGGGAGTTGATTCAAAATTCCTCTCCGTTCCGTTTAAAGAACGAGCTGTTCCTTATCCACTCACTAGGTCTATTCTTCCTACCCAATTTTCGGGAAGTTTATCCCTCTGGCTACAAAGGACAAACTTTCCGAGTTATGGTATTAATTAAAGCATTCAACGATGCTGATAAGAGCTCGTAGCTTAGATCTGACATTAAAGGGACTCGTGTTCTGTGAGCAAAACAATGACAATCAAAACGTGGATATCATGGTTTTAATAAAAATTAATACTACGATTACATATGACTAAATAAAGAATACATGTATTTACAGAATAGTGGAAAGAGGAGGAGGGATGAGGAGAAGGGAAAGGAAGAAGGGTTTGATCGTGTCCGATCCGACACCTTCCCGAACATAACCACTAGAGCCAGCAAGAACCATATCACTTTAAACAGGGGTACAATCTTAAAACGTTGGCATTTCTCAGTGTTCGTGCGCTGAAGCGTTCTCTCCGTTTGGTTTTTCCGGAGCTTCGTTGGTCCGCGGGAGTTTTAAAGGTGTTTGGGAAGGGAGCGTCTTGGAAGGGAAAGTTCATCTCGTCCAAGCTAAGTTCCTCGGTCTGATGGAGCGCGCCGCTGGCTGTGTCGCGGAGCGCGTCGATCTTCAAAGGAAACAACCAGCTTGGCTGGACCGCGCCGGCTCGCAGGTCGAAGCCCATGAGCCGCGCCGATGAGATGGGAGGAAAAGGAAATTTGTCTCGTCGGGGTCCTTGCAAGTTGACTGAGCAAAAATGTGTTGGCGTTTCTGTCCTTTACAGTCCATTAACCTACGGCCATTTTCCCTGAGACGACCAATCGTTGGTGTGAATTTCAGGCGGGAGAGACTTTCTTTGTTCGGACTTTATTACTCAATGGAATGTTCTTGCTGGAAGCCAGAACTAGTAAAGTTTCAATCCAAAAGGACTAAACATACTAGCGGTACATCTCATAATCATATATTTTGTACCATTGACTAAGACAAAGAAAAAGGAACCTTTAAAGACATGAAGGCAGTGCATCTTCTATACAGAGCAATTTTGAGCGTTTAAGATAGCTCTTACATCACGCAAACATAAGAAATATGGGGAGCATGCATATACTTAAGAAATCATCATATATGTAATTTCTGGGATAGTTTAATTAAAAGCTAAATAGAGAGGAATGCTTGTGTGTGTGTGTGTGTGTGTGTGTGTGTGTGTGTGTGTGTGTGTGTGTGTGTGTGTGTGTGTGTGTGTGTGTGTGTGTGTGTGTGTGTGTGTGTGTGTGTGTGTGTGTGTGTGTGTGTGTGTGTGTGTGTGTGTGTGTGTGTGTGTGTGTGTGTGTGTGTGTGTGTGTGTGTGTGTGTGTGTGTGTGTGTGTGTGTGTGTGTGTGTGTGTGTGTGTGTGTGTGTGTGTGTGTGTGTGTGTGTGTGTGTGTGTGTGTGTGTGTGTGTGTGTGTGTGTGTGTGTGTGTGTGTGTGTGTGTGTGTGTGTGTGTGTGTGTGTGTGTGTGTGTGTGTGTGTGTGTGTGTGTGTGTGTGTGTGTGTGTGTGTGTGTGTGTGTGTGTGTGTGTGTGTGTTAGGGTCATCCCCGGCCGTTCTAGACTGAAGGGTGAGGTAGGTGTCCTGGCTGATTAGAATCTGATTGAAGCTCAAAAAGGGCCATCATAGTATCTTCTGGTCACACTCTAGCTGGTCATTAACCAGTCGGTGGTGCAATTTGAGCCATTGGAGCAGGGATTTCATTTATATGCAGAGCTGTTTGGAGGAAAGCATCTCTGATGTTTCTCCAAACGACTCAACACTTTGATCCCATGAGAGAGACACTCCAGACGCTACACATGGAAACATCAGCGAACATAAACCCCGGCTCAATTTTTTTGGGTTTTAATATGCAAATGACACATTTCTGAGAGTGACTTAAAAAGAATGACACATTTAATATTTAAAAAATTATTTTATTTACAACACGGAAACGCCTGGAACTCAAGGAAGTGAGTGACACAAAAAATAAAAGACTGACAGTATGGGTGTAACGGTTTTACAAAATTGCTTTTTATTTATTTTTCTATATTTAACAGTGGTTTACTGAAGAAGAAAAAAGTGCCTGTCCTTGAATGAATTAAATTATATCTAAAAGTTTATTAAGATATTTCTGTAAATTATATAGGGAGCCCTTACTTGCACATTAATATTAAAGGTTAACAACAGAGCACAAACTATTAGCCTAAATTCAGTTGCTATTTATTTTAGGTATAATAATCAACACTCAAATAACACATTGTATGCAAACATGTAAACTTCACATAAGGCAGTTTTTGCATTAACTTCTAAATCTCATTATAAAACAGTTTTTTTCTCCAATTCGTTGTTGAAATATAATAATTTATATACAGTGTCTGTCATTTTCATGGTTTATTTAAACATACATGAAATAATCAAGACATCACTAACAGGTTAAGAAGAATATAATTATTATAACGGCTAATATAGAGCATATATTTAGTGAAAGAGTTGATTTCTCTAGTGAATAAAAGTCGGTGGACACTGAATGACTGCCTGAGGTAAATGTGATGCTACACGACATTGTTTAGTTTACAGCAGTTATATTGACGTCTTTCCGCCGTTGAAACACTGATTGAGTGATTACACCACATATACATGACAGTAAGTTGTAATATATCCTCAGCATACCTTCAGATGTTCATTCATGTTTATTCTTTAGTAAGAGATGATTGATCGCCTTCACAGATGATCGCGCGCGCGTGGCCGCTTGAACTGTGATCAGTCACGCCTCATAGAGCGTCAAAACAGCATTTATCGTTTGAATTTCGTGCTAAAATGGACTGAATACTTAATATTCGGATTGAAGTGTGTTCCGCGCTTAAAACAAGCCGACTGTGAACTATTAAAGATTGCACTCGGAAACCGCTCGGTAAGGTTACACGCGTGCACCGAACCTACCAAGAAAACGGCGATGCGACAAGTTTGCAGTTGCGAGTAAACCTTACTCCCCTGATCTCAAGAGACGCTCTAGCGACTGACACTAGAGGTTGCAGCCTTTAGCCTCCTTGTTAGAGCGTCCGACTCTCATGCCGGCGGACCGGGGTTCGAGTCCCGCTTGGAGTGGGTGGTTCGAACAGGAAGGGTTACACAAGCGGTCATGCTTGAGCTTTCCGCCATATCTGATCAAGCGTAAGTTAAATCTGTTCATCATATAAAGAGATCAAGTCTCTTGAGAAAATCCATATCACTCAATCCATATTGATTAGATTCACTATCTCTTTATGAACTTTTTGTAGCGCCAAAGTGGTAGTTGTGTAGACTGGGACAGAAATCTACTGTTCTCTGCTGACTGAGTTTTGTCTGTAGTTGATGAAATGGGACAGTAATGTATGGAAATGTCTATGTGCAGAGATATCATTCTCCATCCGTCTCTCTGTCTCTAACTCTCACAACTTTAATCCTTTCAGCCCGTCTCAGCCTTTGGCATCGTGCACATTTAGAGCGACTGCAAAGAGTCTCTATCAATCACAAGGATTGATAATTATCCCTTTCAGAAGGAGCATTCATCTTTATGCGAAAGCACATTGGTAGTCTGTGTTTATAAGATACTAGACTCAATATATGCAAAAATTTACTTATGTCAATCCAAACCTGTATATTTATTCCTCTTCCACCAAACGTAATGTTGAACTATATAAACGACAAACAAAAACACTATAACCGTACTTCTTCTGAAGCCATTTAATGTTTACTGGCAAAGCCAAAAAGGTTGCTTGAGGAGCAGGTGTTGTGGTTGCTTAAAAGGCGATTTTGGCCTTGTTTTCAGCTGGTTGATTTATGAACAATAGCTCTTCTATTGTCATCCAGTACCGAGTTCTCGGCTGCACTCCAAATGGCTTTTGGAACGAGGTTCTGTGTGTACGTGAATAAATGGAAGCGTGTTTCTCTTTGCTTTTGTCAGTTGTCAATATCGTGTGAGTGTGTCAAATGCGAAAGGGAATTGCCCTTGAGGAAGCAGAGGAAAACAGACAACTGTTTTAAACATGGAAGTGTGTGCATGTCAGAAAGCGAAGGGTTTACAATGATGGATTAGTCTCTGACAGACAGATCCTGACGTACCTTTTCACCAGCACAAATTGATTGAGTTTTTCCCTGTGCTGCATTGGGACACCAAACCTCAGACGTATTGTATTATCAAAAGTAGAGGGGTGCTATTAGATCTGATCCGACAGGCACTTATAGCCTGTTGGATTCCTCAGACCATTAAAGGGACTCCAGCCATTTCTAGAGATCAAAATATCGTGCACTCAAGCATCCACCTAGCAACCATCCAGAACAACCTAGCAACCACTTAAAAACATGCTGCTTAGCAATGCCTCAGAAAACATTTTATTGTTATATTAAGTGATGCTTAAACATTGCATTAATGTTGTGCAGTATTGTTTTGCTCTTTGTTGCAGATTAGCGTATGAAAGGGTAAATCTCATTGGACAAGCTCTGAGATGTATTTTTCTGAGTCATCCAGAGCAATCGGAGAGGCCATTACTGACAGTCCTCTTCCATTTCGCTCCACTCACCACTAACTGCTGTCATCACGCCACTTTTCTAAGTGATGCGATGTTCCTGACCAATTGTGTGGAGAATTGAATGGCTTTTACTCAGATCCAATATGAGTGGTCATGTGACATCAGGTTTAAAGGCACCATATGTAAGATTTTTGGATTAAAACATCCAAAAGTCGCCTATCAATGACATCATACCCGTGTTACCCTCCGGTTTTATTTTGTAGAAACCATGGAAACAACAAAGACGCTTTAATATATGATGTGTTTTATTAGACAAGGGAACAACTGTTTGGAGACATTTATAGACAGAAAACTAATTATGGTACAGTAATACAGCATCTCGAGACCCAAGATGTCTGCGCCATATTTGAACACTGGCGGCTTCACTTGCATCAACGGAAGAAAGTGAAGGCACGTCGAAAGTGAAAAACTACATAGTGTGCCTTTAAAATATCATCCTGTCTTTCTCTATAATGCTGTTATGACTGTTTCTGGACTGGATCACCGTCAGTCTTTTAAACGACATGGAGGAGAGTAACACTGCCTTCACGTGCTAACGGAAATGTCATAATTCCCACTTCAGAAGTCGTGATTACGAGCTTGTTGCATTCAAGTGCTTTGATGTTGGAATGAACCACAGTCATGGAGGACACCAGGTTTGTTCTTGCCTATTTATTGGGAAAATCTTATTAAAACCAACATTATGTGAGTCAGTCAGTCAGTCAACCAACCAGTCAGTCAGTCAGTCAACCAACCAACCAGTCAGTCAGTGAACCAACCAACCAGTCAGCCAGTAAACCAACCAACCAGTCAGTGAGTCAGTCAGTCAACCAACCATCCAGTGAGTAAGTCAGTCAGTGAACCAACTAATCAGTCAGCCAGTAAACCAACAAGCCAGTCAGTCAGTCAGTCAGTGAACCAGTCAGCCAGTAAACCAACAAGCCAGTCAGTCAGTCAGTCAGTAAGTGGACCAACCAGTCAGTCAACCAACCAACCAACCAGTCGGTCAGTCTGACAGTCAGTGAGTCAGTCAGTCAGTGAACCAGTAAGCCAACAAGCCAGTCAGTCAGTCAGTCAGTCAGTGGACCAACCAGTCAGTCAACCAACCAACCAGTCGGTCAGTCAGTCAGTGAGTCAGTCAGTCAGTAAACCAACCAACCAGTCAGTCAGTCAGTGAACCAACCAACCAGTCAGTCAATCAAACAACCAACCAACCAGTCAGTCAATCAAACAACCAACCAACCAACCAACCAGTGAGTCAGTCAGTGAACCAACCTGACTGACTGGTTGGTTGGTTGGTTCACTGAATGATTGACTGACTGACTGGTTGGTTGGTTGGTTTACTGGCTGACTGACTGACTGACTGACTGACTGGTTGGTTTACTGACTGACTGACTGACTGACTGACTGGTTGGTTGGTTGGTTGGTTGGTTGGTTGGTTCACTGACTGACTGGTTGGTTTACTGACTGACTGACTGACTGACTGACTGACTGACTGACTGACTGACTGACTGACTGACTGACTGACTGGTTGGTTGGTTGGTTGGTTTACTGACTGACTGACTGACTGGCTGGTTTACTGACTGACTGACTGACTGACTGGTTGGTTGGTTGGTTTACTGACTGACTGACTGGTTCACTGACTGACTGACTGATTGACAGACTGGTTGGTTGGTTGGTTTACTGGCTGGCTGACTGACGGACTGGTTGGTTGGTTCACTGACTGATTGACTGACTGACCGACCGACCGACCGACCGACTGACTGGTTGGTTGGTTTACTGGCTGACTGACTGGTTGGTTGGTTGGTTGGTTGGTTGGTTGACTGACTGACTGACTGACTGAATGACTGACTGGTTGGTTGGTTTACTGACTGACTGACTGGTTGGTTCACTGGCTCACTGACTGACTGACTGGTTGGTTGGTTGGTTGGTTGACTGACTGACTCACTCACTGACTGACTGGTTGGTTGACTGACTGGTTGGTTGGTTTACTTGCTGACTCAGTCACTGACTGACTGACTGGTTGGTTGATTGACTGACTGACTCACTCACTGACCGACTGGTTGGTTTGTTGACTGAATGACTCACTGACTGACTACTGGTTGGTTGGTTGGTTGGTTGGTTGGTTGGTTGGTTGGTTGGTTGGTTGGTTGGTTGACTGACTGACTGGTTGGTTGACTGACTGACTGACTGGTTGGTTGAATGACTGACTGGTTGGTTGACTGACAGACTGACTGACATGTTGACTGACTGACTGACTCACTCACTCATTGACTGACTGGTTGGTTGACTGACTGACTGGTTGGTTGGTTGGTTGACTGACTAACTGGTTGGTTGGTTGGTTGGTTGACTGACTGACTGACTGGTTGGTTGGTTGGTTGACTGACTGTCGCCAACTCTTATCTGTGATATTGTGAATCTACTGTAGCAGTGAGATATTGCTGTTGCTTGTTCAGAGATATGCGAGTCATTCATCATCTCACGCTCATGTGGACAGCAGGTGATTGATCACAGCAATACACTGTCACTGGGTGATTCAAGCTTCACTCTCTCAGTCCCACTTGGGTAACCGTTTAAGTAGATTCACATTGTATTAGACATGCAGTACACCTGTCTTGTGCTCTGTAAGTGTGTTTTAATGTGTGGCTGTCTTTTCTTTTTTTTCTGTCAGTTCAAACACTGCATTTTTTATGTTTATGCAATACCGCTTTACACCGCCAGGTGGCGCTTTAGATTGCTGCAATATCTGTTCCACTCACATTACTCACCCAGTTGCTTAGTGATACAAACAGCTGATGCTTCTTGAGCCTGTCATGTCTTTAGATTTGCATAGTTAAATCATCTACAAACAACAAGCATAACATGCACAGCATATCAAATCTATTTGTCTTGTTTTATTATAAAAGTAGTCCCAGAACAAAATTGCATGACACTTATTTCAGAAGATACACCGATCAGGCATAACATTATGACAGTGAAGTGAATAACACTGATGATCTCTTCATCAGCTGTTATATTAGGCAGCAAGTGAACATTTTGTCCTCAAAGTTGATGTGTTAGAAGCAGGAAAAATGGGCAAGCGTAAGGATTTGAGCGAGTTTGACAAGGGCCAGATTGTGATGGTTAGACGACTGGGTCAGAGCATCTCCAAAACTGCAGCTCTTGTGGGATGTTCCCGGTCTGCAGTGGTCAGTCTCTATCAAAAGTGGAAGGACCAGTGGAGAACCGGCCACAGGGTCATGGGCGGCCGAGGCTCATTGATGCACGTGGGGAGCGAAGGCTGGCCTGTGTGATCAAACAGACGAGCTACTGGAGCTCAAACTGCTCAAGAAGTTAATGCTGGTTCTGGATGGCCGGGTATGTGTGTGTGGCTTACCTGGGGAACACTTACCAGGTGCACTATGGGAAGAAGGCAAGCCGACGGAGGTAGGGATGCTTTGGGCAATGTTCTGCTGGGAAACCTTCGGTCCTCCATCCATGTGGATGTTACTTTGACACATCCCACCTACCTAAGCATTGTTGAGACCATGTACAGCCTTTCATGGAAACGGTATTCCCTGGTGGCTGTGGCTCTTTCAGCAGATAATGCGCCGCCACAAAGCAAGAATGGTTTGAGGAGCACAACAATGAGTTTGAGGCGTTGACTCTGCCTCCAAATCCAATCGAGCATCTGTGGGATGTGGTGAACAAACAAGTCCGATCCATGGAGGCCCCACCTCACAACTTACAGGACTTAAAGGATCTGCTGCTATCATCTATGTGCCAGATACCACAGCACACCTTCAGGGGTCTAGTGGAGTTCATGCCTCAAACGGGTCAGCAAAATGGGGGCCAACACAATATTAGGCCATTAATGTTATGCAAGTGTATTTTGAGCATGCTTAAAAGAATATGAAAAATGTTGCTATAGGCATTTATATTTAAGATATGTTCATTTGCCATGCAGTTTTGCTACTCATGATCTTTATTGAAGGTTGTTTTGTTGTTGTCTTTCTGGAAATCAGGACAAATACAAGCCCTAGTGATTAAGGAGTGATATTCATTGTGGCTATTTGAAGAAGGATTAACAACAACGACATCAAGGAGAAAAGGTTTGAATTGATCATGAGTGCCAAAAGAGACACGATTCACTAATGAAATAATCCCGAACATCTGGCCCATCACGTTGCACAAATCATTCCATTGATTCCCTTCATTCCACACGCGAAAACATTTCAGTCAGCTTTCAGTTCTCGTCAAGTACAGTATCTGACCTTGCGGCTCACTCTGTTATTGAATGTTTTGGACCCCATGCTTGGATTTGGCAACTCTGCTAGCCGACTCCAGTAGCTTGTGTTCTGCACCGGGCCTCGCTGTTTTACACCTCAGTATTCTGCCAAACTCTCAGTGACCAGCAGGACTTAGAGGTGAAACTTTGGACCCAGCGGAACAAAGAAACTAAAGCATGTCTGAGCCTAAATGAGGAGCGTTTCCGCATGATGTTTTGCAAGGCAATGAAAGGCTCTTGGCTGTGGATGTTCGCCTCTGAGCCCAAATTTCTGTCCAGCAGGAAGCAAACCTTGAAGCAAGTCGGTTCTTGCCCTTCCGCTCTTGTTTTTGTGACATTGCCACAGGCTGAGCAAACCTGTTCGACATACCAATGCACCAAAAAGCTTTCAGAAGTGAAAGTAACTTGCTCAAGATGTGCGCTGACCCCAAAAAGTATTCACACACTTCAGTCACACATATAGATGTCTGAATCTAAAGTGTTCAAATACATCAATGTTGTTTTTTGCATTTATATTAATATATTGTACACTTTATTTGAACGTGTTTACAGTGTAATTATATATTTAAGTACTGAGTAATATTAATTAACTACATGTATTTACTATAGGATTAGTTGCATGCAATTATGCATAATTTATAGTAGTTACTATAGAAACTGCATGTAACACGAGTAACAAAGACACTGTAAAATAGTGTTACCACCTTTTTTCTGTTTACTATATATAATTTTTACTATATGCATGTTCAGACTAAAGTCTCAGTCTTTTTATCACATATTAATATACCTATTATATTGATACATGTATTTATGTTGCATATACTATGCATGTGTAGCTAGAATATGAAAATACAATGTATAGACTATATAAAACGGTTAAGTAATATTTCACTTTATTTACTTACTATAGGATTAGTTATAAATTGCATTTATATGAATATATTTGATTTATAAATGAACTTACGCTTTATTTTAAGGTGTCTGTGTTAGTGTATTTATACATTTAAGTACTGAGTAATATTAGCTACATGTACTTACTATAGGGTAAGTGTTAGGATTGGGGTTTGGTTTAGGGTTAGTTGCATGTAATTATGCATAATTTATAGTATTACCAAAGAAACGTGTAACACTGTAAAATAAAGTGTCTTTTTACTATATTTACTATATTTAATTCATGTTCAGTGCATACAGTATAGACTAAAAACTGCCTTTTTACTTATATTAATATACACACATATTATATTAATGCATTTGTAGAATCTAAAAAGAAAACATAAATACCATATAAAAATGTTAACTAATAAAATAATTTAGCAGTTTCACTTTCCCTGCCTGTTTTTGTGACACAAGTTTGTGAGCCCAATAAGTAATGTACATTTTATTATTTTGATTTATATTAATATATTTTACTTGCACTCTAAAAAATGCTGGGTTAAAAATAACCCAAGTTGGGTTGAAAATGGACTAACCCAGCAAATGGGTTGTTTTAAGCAAACATTTAACCCAACCGCTGGGTTAAAACAACCCAATTGCTGGTTAACTATTTTTAACCCAGCATTTTTTAGAGTGAATAAATTAACTTGCACTTTTATTTTAAGGTGTCTGTGTTACAGTGTAATTATACATTTAAGTCCTGAGTAATATTAATAAACTACATGTACTTACTATAGGATTAGGGTTAGTTGCATGCAATTATGCATAATTTATAGTAGTTACTATACACTCTAAAAAATGCTGGGTTAAAAATAACCCATGTTGGGTTGCTTTAACCCAGCGGTTGGGTTAAATGTTTGCTTAAAACAACCCAATTGCTGGGTTAAAGCAACCCAAGATTAGTCCATCTTTAACCCAACTTGGGTTATTTTTAACCCAGCATTTTTTGGAGTGTAGAAACTGCCTGTAACATGAGTAACAAACACACCTTTTTTCTGTTTACTATATATAATTTTTACTTTTTGTGTATGTGCATGTTCATGCATGCATGTTTTTTCACTACATATTTATTTACAAGTATGTTGCATGTACTATGCATGTGTAGAATCTAAAAAGACGACGTGTATGGCACATACACATAACTATATATATAATATATATATATATATATATATATAACTATATATATATATTTGCCGTTTTACTTTACCTATGCATGTGTATAATCTGAAAATACAACGTATTGACTAGACAAATTATTATTTATGTTTTTACTTTCCCTGCCTGTGTTACTGTGACACAAGGTTGTAATTTAACTCGTATAAGCCCGTGTTGCGCTCAAGACTGATCGGATTATGATTCTGTTGACATGCGTAATTACGCATGGTAATGAATGTGCTACGCACGGGCGGGGCGGGGTCGCCTCCAGCTGCGGTGGTCCAAGGGGCTGATGCTGATGGATCCGGCTTGACAGAACAAGGTTATCCGCCAGGAGAGAGCCCGTCCATTTTCTTCATCCGCTTCTCACTCGCAGCAGCAGCAGCAACTCCCCGCCCGCTCGCGCCACGGAGCGCGTCCCCGGGACTCGCTTCTCCGCGCACGGCAGAGGCGCAGGAAGACTCCAGGTTGCCGCGCCCAACAGAACCCGGGATGCGACCGACTCCTGCAGCTGTGGCTGGGATGCACTGCGCCTCGGAACCTGAAATAATGGAATAACGCCTCGCCGTCACTTTGCTAAGACGCGGAACGAAACGGGAGCAGGTTTACAATCGCCGCGCACAAGTCATTTGCATGGATTTAATAACGCGTTTACCGTTCATTCACGTGTGAACTTTTCCCTCTGATAATGTGAATCCTGGGAGAATATCGCGCGCTGTTTGCAATGCATCACACCAGAGTGTTTTTCTAACATCTTCAGCTACGCTGACACGTTGAAGATGCAGATGCTGCTTTTAAGGACCCTCTTTTTCATTGCAGGATGTCCACATGTTTTGTTGCACGGAGAGAACCGTAATGCACACACCAAAGAAGCAGGCAGGGTTACTCTTAGGAGCCTTCATGATCCGAAACCCAGCCCTGCGAGGCATCGAGGTACCGCAGGTACGCCCGTCAAACACACTTCAGGAGACGGCGGTAACTTCTGGAGCGCAGGTAAACCGCATGCATACAGACATCTCTTGTTGGGCACAAACCTGCGGCGACATAAAAGGAAAAAGTTGAATGGCGAGATGCCTGCTACCATGGGAACAGCAGACGGACACAATAACTCTAAGCCCAGCAAGAGAGGCGACCGCGAGAGAAACCACAGACGCAAAAGAGGCACAAAGGAACACCACAAGAAAGCGTTTAAGAGGGGCCAGAATAAAAGCACACCCGTCGAAACTTATTATAGCGCCCTGGCGTCCTCTTTAACCCTGTGGGAACCGATGCCCAAGCCTCTGGCTCTCACCTCCACAGATTTCCCCTTTGACCTCACCAGACACACTGAATTTCACACCAAACAGATAGACGACCCGTGGGACGCCACGCCGATGACCCCTCCGTACGCGGAGGACGAGGAGAGCGAGTTCTTCCCCAACCCTTTCTACCCCGTCACCAGCGAGACGTACGGGGCGTATGCCATCACCATCGTTTCCCTCCTTATTTTCATAGTGGGAGTAACGGGGAACATAGCAATAATGTGCGTGGTGTGCCATAACTACTACATGAGGAGCATCTCAAACGCTCTCCTGGCTAACCTGGCCATCTGGGACTTTGCTCTGCTCTTGTTGTGCCTGCCTCTCGTGGTGTTTCACCAACTCACAAAGACCTGGCTCTTGGGCCAGTTCACCTGTAAAGTCATACCATACATCGAGGTAATGCGTTCTGTGTTCCTTCACATCAGGTTGGGAGTGTTTGTGTGCATGATGTGGGATGGGCAAGCATCAACACCTGCTTATACCCAAAATGAATTGCCCTAATGTCGTTCCCAACTTACATTTATTTATCTTGTGGGATTAAAAAAAAGGCCTAAATATAAGATTTACCCATTTTAATTGCATGTCCATCTATTTGGATAGACAAACTAATAGACTTAATGTGATGCATATTCCTCAAAATATCATGGTATAGTTAGTTATTATTGTGCATTGACACAGATACGTTGTGGTGAGGTATTGAAATTGTGGCGCGGTGGGTAATTGTGTCTCATGCAAAAGAGCATCCACCCTGCCCTCGGGACACCTGCACTGACCTCTGTCCCACTCCTGTCACTAATACTGTACGGCACAAGCATAACCCAAATCTGCAGACGCCCCGCTGCCGTCCTGCTCCGCTCGCCACACCCAGTTTCAGCAGCTCACTTTACCTCCACCCCGCGCTGCTTTAGTGGCAAATATCCAGATCATATTTCACACCAAAAACTAATGGAAATCATATGCATAATGTAAAATGATTGAAGCCTTTTTCCGTTGCGACATTATTTTCCTGAAAATTAAGTAGGAAATATTTTTTTTAATTATTATTATTTCTCCAAATTGCTTTTCCTATGAAGGGTTGCAGATTTATTTATTAATTTTTATAAATTTTTATTCATATTTATTTATTTATTTCTCCAAATTGTTTTTCCTATGAAGGGTTGCAGATTTATTTATTTATTTATTTATTTATTTATTTATTTATTTATTTATTTATTTATCCAAATTGCTTTTACTATGAAGGGTTGCAGATTTATTTGTTTATTATTTATTTATTTTTATTTATATGTTTGTTTATTTATTTATTATATTGATTTATTTTCTCCAAATTGCTTTTACTATGAAGGGTTGCAGATTTATTTATTTGTTTGTTTGTTTGTTTATTTATTTATTTTATTTTATTTGTTTATTTATTTTTTTTTTTATATTGATTCATTTTCTCCAAATTGCTTTTCCTATGAAGGGTTGCAGATTTATTTATTTATTTATTTATCCTAATTGCTTTTACTATGAAGGGTTGCAGATTTATTTATTTAATTGTTTATTTATTTTTATTTATTTGTTTATTTATTTATGTGTTTGTTTATTTTTTTTTTTTTTATTGATTTATTTTCTCCAAAATTGCTTTTATTATGAAGGGTTGCAGATTTATTTATTTATTTATTTATTTATTTATTTATTTATTTATTTATTTATTTATTTATTTATTTATTTATTTATTTATTTATTTATTTATTTATTTATTTATTATTTATTTTTATATATTTATTTATTATTTCTTCAAATTGCTTTTCCTACGGAGGGTTGCAGAATTATTTATTTATTTATTTATTTATTTATTTATTTATTTATTTATTTATTTTTCCAAATTGCTTTTCCAATGAAGGGTTGCAGATTTATTTATTTATATATTTATTATTATTATTATTATTATTATTATTATTATTATTATTATTTTATTAACATTTTATTCTGAATTAATCTGTCCAGATATTATTTCTTAAATCCCATTTTTCTTATTGATTCTCATTAGATTTTTGTGGTTTGTAATACAGTAATCTGCACACTAACACAATTATTACATTTTAATTAAAACTAGCATTAATGTAACGCATAAAGTGCGGGAACAAGTTTCTTTAACTTTATGATAATCGGATTTGAGAAGTAAAATGTGCTTAATTGTCATGAAAACAATGCCATAATCCGAAGCATATTAATGTTCCCCAAAACAGGCTTCATTAACCAAAATACAATTTCTTATTTCTTTCTTTTGACTGTAGGGGTGAAATATGACTTGGACACGTTCTTGATGGTTTCGCACGACTCACAAACGAAGTTTTAATGCTCAATATGGCATCGGTTTACAGTTTTTCCTTTGTGTTTTTGACGTACAGAAAGATCTCCGTTCACACAGATTCACGAAAATGACTAAAAGCGCTGCATCCAGGCCAGTAGATGGCAATGTCACTTTGTAAAGAAACACATGGCGTCACCTTTTGTTGTATGCTGCGTCCCAATTCGCCTACTTATACTACGACCTAAAAGAATGTACTGTTTTTGTGAAGAAAAAGTACATACTTTTGAGTGTGTAGCAGAAGAGTATTGAAGCTTTGGGACGTACTACTTCCTCATCTTTAACGGATTCTGTTGCTTAGTTACGTGCGTCCCGTCGCCGTTTAAACTGCCCTGTCAATCATCGTCACAGTTCAAATCCTCCACTTTCAATTTAATTTCCTACCATATCAGAGAGAAATGTAGTCGCACGTTGATCTGCCAGTCGTGGGTCTTTAATGCAGAGACTCCTCTCATGTGTTTGCAGTTTAAATATAATGATGCGTTTAAAAGTTAATGGCCAAACGTATCATTACAAAAGTTCTCAATGCTGCTGCAGGTGAAATATAATGTAGCTAACATTGAATAAATATATTTTCGTCAGGTTAAATACTGATAATTGCTCACTCAAACCCCTTTATCTAAACCTCTCAGTTGAACTCGCATAACCGCCATGTTTGTAAAAACACTTTTTATCCGTGTTTGTAGTTCTAATCGAATCCTCGTCCATTTCGCAATGGGTTGTGGGCAATATCAGCCGTTAGATGATCTGCACTTCGAATTCTGACTGGAAATAGTAGACCATCCGGGAATCTTTGGAATACTCTTTTCAACATACTACGATTTGGGACATACTAATTCTTTTTTCGAATACTATTTAGTACGGATAGTATGCGAATTGGGATGCAGCAGTAGTTTACACAAAGACGATAATGGTATCATCAAATACTTGCATTTTAAAACCTGTTATAAGGCGAATATGTTGACTAAAGTGCTGGCCGTTTCCAAGTGGAGCTGTACTTGCAAATACAGAAAACAAGATGGCCACCGGCTTGCCTTGAAGACACTTTGGTGAGATTCACTCATCCTTTTTGCCTTAGAGAGATTGTGTGAGTTGCTATTGTGAAGGTGAAGGGTGTGAGGGGGATGTTGAGACGTCCTGGTGGCACACACACACACACACACACACTGCTGTGATGGTATGGGACAGGGAGAGAGGGCCTGGAGGCTCGGGCTGACAGTGGTGAAGCTGAATGAAAGCAAGCCACTGTGCATGTGTGCTTGTGCCCGCGTCTCTCCGGCTGCAGCGCCGCTATGAATGCGTTCAATGGTGAGGAAAGGCAGTCTTGAAGGCAAATTGTGAGCGAGTGCTCCACAGGGAGAAAACGCCTCCAGCTGCATTACTCAGACCAATGTAGCGCACACACACACACACACACACACACAAACACACACACACGTGTGTTCATGTGAGCTGGAAGCAGAGGTGGACAGTAACTAAGTACATTTACTTGAGTACTGTACTTAAAGGGTTAGTTCACCCAAAAATGAAAATTCTGTCGTTAATTACTTCCCCTCATGTCGTTCGACACCCGTCAGACCTCCGTTCATCTTCGGAACATCCTCCATTGACTCAATGGTACTCTACACTCAAGACCCTTAAAAGGTCGAAACGATTTCAAAACAAAGCATCATGAAGCTTCGAAGCGTTATGAATCACTGAGTCGATTCAGCGGTTTGAATCGCCAAAAATCAGCAGTTTGGCGGTTTGACACGCGATCCGAATCATTAGGCTCAGTGATTCATAACGCTTCGAAGCTTCATGATGCCGTGTTTTGAAATCGTCATCACTATATAAGACGTTATTTAGGGTTTTTTTGCGCACAAAAACTATTGCCGCCGATTCATAAAGTTATTGTAGAGCCGCTGTAGTGAGATGGACTTTGTAACGACGTCTTTAGTGTCTTTTAAGGGTCTTGAGAGTGAACCGTGCATTGAGCCAATGGAGGCCTTTCAGAGCCATCAGATTTACACTAAAATATCTTAATTTCTGTTCCGAAGATGAACGGAGGTCTGATCTGTACTTTCCTTGAGTAGTATTTTTTATGGAAACTTATGACTTTTACTTCACTACATAAAAAAAACGACATAGTAAAAATCACCTACAGCTCAACCTGGCAAAGACTGAGTTCCTCATCTTCCCCGCCAGTCCCACTATGCAACATGAATTCACCATCCAGTTAGGTACATCCCTGATTTCCCCTTCAAAATCAGTCAGAAATCTTGGAGTTACATTTGATGACCAGTTGTCCTTCAGAGATCACATTGCTAAGACAGCTCGCTCGTGCAGGTTTGCGCTCCACAACATCAGGAAGATCAGACCGTTCCTAACAGAGCACGCAACACAGCTTCTTGTCCAGGCCCTGGTTATTTCTAGACTTGACTACTGCAATGCGCTTCTGGCTGGACTTCCATCATGTGCGATCCAAACACTTCGAATGATCCAGAATGCAGCGGCACGTCTGGTCTTCAACGAGCCCAAAAGGACCCACGTCACACCACTCTTCATCTCTCTGCACTGGCTTCCACTCGCTGCTCGCATCAAGTTTAAAGGGTTAGTTCACCCAAAAATGAAAATTCTGTCATTAATTACTTACCCTCATGTCGTTCGACACCCGTCAGACCTCCGTTCATCTTCGGAACAGAAATTAAGATATTTTAGTGTAAATCTGATGGCTCTGAAAGGCCTCCATTGGCTCAATGCACGGTTCACTCTCAAGACCCTTAAAAGACACTAAAGACGTCGTTACAAAGTCCATCTCACTACAGTGGTTCTACAATAACTTTATGAATCGGCGACAATAGTTTTTGTGCGCAAAAAAACCCTAAATAACGACTTACATAGTGATGACGATTTCAAAACAAAGCATCATGAAGCTTCGAAACGTTATGAATCACTGAGCCGAATGATGATTCGGATCGCGTGTCAAACCGCCAAACTGCTGAAATTTGGCGATTCAAACCGCTGAATCGACTCACTGATTCATAACGCTCTGAAGCTTCATGATGCTTTGTTTTGAAATCGTCATCACTATGTAAGTCGTTATTTAGGGTTTTTTTGCGCACAAAAACTATTGTCGCCGATTCATAAAGTTATTGTAGAACCACTGTAGTGAGATGGACTTTGTAACGACGTCATTAATTAGTAATTAATGACAGAATTTTCATTTTGGGGTGAACTAACCCTTTAAGGCGCTTGCCTACAGAGCCACCACGCGCTCAGCTCCTGCATACTTTGACTCGATTCTACGACTCCACACCCCCACCAGAAGCCTTCGTTCAGCCAAGGAGCGAAGGCTTGTAGTACCATCACAGAGAGGCAAAAAATCCCTTTCCAGAACATTTTCATTCAACGTTCCCAGCTGGCGGAACGATCTTCCCACCGCCATCCAAAACGCTGATTCGTTGACAACATTCAAAAGTCAACTAAAAACTCATCTCTTCCATGAGCACTTAACCTCATAAAAAAAAAAAACGTTCCTTTCCTCTTTCTCCTCCTCTTTCCCTCGCTACTCTAGCCTGTGCTACACTGAGAAATGTACACGGACTAAGTATTTCGGGCACTTGTTGTGCTCACTCGACTCTTCACGACCATTCACTTATTGTACCCCCAAGTTGTAAGTCGCTTTGGATAAAAGCGTCTGCTAAATGCATAAATGTAATGTAAATGTACTACATTTGAAAGACAAATATCTTACTTTTTACTCCACTACATTTCTATCAAGGCTAGCATGTCAGATGGAGCATGACTGGCTAAAACCACGTGCATTCATACAACAATGCAACAATAATTAAATAATGCGTTTACTTTTACTTTTGATACTTAAGTACTTTTAAAAGCAAGTACTTCTGTACTTTTACTTAAGTAAAAATCTATCTTTACAACTTTCCCTTGTAATGGAGTAATATTTAAACAATAGTACTTTTACTTTTACTCAAGTAATGGAGTTGTGTACTTTGTCTGCGTCTCACTGCTGACGTCCGCTCACTTGTCTCCTGCAGAGTTTCTGCTCAAGTACATCGTGAGGTTCAGTAAGTCCAGTGTGATCAGAGAGTGTGTTTTATCAGAGCTCTGGCATCTCTTACAGGGAAAGGTCAGGCATATCTGAGGGCAGCGCGTCGCTGCAGTGTTTTAACTCGACTTGTGTTTTGACTGGCCTTTAGCTTTTTGGAGATTGCATCCGTCACAACACAGAGATTTGCAGGAAGGCCTTGTCTCGTGCTTTTCAGTGTTAAAAAACACACAGAGCACTTTAGCAACTGCATGGCAAGCCTTGCATGATGATGATGATGATGATGAGTTTGGGACAAACAAACACCTCTTACATTTTCTACAGATTTTATTTTATTTGATTATTTTATTTTATTTTCCATAAATTCTCCAAACCGCTTTTCTTATGAAGTGTTGCAAGGTTTTTTTTATTTTATTGAAGAAATATATTTATATATTATTTTGCATGTTATTTTATTTATTATTTCTCCAAATTGCTTTTCTAGGTTGCACATATTTTATCTTATCTTATCATCTTATATCTTATATCTTACTCTATTCATTTTATTAAATTTTTTGTCGAAATTGCTTTTCCTAAGAAGGGATTTATTTTATTTCATTTAATTTCTTTTTTTTTCTTATCATATCTTAATCTACTTTATCTTAAGGATTGCAGATATTATCTTTTTTTTTCCTATAAAGGGTTTTATTTAATTTTAATTTTAATTTTTATTTTATTTTATTTTATTTTATTTTATTTATTTTATTTTATTTTATTTTATTTTATTTTATTTTATTTTATTTTATTTTATTTTATTTTATTTTATTTTATTTTATTTTATTTTATTTTATTTTATTTTATTTTATTTTATTTTATTTTATTTTATTTTATTTTATTTATTTTATTTTATTTTATTTATTATTTCTCCAAATTGCTTTTCCTATGAAAGGCTGCTCATATTTTAAACATTTTATTTTATTTTATATTTCATTTCATTTCATTTTTTTTTCTTATGATCCTTATTTTATTGTATCATATCTTAATCTATTTTATCTTAAGGATAGGAGATATTTAATATTTTGTCCTATAAAAGGTTTATTTATTTATTTATTTATTTATTTATTTATTTATTTATTTATTTATTTATTTATTTATTATTTCTCCAAATCCCTTTTCCTCTGAAAGGTTACACATTTTATTTTTTATTTTATTTCATTTTTATTTCTTATCATCCTTATTTTATCTTATTATATCTTAATCTATTTTATCTTAAGGATTGCAGATATTATATTTTTTGTCCTATACAATGTTTTATTTATTTATTTATCCAAATCCCTTTTCCTATGAAAGGCTGCTCATATTTTATTTTATTTCATTTCATTTCATTCTTATCATCCTTATCTTATCTTATCTTATCATATCTTAATCCATTTTATCTTAAGGATAGCAGATATTTAATTTTTTGTCCTATAAAAGTTTTTATTTATTTATTTATTTATTTCTCCAAATCCCTTTTCCTATGAAGGGTTGCAGATTTATTTATTTTTTATTTTATTTTATTTCATTTTTATTTCTTATCATCCTTATTTTATCTTATCATATCTTAATCTATTTTATCTTAAGGATTGCATATATTTTATTTTATTTCCATCTGTTTATTCTCCAAACTGCTTGTCCCATGTAGGGTCACCGGTAATTTAATGATTTGATTTTTTGGCTGGTTTGCTGGGTTTTGTTGGCTTTCAGTTCTATTAGTAACCCACTTTGTGTTTGTGTGTTTTGATCCAGGCTGTTGACTCCCATTCTAATGGTCTGAATTTATGTAGCTGAATATGTATTGGTCTCATTCTGTGGTCATCATATATAACACTATTACTGTAATAGCTTTTGTCTCTAGCTCGCCCATGCTTCAGTGCCGTCTCATTTGTCAATATGTAAGAGTTATTGCCCTCCCTGCTGGCGGGAGCCCAAAAACGGCCTTGAGTCTGAAAGCAGCCGTTAAATCAGATTAATAGCCAGCACGTCCATCGCTCTAGAAAGCCTCTTAATCAGAGAATTAATGAGGCGTTAGTAAAGCCCATCTCAGCCAACGCCGTCATCACCTGCTGCTAGGAAACCTGTACGATAGAAAACGCCTTAGCCAGAGCAGGAGGTGTGTGATTACTTCATGACTCTTGTGTTCTCCCTTTATCTGATATCTGTTGTATGACACAAGTTCAAAGCATACACTATAGTGCCAAAGGTTTTGGGATGCCTGCCTTTACATGCACATGACATCCCATTCTTAATCCGTAGGGTTTAATATGGAGTTGTCCCACCCTTTACCGCTCTAACAGCTTCAACTCTTCTGGGAAGGCTTTCCACAAGGTTTAGGAGTGTGTTTATGGGGATTCTTCTAGAAGCGCGTTTGTGAGGTCAGGCACTGATGTTGGACGAGAAGGCCTGGTTCTCAGTCTCCACTCTAATTCATCCCAAAGCTGTTCTATCGGGTTGAGGTCAGGACTCAAGTTCCTCCACACCAAACTCACTCATCCATGTCTTTATGGAGCGGCGTTTTGTGCTCCGGGTCATGCTGGGACAGGAAGGGGCCGTCCCCAAACTGTTCACACAAAGTTGGGAGTATGAAATTGTCCAAAATGCATTAAGAGTTCCTTTCACTGGAACCCAACCCCTGAAAAACAACTCCACACCATAATCCCCCCTCCGCCAAACTTTACACTTGGCACAATGCCGTCAGGAAAGTCCCGTTCTCCTGGCAACCGCCAAACCCAGACTCGTCCATCGGATCGCCAGACAGAGAAGCGTGATTGGTCACTCCAGAGAACGCGTCTCCACTGCTCTAGAGTCCAGTGGCGGCGTGCTTTACCCCAGGGGTTTTCAAACTGGGGCCCGGGGACCCCCAAGGGTCCTCCAGAAGGTTCTAATGGGTCCCCAGAAAATTTCAGAGAATTAAAGGGTTAGTTCACCCAAAAATGAAAATTCTGTCATTAATTTCTTAGCCTCATGTCGTTCGACACCCGTCAGACCTCCGTTCATCAACACAAATGAAGATATTTTAGTGTAAATCTGATGGCTCTGAAAGGCCTCCATTGGCTCAATGCACGGTTCACTCTCAAGACCCATAAAAGACACTAAAGACGTCGTTACAAAGTCCATCTCACTACAGTGGTTCTACAATAACTTTATAAAGCGATGAGAATCGTTTTTGTGCGCAAAAAAAACTAAATAACGACTTATATAGTGATGACGATTTCAAAACACGGCCTCATGAAGCTTCGAAGCGTTATGAATCCGTGTTTTGAAATCGGTCATCACTTTATAAGTCGTTATTTAGTTTTTTTTGTGCACAAAAACTATTCTCGTCGCTTTATAAAGTTATTGTAGAACCACTGTAGTGAGATGGACTTTGTAACGACGTCTTTAGTGCCTTTTAAGGGTCTTGAGAGTGAACCGTGCATTGAGCCAATGGAGGCCTTTCAGAGCCATCGGATTTCAATGAATTACCAACTGTTTTAGACAAACACCAAGGTCGTGTGGTAATTTAATTACTGTCCGAATCCACATCTCTGAGTTTTCAACAATATATCACTTCAAAATTCACTGTTTATATCCTTTTTGACCCCTGCAGAGCACCGTACGGTTGTGCTTCGCTGTCATTTGGATGCATTTCTAGACTTGTATTTCTTTAAATGCTGGTAAGTATTTTCAAGAGCAATATACACTCACCTAAAGGATTATTAGGAACATATACTAATACTATGTTTGACCCCCTTTCGCCTTCAGAACTGCCTTAATTCTACGTGGCATTGATTCAACAAGGTGCTGAAAGCATTCTTTAGAAATGTTGGCCCATATTGATAGGAGAGCATCTTGCAGTTGATGGAGATTTGTGGGATGCACATCCAGGGCACGAAGCTCCCGTTCCACCACATCCCAAAGATGCTCTATTGGGTTGAGATCTGGTGACTGTGGGGGCCATTTTAGTTCAGTGAACTCATTATCATGTTCAAGAAACCAATTTGAAATGATTGGAGCTTTGTGACGGTGCATTATCCTGCTGGAAGTAGCCATCAGAGGATGGGGACATGGTGCTCATAAAGGGATGGACATGGTCAGAAACAATGCTCAGGTAGGCCGTGGCATTTAAACGATGCCCAATTGGCACTAAGGGGCCTAAAGTGTGCCAAGAAAACATCCCCCACACCATTACACCACCACCACCAGCCTGCACAGTGGTGTAACAAGGCATGATGGATCCATGTTCTCATTCTGTTTACGCCAAATTCTGACTCTACCATCTGAATGTCTCAACAGAAATCGAGACTCATCAGACCAGGCAACATTTTTCCAGTCTTCAACTGTCCAATTTTGGTGAGCTTGTGCAAATTGTCGCCTCTTTTTCCTATTTGTAGTGGAGATGAGTGGTACCCGGTGGGGTCTTCTGCTGTTGTAGCCCATCCGCCTCAAGGTTGTGTGTGTTGTTGCTTCACAAATGCTTTGCTGCAGACCTCGGTTGTAACAAGTGATTATTTCAGTCAAAGTTGCTCTTCTATCAGCTTGAATCAGTCGGCCCATTCTCCTCTGACCTCTGGCATCAACAAGGCATTTTCTCCCACAGGACTGCCGCATACTGGATGTTTTTCCCTTTTCACACCATTCTTTGTAAACCCTAGAAATGGTTGTGCGTGAAAATCCCAGTAACTGAGCAGATTGTGAAATACTCAGACCGGCCCGTCTGGCACCAACAACCATGCCACGCTCAAAATTGCTTAAATCTCCTTTCTTTCCCATTCTGACATTCAGTTTGGAGTTCAGGAGATTGTCTTGACCAGGACCACACCCCTAAATGCATTGAAGCAACTGCCATGTGATTGGTTGATTAGATAATTGCATTAATGAGAAATTGAACAGGTGTTCCTAATAATCCTTTAGGTGAGTGTATTTCATCACCACTCAGAAAATAAAAGGGAAAAAAAGTATGTAAACATTTGAATTGGGCCGTTATTACGGCAGCATTTATTATTATCATACCAAGCATATGATATTTTACTTACAGTATACAATCATGTTACGGACCATGTGAGTAGCGCGTTCCCGATTACAAAACTCTCCACCGTGAATAAATCACAATCTGAATGCACAAGGTTTTATCACTGAGGTGGCAGTACGGATTTCCATGTGAGAAATAAAGGCGAACGGCGCATGACATACGTCACGACCAAACGTTAGAGATTGGTTATGGCACATCCAATAGTTTTAAACTTCAACAGAAACGCTTGTCAATGGAGAGTGGCCAGACTCTCTGAACATTACAAATGAAATGTACGAGGACCAGGCTAGTCCTTGGCATCATAAAGTTTGAAAACCCCTGCTTTACCCCACTGCATCCCACGTTTTGGTGATGTAAGGCTTGGATGAGCTGCTCGGCCATGAAAACCCATTGCTTGAAGCTCTACACACTGTTCTTGAGCTCATCTGAAGGCCACAGGAAGTTTGGAGGTCTGTATATATTGACTCTTCAGAAAGTTGGGGACTTCTGTGACCCTCAGCATGCGCTGACCCCGCTCTGTGATTTCACTTCATGGCTGTTGTTCCCAATCGCTTCCACTTTGTTATAACACCACTAACAGTTGAGTGTGGAATATTTAGTAGTGAGGAAATTTCCCGAATGGACTTATTGCACAGGTGACACCGATCACGGTATCACGCTCGAGTTCACTGAGACCTGAGAGCGGCCCAATCTTTCTCTAATTTCTTGATGAGTGCTTGATTTATACACCTGTGGCCATGAAGTGATTGAACACCTGAAGTCAATGATTTGGAGGGGCGTCCCAATACCATTGGCAATATGAAGCTTCACGGGCATGAAACGTTCCAGTCGGGAATCATGACTTTCTGACCCGCTGTTGAGGATAAGCTCATCCTACACTGTAATCCGAAGATCATTGGATGTGCTGAGTGTCTAATGGCACAGAATGGACGCATTTCACACCTATGGAAGTAATGCAGCACCATTACAGCGTCTTAATGGACACAATGGTCCGTAATGGATTCTGAACGGTGTGCTTTTTGTCAAAATGATGAAGGATCTAAACCAATCTGCTTTTGGAGATGAAAAAGGCGTGTTGGTGTTCATCACGAGCGCCGCTCCGCTAATTGTCTCCTCCTTGATGCTGATGTGCCTGATTGCTCTGTAATTATGATAATGAAGACAAACACTTACTTGCCTCTTTCATTTGGGTTTGTGCGATCCGCCGGGATGCAGCTGCGTGAATGCGGCCAAGAATCTCTCCGGTTGTCTCCTATTCATTGCAGTTGTTTCTTTTGTGTAAATACTCTTTCATATCCCCCGATTTATTGTGGCAATATTCCCGTTGAACAGTGGGAAGGGTGCGTTCGGAGGGTTTTGGGGCCCGGCTCTGTTCAGTCTGAATGAATTGCCGGGCCGCGGGAGGTTGGCTTGTCTGTCACAATAGCACAGCAGATGAAGTCTGTGGATGCGTCTTGTTTTGTAAACCTGCTGCTTTGTGCCGAATGATTAATAAGGAGTGTGTTTTTCTGGGTTTCAGATGGATGGCAGGCATACTCCCTTTTCAAGCGGTTTGTTTACACACCTTCTGACATATAATGCAGTGCCACAAACAGAGGTGTCGTTTTAACATTTACCTGTTGATTGCAATACCAGTGCAAGTTCATGGTTCTCGATGGCATTGCAGGAAAGCAAAAATGAATGAAAACATTCATTAAAAAAATAAATATATATAATATATATGCGGTGAAATATATATATATATTAGGGATGCCACAATTCTCAATATAATATTGAAGCGGTTCAATACGCGCTTGTGAATTGCGTTTTTATCGGTTTTTCATTGAATTAATTATTTTTCTACAAATTCTATAATTTGCCTCCATCCCAATACTGAACAACGTGACATACATTCACATCACAGGTTAGTGGTGGAGTTATACTCACGGCACACTATATATATTCACAATCAAGAAAGTTCATTATTTGCATGTGTTTTAAAGCCTTGCCAGCTCATTCGCGTGCTTATGCACAGATTTAACATGCACTTTTCTGAGCGCGCGCACTAAACGCCTGTCAAACACGCGATTACTGGACTGAGTAGTCGTCTTACTGCGCTAATACTGTCAAATACACACAAGGTTAACATAAACACAGTCGGTAATGTCTAAAGTGAAAGTAAAATCGTGTGTCTGTATATTAGATGAACGCATGTCTTTAATTGACAGCGGCGCAGCCTATAGTGAACACGCTGTCCTTAAAGGGACAGTTCACCTCTAAAATTATGTCATTATTTACTCACTCTATTGTTCCAAACCTGTATTCATTTCTTGATGACAGAATTTTCATTTTTGAATGAACTATCCCTTTAATGTCAATACAACAACAAAAGACAAACAAGAGAAAATCACTCACTGCTCTTGACTGAAGAACTAATACAGTAGCTTTAATAAGAATCAATGTATATTTTATAGTGAAGTCTATGTAGTGTTTTATTTTTACATTTATTAATTCAATTTCATACTTAAATGCTGCTGTACAGCTCTGAGCTGCCAGTGTAAATCTTTATATATATTTATTTTATATTATACAATACTATAGGAATGTGTACAAGGGTTTTTTTTAAGTAAAGTTTTGAGTTTAAGTAAGGTTTTTCAATTATTTTAAGTAAAATAAAGAAAGAGTATTGCAATAAAAAAATAGTCTTTTTTTCTCCTTAACCTCTTGCTGTTCGCCTAAGAATAGAGTAGCAAAAAACTAATGTGACAAGCCATCAGAACCGAACCGAAAACCGTGGTTAAAAACCGAGGTGTGTATTGAACCGTGGACTAACTGTATTGTTGCATCCCTAATAAATATATATATATTAATCAGTCACATTTAATCACATGTTAATAATACTACAATTTTAATATTAATAAATCCATTTCACTTTTTATATATATTTATTTAATTTAAAACTGTATTTTTTCATTTAATTGTTAAAGTATTCGTAAAAATAAATGCACACAGGAATTGAAGTGGTCGTAAAAAAAAAATAGTTACACTCAGAACCTTCGGGTCAAAAATGACCCCCATAGGAAATGAATGGGAAATTGGCAAAACTATGAAAATACAGAGTTTTTTTTGCATACAATCTACAAATCAGCCAGGATGCAGAAAATAAAGGACTCGACAGTGAAGGGTTGAATCTCTAAAACATCAAGAGTGCAAAACAGACAAAAAAACTCACACACTTATACACTCAAAAACACACGCACACACAAATGAACGCGTACCATTCCAAAAGCTAATTGTGTTTTTGTGTGTGTGTGAGTTTTTTTTTGTCTGTTTTGCACTCTTGATGTTTTATAGATTCACCCCTTCACTGATGGGTCCTTTTTTTTGCATCCTGGCTGATTTGTAGATTTGCAACTAGTTGCAATTTGCAACCTCACCACTAGATGCCGCTAAAATGTACAAAATTCGATGAAATGAATATGAACGACATCCCTGTGCTTGTGTTTTCCTAGGTGGCATCTCTCGGCGTGACCACCTTCACCCTCTGCGCGCTCTGCATCGACCGCTTCCGCGCCGCAACCAACGTCCAGATGTACTACGAGATGATCGAGAACTGCACCTCCACCGCTGCCAAGCTGGCCGTCATCTGGATTGGGGCTTTGCTCCTGGCCCTTCCCGAGCTCCTCATCCGGCAGCTGGTGTCGGAAAATGGCGACGGCACGCCAGAAGACCCGGCGTCGGAGCGCTGCCTGATCCGCATCTCCACCTCCCTGCCCGACACGCTGTACGTGCTGGGCTTGACCTACGAGGGCGCGCGTCTGTGGTGGTGCTTCGGCTGCTACTTCTGCCTGCCGACGCTCTTCACCATCGGGAGCTCGGTGGCGACGGCGCGGCGCATTCGGCGCGCCGAGCGCGGTTGCGCCCGGGGCAACAAGAAGCAGATCCGATTGGAAAGCCAAATGAACTGCACCGTGGTGGCGCTGGCGATCGTGTACGGCGCGTGCGTGGTGCCGGAGAACGTGTGCAACATGGTCTCGGCGTACATGGCGGCCGGGGTCCCGCAGAGCACCATGGCGCTGTTGCACCTGCTCAGCCAGCTGCTGCTGTTCCTGCGGGCGGCCGTGACGCCGGTGCTGCTGCTTTGCCTGTGCCGCCCCTTCGGCCGTGCCTTCCTGGAGTGCTGCTGCTGCTGCTGCGCCGACGCCTGCGGGATAGCGGGCCACTCCTCGGCCACGGCGAGCGACGACAATGAGCACGAGTGCACCACCGAGCTGGAGCTGTCGCCGTTCAGCACCATCCGCAGAGAGATGTCCAACTACACAGCCACGGGGTCCCATTGCTGATTGGCTGATTGCGTCCATCCCACCCGTGTAAATACTCAGAGCACAGCCGATGTGTTGCTCTATCAAAGAAAGTCATGTCGACTGAAAGTTATTACTGTAACTACTTTTTTTTTGTATAATTGTCCTTAATATATACAAAT
The DNA here is from genome assembly GCF_949357685.1 of Gobio gobio. Lineage (NCBI taxonomy): Eukaryota > Metazoa > Chordata > Actinopteri > Cypriniformes > Gobionidae > Gobio > Gobio gobio. The sequence continues at coordinate 3,436,686 of NC_137101.1, read as the reverse complement.
ATATATATTCACTGAACTAGTGACTGCTTTAATTTTGCAGTTTGTTTGCACTGCCAACCACTTTAGCTTTCTCTCCGCTCTGTTTCCACACTTACGCCGTGTCCACACCGGAAGCGACCAATCACGTGTAAGCTTGAGGACTCAGTCAAGTTAAATCAGGCTGTTGAATGTAAAACACTACTTTTATTATATATTTGTTTATTTTTAATACATTAAATGTATTTCATTTTATTCGATTTTTTTATTTAATTTTAATTTAGTAATTAATTTTTTCTTATATTTTTTTATTTTCGTAAAAAAAATTCATATACTGTAGGTTTTTTTGTATTGCACGTAACTGCCAAAACGAATTAATAAAGTTAATAGCACAAAAAAACACACATTTGATGTTAATATAAATCTAAATACAGGGACACTAATTTATAATTGTATAAATTCTGACTAAAGTAGGCCTACTACTTTTATTTTGAACAAAAATCCATCTTTTATCAGTTTTTTATTTTTATTATGTATTATTTAATTTTTAGTGCATTTATATTTTTTGTTTTAATTTAGTAATTAATTATTTTCATATTATATTTATTTTCATAAAAAATGTGTTGGTAAAAACTTTACAAAGGTTATTTTTATTTTCACATAACTGCCGAAAAGTTATTTAAATTTGTAACAAATTAATGAAATTCATAGCAAAAAAAACTTTTTTTTCCAACATATGTGGAACTTTTGACAAATGAATTGCTATTATTTTACAGTTATTTATAATTTTATCAAATTTACCAAAAATACTATGTTTATGACAAAAGTCCGTCTTTCATAATTTATTTAATACAATTTTTGTATTTGGTTTTAATTTAGTAATTTATTTGTTTTTTTAATATTTTTTATTTTCATTAAAAAATCCATTGGTAAATACTATCCAGTGACTTTAAATTGCTTATTTTTATTTCACATAACTGCCAAAAGGTATTTAAATTTGTAATGAGTTAATGAAATTCAAACCAAAATTTGATATTAATAACATATTTTTTTAGACATAAATAGAAAATACTGGATTCCCACAAGTTAATTGCGATAATTTTTTATAATTTTATAAATTTGAACATAATACTACTTTAATTTTTGACAAAATTCATCTTTCATAATTTATTTCATAAATATTTCAAAAAAATCCATTAATAAAAACTTTACAGTGACTTTACAAAGCTTATTTTTATTTAACATAACTGCCAAAACGTATTTACATTTTTAATGAATTAATGAAATCCGTAGCTAAATTTAATATTATTATAATATAAAAAAAAATCACACATACCTGAAAAAATACAGGGTTCCCACAAGTTTAGAAAAAAATGAATTGCAATTATTTTACAGTGATTTATAATTTTATAAATTTTAACATAATGCTACTATTATTATTGACAAAATTCATCTTTCACAATTTATTACATATATTTTATTTAATGTTTTTTTTTTTTTTTAAATCGGTAAAAACGTTACTATGACTTTAAATAGGTTGTATGTATTTCACGCAACTGCCAAAACGTATTAAGATATGTGACGAATTAATGAAATTCATACAAAATTGATAATAATTATTTGTCAGACATAAGTGGAAAACACTGGGTTCCCACAAGTTTTGACGAACGCAATTATTTTACCGTACCTTATAATAATTCTAACAAAAAAAATTTTTGAATAATTTATAGTAGGAAAATCACAGTGCGGGATCGCGCGCGCGCGCCCGGTGTCGACACGGTGTCACTGTCGCACGGTGAGTTTCTGCATTTATTGAAAGTAACATTTCTCTAATGTTTGTAAATGGCTGTGTGTTGCGTGCCGTGACCTTTCTCTTGATGAAGGTGATTCTTGTGAATCGTTCTTGAAGTCTGTAGAGCAGATGTGTGGGTAGATCTGTATGTGTCCCACACTTGTCAACACCCACACGGTGCTCGTTCTAGTTAACGGTTTCTAAACGTTTTTATATAACCAAAAAACAAATGTCTCTTTAATAAACAGGAAACGTTTGCTAGGAAGAAATGGCAAACCGATCAATTAAAGTGCCAGTGTGGTTGCGTGCATTTCTTTTGTGGCTGTGCTAATTCTGAACTGGTGTGTGTGTTTGCAGGAAGATCATTCGGAGTGTTTTTGCTCGACGAAAGTCATGTTTCTCCAAGCAGTCACACACTCGTTTTCTCGTGCATTATTCAGAGTAACTGTTTACGCACATAAAAGCTGTCAGGCTGCACATTGATTGAACAGGCCCAGATGAGATCTTACTCTGGTCTTTTGTATTTCAAATGCATTTGAGGTGTCAGAAACGGAGCAAGCTGCTATTTTTGGGACACTTTGTGGGAAGATAGTGACAGACTGGGACGTTTCTCTTTGGGCGATTTGCATATGAAAATGCTTCACCAGAAATGCCACGCTTTGATTTGTCAAAACAAATTTCACCACTGTTGTATCTCAATGGAAAGCTTTTGCTAAACCTCACAAAAAATCATTCATGGGTCACAGTTGCCTCCCAAACCAACATACAAAATGATTTAGGATGTTTTTGCATTAGGTTGTTTATTTAAAGGTGCAGTATGTAAGATTTTTGCAGTAAAATATCCAAAACTAGGCCGGTGTTATATATTTTGTTCAGTTGAGTACTTACAATATCCCAAATGTTTCCAACTATTTGTAAATCATGAGATGCTATTTTAACCGAGGAACCGGGACGTGTGAGGGCGTGGCCTGTCGATGACATCATATCCACGTTACTCTAGGTTTGCAGTTTTATTCTGCAGAAACGCTTAACTCTCACTGCAGTGTGAACAAGTGTCATAGCAGCGGCTGAGAGAACGCACAGAGTAACGCCATCCCATCATCAACACACTCAGATGTGTCTAATATGATCAACAGAGCTGCATTACCTCACACTCATGAGCGGAGGAGCGGAAGTGGCGTCGGCGACTGTGGCATAATAAAAGTCCCGCCTGCGAGGCGACTGTGGCATAATAAAAGTCCCGCCGCTCGCGAGGCGACTGTGGCATAATAAAAGTCCCGCCTGCGAGGCGACTGTGGCATAATAAAAGTCCCGCCTGCGAGGCGACTGTGGCATAATAAAAGTCCCGCTGCTCGCGAGGCGTGTTTTGCGTTCATCTCATTAACAATCGCTCCAGCGGTTCCTCAGCTCCACAACACTCGCTCCTGCTTCTGCTTCAGACTACAGTAACGTTAATAATCACATCCACATGATTTCTGCCCGAGTCCTATCCTGATTCTTTCCCACCGGCTGAGGTGAAGACCACGTCCCATGAATCTGCGCTCAAACGTGCCGTCATCAAACTACGCCTTTGTTTTGAACAGGCAAACTCTAGCGGACGGAAAAGTTACATAGTGTAGCTTTAAATCAGCATAAATTAAAGCTGTGCCACCAGCATCACCAAATGGATTTTAAACCATTTGAATTTTCCACCACCTTCTATCATTGGTCGAACAAACAGATAGCCCCGCCCCAAACTCATGCCATTGGTTGAGCCAGTGTTCCAGTGTCAGTCTGGTCAAGATGCTTTTCTGTTCGATTTGAAATCAACCAACAAATGATTTAAGCATTTTAATCATTCAGAAATGTCTTTTTTCAGTGGTAAAATATAGCCACTTCAAATCGGATTTTTGTGCATAGCTGATTGAAATCCGCAAGTGTGAACGGCAAAAAATCAGTCTGACTGCTCTGATTGGATTTCCCATGGTTTGTGACTTTCTCACACCACGTAAAGCTTAAGTGTCAGACATTGTTATAGAAAACAAACATGCTGCAAGTCACGGCTTTGTAGTTGCAAATGTCTGAAAGTCACATAAACCACGCAAAATCTGAAATGAATATCAAGAAATGCGATTTTAAACCACATGTAGCTTGAAGTGGATTTGAACAAAAATCGCATTTCATGTGATTCACACTTGTAAATCTGATCGGATTTCAATTTGATGTGCACAAAAATCGGATTTGATCTGACAGTCTGAACGAGGACTTTGACATGTTCTTGACAGGTTTCATGTGATTCACCCAGATAGACTCTTGTTTACACCTGGTTATAAGAAGAGTTTTCAATCGGATCACAAGTAGAAAACGCTAAATACAGGTGTAAACGGGGTCTAAGGGTGCGTTCACACTTGTAGTTCGGTTCGTTTGGTCTGGACCAAAAAACAAAACATATAGTCCTGGGGCCCGTTCTTTGTACCTCGCTTAATACATCTAAGATGATTTGACAGATCCCAGATCTTTTAATCGTGATAACTGATGTCTGGCTAATTTGGTTCTTCAAACGAATTTGCGGATTGGATTAAAATATCTGGATTAAATGATCTAAGATTACTGTGTTCCCTGAAGAGGGCAGATGCATCGATACTCGAAACCACGATCAGCAATGCAGCGATTGGCTGGCGTCAAGACAGCAACGTAATGACATCATATAATTAAAAAGCCACCTGGCAAAAAACTTGGCAAATTACACAAAAAAAAACCACGAATTTCTGAACCTTTATAAGGAAACAGCCAAACGACCAAACCAACATAAAAGTTATAATAGATAAATGATAAATGTTTGTTTTTTTAACATGATTACCAGTTATTTATATTAACGATTTTATACAGTATTTGTACACCCTTTACATTTTTATTTCAATGTTGTAATTTCATTTTTAATTTAGGATTTGTAATGTGACAGTATTCAAGTTTCTTATGGGTCAAGATCAAATTATCCTCTCCTGCGCTGCATCAAGCCATCCCATAATATCCGTGATCACCTACTTGCACGGCTCAGATTAACTGTACAACATGTGTGTAAACCAATAAAAATAAAATTATATAAAGTAATATTCCAAAACAAATAAATCGCTCAATCAAGTGGCTGTGTCTATAGTATTATACATTCTCATATACATATACAATATAACATTTTTATATTATTATTTAAAATGATTATTATTGCCCCTGGTTCAGTAATGAACTCTTGTAATAAAGTAGCAGTGGCTGGGACAGATTTAAAAGTCTCACCTGAAGATGCAAAATCTAATCCTGTTTACATGAATAAGCCGCTCATGAGCAGGTTTAAGCTTACGGACCTGTTACTATGACAGCAAGTCCAGGATGAGCTTCGAAGAACCAAACAATCCAAGATCATGGCAAATCATCAACAATCAAATCCGGCTAACTGAGTTAGCGAGGTACGAAGAACAGGCCCCAGGTCCGCTTAGCGTTCACTCTGGCATTTTTAACAGCGAACCTAAAGTTACCAAACAAAAGGCATAGGGATACGCTCACAACCTGATTGGTCGGCTTTTATGACGTATATTTCGTATACTAACCCAGCAATCACACCAGGGTTCGTTTTAATCCAACCAAACATGACAAGTGTGAACGCACCCTAAACCGCTTTGAGCTTGTCAACGTGGAAAACGCATTCGACCGGATTACTTTCGTAGAGTAGACGTTCATGTGGTCAAATGCATTCAAAAACAGCCTCTAAAAGACCCTCTACTCTCCGCCTACTGAACTAATGCGTGAACTATGGGAAGCACGCTAGCCAGACGGGATTTAAAGGTGTCCTATAAAGCTCCTTTTCACAAGATGTAAAATGAGTCTCTGATGTCCCGAGAGTGTGTGTGTGAAGTTTTAGCTCAAAATACCCCACAGAGCATTTTTTATAGCATATAAAAATGGTCACTTTTTGAGGGCGAGCAAAAACGCGCCGTTTGTGTGTGTCCCTTTAAATGCAAATGAGCTGCTGCTCCCCGCCTCCTTTCTAGAAGAGGGCGGAGATTCAAGAGCTCATGTTAGCAGCTCTGATTACCTCACGCAGACACACTGAAAATGTCAGAAACTGTTCAGTCTTTTATGATCAAACCGGAGTCGGACAATGATGGAGAGACTCAAGAAGAAGAGACAACATGTAGAATGAGACAGGACGTTTCTGAAGGGTTAGTTGATGGATTTATTGATTATTGATTAGCATATTCTGTCATGATAATCTAAAAACCGCTCATGTGGGAACTGTTGTAAGATGCACAGAGCTAGAGAATATCTGCATGAAGAGAGAACAGGGATAGTTTAGTTTAATTACGGTTATAACTTATGTTGTCGTCTTGCTTTTATGACATGCTATTGCATTTGTGTTCGCACTGTATCGCAATAAATGTGAAAGACGGACGACAGCTTGAGCGACTCCCAAATGTGCTCGACCACGACAACTCTTCCTCTTCTCAACATGGCCTTTGTTGTGTGTTCTGGAGGCGGGGTTTATGTACATTTTAGGATTAGTGATGTCACTAACTCGTTGTAGTCCCTACCAGCCGTTTGTTGTAGTCCTTAAAAAGCGATTTCTTCAAAAGAAAATATCTCCCTTCGCGTTGAACTTTGATCGTCGTAACTTTGCAGATGTTGTTTATGCTGAAACAGCAACACTACACACTAACTACAGTTAAAAAAAGTCAAATCATAATCAACCCACCCGCCCATAGACCCTCCCCTCGAAGACATCAGGATGAAAGTGGACAAAAGACAGATTAAAACACCAGGTGTAAACAGGGTCCTTTGTTTGCAGTTTTCAGTCGTCTTGTCAGATGAACCGGTGCTGTATTGTCACGACTCGTCCACAGTGGAGATTGATCTGCCATATTTCACTGGTAATTGTCCAGGAACAGCATGACGTCTATCATTACAGTGTCTCCGTCAAACCCCCCTTCCACGCAGGAGCCTTTGGCTATTCGTATAACCCCATTATCCGGGAGCCCTGGACTCCTTTCAGATGGTCTAATAATAACAGCAGCAGCAAAGCAAGTTATAAGAAAGCGCTACGGCTGTTGAGGTGATGGCGTTTTCTTCCAGGGCTCCTTATGGCTTTATTCCAGCCCTGTCCCGAAGGAACAGGTGTGTTTTGTCTCTTTTAATGAGGTTAGTTTTTGAGAAACTGCCAAGAATAACCTGCCCCCAGACCTTGTTAGGTAGCAGTGGATGTGTGCAGTCTTCTGCGAGTTCGTGGTGATGTGTTTTGGGCCGGCGCTGAGAGCACAGACACACTTACTCAGGCGGAAACACAGCCATTCTCTTCCCATCACTGTCAAGAGTCCCAAACAGAATCACCTCTCTCTCCTATTATAAAAGCAGACATTTAGTATTCTCTTTTCTATTCTGTTCGCGCCAGACTATTGCCAATAAGTTATTTGAACAAATGATTTCATTTACATTTGGCAGATGCATTCCTGACCTTGATGTCGCCAGTGCTGTACTCCTACAGAAAACAAGTAAAGTTTCATCAACAGCATCTTTGCACACACAGACGATAAGCTTGATCTGTTTGTGACAATTAGCAAAAAAACGTTTTTACAGTAATACACTTTAAATGGGGACTGGAATAATCATACATAATATAAACAAAACATGGGGGAACAGGCAAAATATAGCCACAATATTTAAACACTTCATCTGCTGGTTTCACAGGCAAAAATGCATGTTTGAGCTGTTTTAACTGAAAGCAACTTTCACACGTCATTGTTTTGTCATAAGACACACATCAGAAATGACACATTTTATAAAAGCTACTTAAATGTCCCCTAATCCTGGTTTAATCTAAGGGTGCGTTCACACTTGTAGTTCGGTTCGTTTGGTCCGGAACAAAAAACAAAACATATAGTCCTGGTCCGCTTAGCGTTCACACTGGCATTTTTAACAACGAACCTAAAGTTACCGAACCAAAGGCATAGGGATACGGTCACAACCTGATTGGTCGTCTTTTATGGCGTATATTTCGCGACGGAGCTGCTTACCGAACATTCAAAGCAATGCTGTGTGCTGATTAAACGCCATCATCTCATGCGTGTACATATGGTTTTATTTTTACCAGCTGAGAACTCACGAAGAGCTCATCAAATGCTCAACACATTCAGAACAGCAGCAGGATTTCCTCCGCTGTGCAGAAACGCAGATCTGCATATATTGATGAGGCACTTTACCTCCACGTTTGCCCTCTACTCATTTTGGATACACTGATCTTTCCGCATCATCAAATCAGCTGACTTGTAGCGGCATCTTGTGACATCACATCCTGTTTTTGTTTGGTTTACATGTCTTTGGTCCGTGTTGCGTTCATATATCAATCGAACCGCACCAGAGTTGGTTTGGAAGCGGACCGAGACCCGTCTCTTTAGTGTCTCGTCCGCTTGTTTGGTGCGCTCCAGGGTTCGGATGGCAGCGTTCACATGTGTTCAAATGAACCGCACTAACCCAGCAATCGCACCAGGGGTCATTTTAATCCAACCAAACATGACAAGTGTGAACGCACCCTAAGCCTTGTCTGTGAAACCAGACCTTTGTATAACAAGACTATAGTGTGAGATAATCACTTACTAACCTAAAGTTATATGCAATATTTCAACGCCTGTCATGAGTAGCCAGGAAAGACAGTAAATGATAAGAGTATTGTTTACATGGAGAAATATTATTCTGCCTAGACGGTGTTATTTTTGGTGTCGGGGGAAACCAAGCGGCAACCTTCCGGTCTCTATTGAATCCAACATGGAAGTGACTTAAACTGCAATTCATCGACTGGCCACTAGAGACAGGCTCCAAAATGGAGTCAATCCCATTCATTCCCCTTTATGTTAAAATGCCCAACTTTACAGCGGAAACAAACATGTTTACAGTTTGGTACAAAAAGTGGTTTTGGTCTTTATAGCATATTTTTCCCTTCATGACAACTGTGACGGGTGATTTTTTTTTTTATAACTCATCCGTTTAAATTATATTAAGCTTTAAAGTTTTGCATAATTAAGGGCGTGGCCACTTGAGTGAAAGGTGGATTGCCGCTACCGTCACTACCGTCAAGCTAGGTGGGCGTGGTTTCAGCAAACATGCACTTCAGCTCCACTTCAGTATGTGAGCGAGTGGACCCTCAACGCTCTAAGCATTCAATAATCACTCCACTCCGGGTTTACCATTTCCCACTCCACTCCTCGCTCACTGATATCAGAAACACCGCTCTGAGGAAATTTGCAGCTAAAGTATTTAAAGGGATAGTTCACCCAAAAATGAAAATTGGCCCATGATTTACTCACCCTCAAGTCATCCGAGGTGTGTATGACATTCTTCTTTCAGACGAATAAAATCTGAGTTATATTGAAAATGTTCTGGCTAATCCAAGCTTTATAATAGCAGGAATAGTTGCTCTGTTTTTGAAGTCCATAAAAAATGCATCTGTCCGTCATATAACTGCTCCACGCGGCTCCAGGGTGTTAATAAAGGCCTTCTGAAGCGAATCGATGCGTTTGAGTAAGAGGAATATCCATATTTAAAAATGTATTTCATTTTTTTCAATGGCTCTGTATCAGCCGTCCGCGCATCATCACTTCCGAAAAATACCGCCGCGATCATAGATATATACATAGATTCCTCATTAGTGCCTGTGCGGATCAGTCGAATGAGGCATCTACGTTTATATATATTTTTCATCGCGCCAGTATTTTGACCTTATTTGCCGGAAGTTATGGCGCTGATGCCATTCGTCTGATAAGAGGTAAAAAAATAACAAATACTGTTGGGTTTCTCGCAGAAACCGATCGTTTCGTGTCTTAAGACATCAATGTGTCGCCACAAGCCGCAGGGTTTAATAAGGATTTGTATGTCTATGTGTTTTTACTCTCATACTCTAAAATATCCCCATTGACATCATTATACGACTATCACACTACAACGGTTGGAGTTAAACATCTTCATTTGTGTTCTACTGAAGAAACAAAGACACCTACATCTTGGATGCCCTGGGGGTAAGCAGATAAACATAAAACAAATGTTTTTGGATGAACTATCCCTTTAAGTAAGCTCTGAATATCACAAAAGTTTGGTTTATAACATAGCCTACATTAAATAAAAAATATTATAAACAATAGGAGATACTTTCAACATGTTTTATTGGAGCACTAGTGTGCAAATTTTTTTCCTACGACATGCCAAGCTTATTAGGCTTTATCAGCATTAAAAATATCATTGCTGCTTTTTGCAGTGCAAATTTTGTTAGGAAAGGTGAAAATACTACGTTTTCATCCGTTATTTTATCTACGGGTAACTACATTACAGATTTCTGCTCATTCAAAATCAGATTCAGATAACTGTAAGCAGCACTGTAAGATTAGATTAGTTTGAATGCATTAGAGCGAGCGATTGCGTAGGTGAATAAGTGCTTTCACCCGATTATATTCAATAGGTGTAGAAGGTACAAAACAATTCCTACCTAGCATGGGCGTCGGAACCATTGTATGCCACTTTTTAAGACCAATTATATTGGACTCACTCACTTTTATCGTCTCTAATTCATCATCAGCACATTTCTGTTTACTTACCTCTAAACTGATAAACACTTATTATTAAACACGCTAGATGCTTTATTTTCGCTTTTCTAATATTTTCTTAATTTTTATTGAAAATAAATGCCTTTCCGATCTAAGCTGATGTGCTCCAAAACAATGACAAAATTCGCATTTAGGAGATATAATCATTCAAAACTTAGTCTCTCACTTCCGTTAAAATGGATCACAGATTTTTTTTATGACATCACCGCGGACTTCAGCTTCTCATCACATCTTCTGTCCAATCAATACTCCCTAGAATCTGAAGCCCCGCCCCCTACACTATAAATAGACGCTGAAGCTGCGGCTGAAATCGGCCAGCTGTTCACACATTTACTATATTCTACATGGTGAAAAGCACATAGCGCACTATACATGCGATAGGAAACGATTCAGACTGAGGCGATTCAGACTGAGGCGAATGAAGTCTGGTGTCACATATCGGACCCATTTAAATTCTGCACAGAATGCTGTATTTCAAAGAGATATGGAGGAGATTATGATGATAAACGGTTAGAGATTAGGAGGAAACTGTGGCTTTACCAAACAGAACGGCTCTAGCCAAACTGTGATGTTAACGAAACGCTATTGGCTGTTTTAAAAAAAAGGGAGGAGCTGCTAACAGCTGGAGCCGTTTCAGGGGAAATTACGTCAACACATTGAATAATGCTGCGCGTTTCAAGGCACTTCAGTTGGCCTTTAACCCTTAAATGCATACCTCGGGTCTTTAGCGACCCGAGACGTCATTCACTTCCCTCCTCCTCATTCATTTTTTAAAGTTAGACATCAACATTCTTAGTATTGCTCAATCAATCCATTTTAAACAATATAACAAGAAAAAAATAATAAAACAATGCCTGTTTTTCCACTAGTTTTTTGTCAAAATTGTATCAAGTCGCTAACGACCTGAGGTGTGTAAGAGTGTACGGTTTTTTTCTGCACAATAATAAATGAATCTATAATGACGAAATAACTGCAATTCACCTTTACTCCACAAGGAGGCAGTGTCTGATACACAATAATGAAGTGACGTTTCACTCATACTTACCTCAGACTGAAAACAAAACAATAATAATTATAATCTGCAACACAATCAAATATTACTGTCACTGTCACTTGATGATGGATCTGGTGAAGGAAGCTTTCAGTGATCAAAATATTGATTTTCAAGACGTTAAAAATGAGTTTTAAGAATATGCGTGAGATGGCGAATATGATCCAGATGCAGAATGTACTGGGACATGAGCTCTGACGAGGACAGTGGTGATGGTGTAAAACATCTGCTCAAACTGAACCCTTCCAAGCTCCAAAAGGTAACGAAATCTGTTTTATTTTATTCTTCTGTAATTGTTGCTCTAATATCAGGAGTTTTATATATTATCGCGACAGGTATAGATCTATCCATGTTAGATATAGATCCGGGTCGCTAAAGACCCCAATATGTAAGAATGTTTGGCGAAATGGTCATGCATTTAAGGGTTAAGTAACACAAGTAGTTGCTTTTTTTAGAGAGTAAAACAATATTGTAACACATTACTTTTAAAAGTAGCTTTCCCCAACACTGAATATTTTAGTATTATTTATATAGTATTATAGTATTTAGATCTGTTTTATTTTGCCTAATTTTTTGTTTGTTTTTTTCAATCTAATTACTAGAAATATTTTTTTGCTAAAAATAGCAACAGTGTGCCTTTAGCATCGTCCCACCACTGGGACGTATATTTTTGTATGGAAGAATTAATAAGTGCTTTAATATGCTGCACATTTTTGCCTCAAAACCGTCCCACTTGTCTCATTCCATTGCAAGACCTTTTACTGTAAACATGATTTTTCTTTTTGTAAACATAGAACTTACCTTAAATATTGCTTTAACTGTGGACATCAGATTGTTTAATAGTCCACATTTCAAAGGACATGAAGCTCACACCATTGATCAGGATTCATTCATAAATGTTTATAGACGTGTTCAAAGCCAGTTTTAAAGAACAGGAACTCCAGTGTCCAGTCAGAAAATGTATAATTCAACAGCACAAGCGAATAATCGCTGAAGTGAAAGATATAGCGGGGATGAATATTTCACAGATTCCTCGGATGTGTGGGTTCTGGTATGTGGAGGAGGGAGACAGTTTTTCTATGTTTATTTATAAGGGCTCAACAGGATCGGATCCAATGAATCAAAACCTCCACAAAGTCTGTGAATGTGCTAAAGAAATTTGGCGCTGGATTTGTCAGAAACTTTCTTGGTGGCTTAAAGAGATGCGCATACATGCCAACTGTTATGAAAGATATTTTTCTCTCTCTTGAACTGCTCTGATATAAGGAAAAACAATGTTTGTTTACATAAAAGGTAAATCAGTGACCAAAATCTTTCAAGAAATGTCTGGAGCATATTTCTCCCATATACAGGGCCTAAAATGAACATTTGCCAAGAGCCAAATGAGAGTTAAAATCGGTGTTGACGAGTGAAATGGTGTCGTTTGCCGGTAATATTTTTTATGTTAGGACAGTTAGCAAGCCAGCGCTGCATCGTCACAAAAGTTTAAGCCTTGGCTATTTAAATATTCAAGCACACGACCCAAAATGAAGCGTCTCAGACAGCGAGCGAATAATGAAATGAGCTCTCTTTCACGTCTTGAACAGACAAATTCACACAAAAATGCCAGAGTATCCTAGTAAACACGGACTTAAGTGAATGTAAACAGTCAAGAAAGATAACACGTGTATCAGTATCAGTGTATTGGATCCGTGCATTCACTCTTAAAGTGACAGCAGCCTAATATTCCTGCTGCTGTCTGTTTTTAACGTTAATCAAACGACGAAAGGCAAAGAAAAAATCACTCTCTGTTCTTGGCTAAATAAGTTTTGCTACTTTTATAAGAATTAATCTGTTTAATTTATGCGGTGAAGACGATCCAGTGTTTTACATTTGATTACTTTATTAGGGGGCTGTTTACGCTACACTGTTTTCAACTAAAAACTAGGCCTGTCGAACGATTAATCGTGATTAATCACATCCAAAATAAAAGTTTGTGTTCACATAATATATATGTATGTACTAGTGTTGGAGTCAAGATCACATAGTCTGAGACCAAGACCAATGTGTGTTGAGACCAAGGCAGGGCGAGACAGAGTCGAGACCAGCACTCATTAAATTCACAAAGATCCACATTACCTCCTGAGAAATTACTTATTTTTAATCAATAAATATAATAATAATAATTAGAATAAGACACTATATAGAGCAGTTACCAATCAAATGAAAGTACCCAATTACATTAATGATGTTAACAAATAAATCAGACAATGCACTGACAATTTATTAATATCCCAGCAGTTGTGGTCTTGACTAGCCTGACGTCGTCATACTCAATTCTAGTGAGAATATGAGTCTGATCTGCTCCATTGGGCTGTGATTATGGGGCGTGTTTCAACTGAACCAGGAAAGAGCAACGGAGCGACGCATAACATTAGTTGTCAAATGTCGACAGAACTTAACTGCACACAGTGTTGCCAAGTCCACGGGTTGTTTTCCAAGTCCGTGGGTTGAAGCGACCCAAATTATGTGATATACAGACCCAGGAATGCGAATTTTAGAAGGCAACCCTGCCAAAATAACACATATTTTATGTGTTATGTGAAGTGCCTTGAAACGCACAGCATTATTCAATGTGTTGACGTAATTTCCCCTGAAACGGCTCCAGCTGTTAGCAGCTCCTCCCTTTTTTTTAAACAGCCAAAAGCGTTTGGTTAACATCACAGTTTAGCCAGAGCCGTTCTGTTTGGTAAAGCCCCCCCGGAAAGCTATTGGGCTTGTTTTTGGCTAGTTTTGAGTAGCAATTGTGCAGGATTTGTTGTAAAAACTTGGCAACCCTGTCTGCACGAACGCTGGAATAAGTAACGTTAGAAGGAAAAGATGAGTGTAAACTATCTTTGCCGGTGTTGTAAAAAAGGAATTTAAGGATACACGGAGTACTTACCAACACCATCATCATTTCTGAGAGAAATAGTAAAGGTGAATGCATATACGAACAAGTTCTCCATTTAGGATTAGAACAAATTCAACCCAAGCGCCTTTGATGATGTGATGATTACGTTACTGTTTATAATCTGTCCATCATCGTCTAAAGCCCGCCCTGGTGATTTCATTGGTCCGAACAGTTTCTGTTCTAGCATAATTACTCCTCTATGGATTAAGTCCAGACCGAACTGCCCGAGTAAAAATGTTGTGGGCGGGGCTAAGTTCGGCTAGCACTGAACTGGTCTTGAAACAAATTTGAGTCCTCTAAGTCTGAGATTGAGACAAGACCAAGAACTTCAAAAAATGGTCTTAAGACCAGTCTCAACACCAAGACCGGTCTTGAGTACTAGAACACTGGTATGTACTGTGTATAATTATGTATATATAAATATGTAGATATTATTATTCAGCCAAGAGCAGAGATTTTTTTCCTTTGCCTTTTGTTGTTTGATTAACATTAAAAACAGCAACTGGAATATTAGGCTGCTGTCACTTTAAGAGCGAATGCACGGATCCAATACACTGATACTGATACACATGCGCTGTCTTTCTCAACAGTTTACATTCACTTAAGACTGTGTTTACTAAGATACTCGCAGAGACGGGCATTTTTGACACTTGTTTGTGAATTTGTCTGTTCAAGCACAAGAAGACGTGAACGAGAATTCATTTCAGTATTCACTCGCTGTCTGAGACGCTTCCTTTTGTGGTGGCATTTTTGGGTGCCTGAAAACGCTAACTTTTGAAAAAGTGCAAGTTTTTGAAAACGGTCTCTGTGTAAACAACAAAAAAACGCAAATCCGTGAAATCAATGACGTCATATGCGTATCACATGTTGAGTCTATAGTGTTTCATCGCCATCTAATGGCCTAGCAGCAGAATACAGCGAAAATGGAACAAAGATTTGTGGATTTTCACTGGTATCTAAAAATGTGGTTTCATGGCTGGTAAAACATTTTTTATGGCTGGTAAATCACCGGCCATTGGCAGGTTAGTCAGTTGGTTTTAGGCTCTGCCTATATACTATATACATGGTAAATTTGGTTTTGACAGGCGGTGCATTGGGAAAACTCCCCATGGCCAGTCCATCCATCATAGTACCGAAATGTGCTGCATTCTAGTTCAGTCTGTCGTAGTGACCATATGAAAGTCCTCCTGAGGGAACGACTGACTCTTCTTTTATGACTATCTTCATTTCTGGGTCAGTGCTGGAACTGAATGCTTGAATGGGTGCAGAGCAGTCTGACTTTAAGAGCCTTCCACTGGAATAGGTGGGATGAAAAATGCAGTAGTCGTCCTTCACGAGCCATTTTTCTCCTCCATGGCTCATCTAGGTTAATGAGGATGTTGGTTGACGGCGGGTCTAGTTTGTCTCATTCCCTCCCTCCTCATCTCGGGGGATGAATTCATGGGCGTTCTCCATTGATTCTTCTTGATTAGTGTTACTTTGTTATTGTTAGAATGACCCATTGCCATTGTCCTCTAGCTATGGTTTTTGGAGAGCTGACACACTTCCCTGTTGGCTGGAGATACGGATTAAAGAGATAGTAGAGGGCACGATGCTTGTTCTTCTGCCAAGTTCACCAGTACATTGAATTAAACAATCTTAAAATACATCCTGCTGTACAAAAGCAGACTATTTTCTGAGAAAAAAGGAGACGATCAAATAATAGTTATGTCATACTGCAAGCAAGATTAAAAATGCTCTTTGAAAGTGTGACTATGCAAACATGAAATATTATATGAGGATATGAAGATCCTGTCCTGTTGGAACAACCAAATAACATTTATATTAAGGCAAGAGACTACAGACGAATAGTATTAAAAAATTTAACTAATAGACAATAAGTACATGTGTTAAAACAAATGTATGGCGAGAAAAGGGAAACAGGAAGTGTGTTATAATAACTTCTGCATACATTGATTGATTTTGTTGAAAATTCAGCTGCTTGTTCGCTGTAGGAGGTCGATCACAAGGATGTGACTATTGTGAGTCAAAGTCATAGCGCCACCAACTGGCAGCAGGAAGTGTCACTTCTTTTTTTTTTACACGATTTGCTTCAAACTTCAGTGTAATGTCAAAACACAGCAGATATAGACCTGTGAAAGGATTCTTGATATCTTAAATACGGTTGCCATGGCAACACGTCAAACTTTAATATTATTCTTGGGTGTTAGCAGGTTTGAAATTGGATGAAACCCGACACACACATGACAGTTGTCGGCCAGTAGACATGGGCAAAGCCTTGGAAACAGGTGTGGTGGAGGGGCTCTATAGCGCCACCTATTCACAAAAGTAGGGTGGTTAGTTCTATCTACAGTCACCAAACTCGGTACATACATTGATCTCATCGAGCCGGACAACTTTATGGTTTACAGTCATTAGCTCCGACCAACAGGAAGTTCATGTGAATTCTTTTAATAATCAGGCTCCGAATTTTTAACTGGATTTTTATGGGATTCACACCAAACTTTCTGAACATGGTGGCAAGACATTGACGATGTTAAATTGTGAATGGATATATTGACATAATCCTTTCTACATTTACCCAGTTTAAATGCATATTGCCCATCGTGCACAGTTGCCCTAAAGCCACCGGGGCTTGGGTCCGTCATCGCTGCTTGCAGCTATATTTTCGTTTTGTATTCGCAGAGGGGATTTAAGATTCAACTGCCAGGAATTCAACATTTTAGGAATAAAATGTTACATAAATCAAGCTGGTGTTGTATGAATAAACCCCTCTCTAGAAGCCTTGAGAATGTAAGAATTGTAAAAATGTAAAGTTTAGTGACTCCATGCAGAGGGAAAAACCCATTTTGAGAAAAAATATATGTATTGTAATTGAAATGAATGAAATCGACAGACACAAAGAGATAAAGTGCAATAAAATAAACAATAATGAATAATGACCAATAGGTTACGACATCATGCGTTGTTCCATTGGCTTAACTTGTCAAAATAAGTTACACAATTTTCAACTTTTTTTAGTCACAAGATTCAACACATTTTTTAAGTCAGTTTAATGTCATTTAAGTTGAAATGACTTAAACATCTAAGTCGATTGGGTGTTTAAGTCATTTAAGTATGTTCCCTTAATGGAAGTTATGAAGCGGGAAACTACTCAACACACGTAATGAAATGCAATTAGATGTTTAAAAAAAAAAAATGTTATTTAACCCTCATCCTTCCCTCGCTTTTTGTAACAAATCCTTCACTCGCGGGTCAAAATGCCCCGAAGCCCCACATTTTTAGATTTTATATATATATATATATATATAGTGACTATATATATATATATAGGTACATTTTGCGTTTTTAGCTTGAATTTTGAGCATATTTAGGTTTTTCTATGTGTACTGAAGCATTCCTCACATTCCATTCATTCCTAAGGGGGTCAAATTGACCCGGGAGGGAAGAAATTGTCACTTTTTTTTTTTAAATTTTCAAAAATTCAAAAATCTTCGAATCCAGTCCATTTTTGTTTGTGCATTCATGGTTCAAGTGCGACAAAAGTCGTAGGATCTTGGACCACTCCGATGAACTCTCAATTTTCAAAAAACATTTTAAAAATGAGTTTCAGTTCAAAATGACCCGAGGGGAACATGCATAATTTGCAGCATTAGATGAATTATGTGAAAACAGAACGCTTTAGATCTAAACCAACTGTAGATTAGTTAGACATCTGTGCATGGCTTGACTATGTGACGTTCATAATGCCCCGGTGGCTATTCTTAGGTGTGCTTCTGTTGTTTGTGAAGCAGGTGCCAGTTTATCTTGTGATCTTCTGCGTTCCCGCGGAGTGTGTGAGGATTAGGGCGTGTGTGTGTGTCGTTCCTCTCTGTCGGATACGACTGCATCACCGCAGGCCCTCCCTCCTCACGTCTCCTTTGCGGGGAAAGGCTGGGATAATCAGACTCTGGATGACCCCTGAGGAAACACCTGCTGCTCTCTCTTTAATCGAGGAGCCATAATGAGCAGTGGGAGACTCGCTGCATTGGAGGTCACAGTGTTCACTATCGACCTCGGTGGACTCGTTTTGTGTTGTCGGTTTGTGTTAGGAACATTCATGATGTGATGTTGATCATATAATACGATTAATTAGAGTTGTACATGTTCTGAGGAAATTGTCATTTGTGTTTGCACATGCAAAATTCACCAGCATATGTGCGTTTTGTAGATTTTTTTGTGCCCGTTATTAATTCAAGTAGAGCATTAGCTCATCCCTCCTCAACAAACTGTACAATTTGAGGCATATCTGCAGCAGAAATGCAAAAAAAATATGTTCTTACTCAGTAATATTTTCTAAATCAAGATACATTCACTGGAGAAGCAAAATTACTTAAGATAATAAGTCTTATTTTCTGGAGGGAAATTTTTTTTAAATCATTTAATCACTTAATTTTGATAATTTTTTTCAGAAATAAGTCATTTTGTATCTTGATTTAAGAATGTTTCGATATTTTTACGGTGTAAAATATACATTTTTTTAAAGTTCTAAATAAAACAAAGATTATTTGAATCTTTCTACGTCACATTTTCACTTTCAATTCAATGTGTTACTTGCCATTTTGTGAAATTTACTAGCAATTTCTGATTGAAACTGCCCTCAATGTAATTTTCAGCAAACTGATAAGACAAAAATAGTAAGTTACAAAATATTTGTGTTACAGTGGAATAGTTTTGAGTTGAGAGGTGGAAATTTGCCTTTGGCAGATGCTTATATCCATAGCAACTCACATGCATTTTATGGAGCCCCTAAAGAGTTAATTAAATGTAACAAATGTAAAAAAAATTATAAAAAAAATAATGAGAAGATAGTGATCAAACTACATTTGATAAAAATCACCTGTCAAGTTTATAGTAAATATTACATCAGCATATCAGAGTCAAATTTGACGACTACACACTCTCCGGTGTGTACAAAAG
Source organism: Gobio gobio (assembly GCF_949357685.1). NCBI lineage: Eukaryota > Metazoa > Chordata > Actinopteri > Cypriniformes > Gobionidae > Gobio > Gobio gobio. The sequence goes on along the minus strand of NC_137101.1, from coordinate 3,417,361 downwards.
GTACAAAAGCTGTCACTGGGGTGGTACCTTTTCAAAAGGTACACTTTTGTACCTAAAGGATGCATATTAGTACCTTAAAAGTACACTATATTGCCAAAAGTATTGGGACACTCCTCCAAATTATTGACTTCAGGTGTTCAATCACTTCATGGCCACAGGTGTATAAATCAAGCACTAGTGCAGATGCTTCTACACACATTAGAGAAAGAATGGGCCGCTCTCAGGAGCTCAGAGAACTCAACCGTGATACCTTGATCGGTTGCCACCTGTGTAATAAGTCCATTCGGGACATTTCCTCACTACCAAATATTCCACACTCAACTGTTAGTGGTGTTATAACTAAGTGGAAGCAAGTGGGAACAACAGCAACTCAGCCACGAAGTGAAATCACAGAGCGGGGTCAGCGCATGCTGAGGGACACAGAAGTCGCCAACTTTCTGCAATAGCTACAGACCTCCAAACTTCATGTGGCCTTCAGATGAGCTCAAGAACATGTGTGTAGAGCTTCATGCAATGGGTTTCCATGGCCGACCAGCTCATCCAAGCCTTACATCACCAAAGCGTGGGATGCAGTGGGGTAAAGCGCGCCGCCACTGAACTCTAGAGCTGTGGAGACGTGTTCTCTGGAGTGATCAATCACGCTTCTCTGCCCGGCAATCCGATGGACGAGTCTGGGTTTGGCGGTTGCCAGTAGAACTGGACTTGCCTGACTGCATTGTGTCAAGTGTAAAGTTTGGTGGAGGGGGGGTTATGGTGTGGGTTTGTTTTTCAGGGGTTGGGCTTGGCCCCTTAGTTCCAGTGAAAGGAACTCCTCTAGATGCGCTTCTAGAAGAATGGTCAAAATTCTCATAAACACACTCCTAAACCTTGTGGAAAGCCTTCCCGGAAGAGTTGAAGTTGCAAAGGGTGGGTCAACTCCATATTAAACCCTACGGATTAAGAATGGGATGTCGTTAAAGTTCCTGTGCATGCAATTAGCAGCTCGGCCATGGAAACCCATTCCATGAAGCTCTACACACTGTTCTTGAGCTCATCTGAAGGCCACAGAAGTTTGGAGATCTGTAGCTATTAGTTGGAGACTTCTGTGTCCCTCAGCATGCGCTGACCCCGCTCTGTGATTTTACGTGGCCTACCACTTTGTGGCTGAGTTGCTGTTGTTCCCACTTGCTTTTTATAGTGTATATCACATGTTTGGCTTGTCAAAAATGTTACATTCGGCTGTCGCAAATCCATTGACCTTTGAAAATCAAGTAAATTTTTTATCAGGAAATGAGCGGTTTTGATGCACAAAGTTACATTTACATTTACATTTACATTTATGCATTTGGCAGACGCTTTTATCCAAAGCGACTTACATTGCATTCAAGATACACATTTTACATTTTTGTCAATTCTTGCTTTCCCTGGGAATCGAACCCATGACCTTGGCGTTGCTCGCGCCATGCTCTACTGTTTGAGCTACAGGAAAGCCGTTGTTTTTATTGTCTCCTATGACAAAAATCTTCTACTTAAACCCATGAAAATGCAGATCCTGTTGCAAATAATAGTGAAAATAGTTCCATTATTACCTCTTAGCAGATTTTGACTCCAAAAATAGCTTTTGTTTTTCGCTGAGAAACGTTGCATTCGAAACTTTGGTGTTCAAAGTTTTCCTCCTCCCATCTTCATGTCCCTTTGGGGCTCTTTTGCATTTACAATATGCACTTTATTAGTTCATGCATTCCCTAAAAATCAAGACATTTGCATTGCTAGCAACTTGCTCTACTCTGTGAGATAGAGGAACGCTCAACTTGATTTTCAACTGCTCAACTGATTGCATTAAAAAGCAAAACAGTTCTATTAGACGTGTGATTTACCCCATGCTTTCTAATTGCATCAGGCAGTAATCATTCGCAGCAATTACCCGCCACCCTCTTTCTCCAAACCCAAATGCCTGTTGCTGTGGTAATGGCACAAAACCCTCCTCATGCCCTCATGCTAGAGCTGTAGCAGAGAAAGTTTGTAGCGTCTGAAGAGCATTAATGCACGCCCATGGCAGACTGGCTCAAATCCAGACCTTATATTAGCCGGTGCGCTGTCCTAATTCGCTAATCTGTAATACAGCTGGAAGGCTTGCTTTACACGCGCGCGCAGCCGTGCCACATTAAGCTCCCAAACAATGAGATATTGATTGCGTGGAGATCTAGACGTGATGAATTTATGGCCCTCATCTCTATAGGCTTAGGCTCATCGGTGTGGTTTTGCGAGGAACGCAGGTATCGTAATCCTCCTCTTTAAATGACAAGGATGTTTAGCAATTTCTCAGCCCATTGCAGCGGAAAACACCATTGGGAGCTGATGGAAAACTAATGGCGTTGTCAGCGCGAGCCCGAAGCCTTTGGGGCTGCGCTGGATCTATGGGTGTCGCTATCAGTGATGAAGGAGACTCCCTCATCGCCCCGAGCCGGAGAAACAGGAATGTAATGTGAAAATGCTGAGTAAATGACAGTGGACCGCCTTGACAGCTTGTTGCTTCGCATCAATGTGTGGTTTTACCGACCGTCTATTTAAAGTTCCCACTCCCTGCAGATGCATCCCACCAGCCTGTGCCACGACAGCCGCAGTTTGTATAACCCGCAGTCCACACACACACACACACACACACACACACACACACACAAGCATCATTCAGATGATGTTTGGGGAGCAAATTACTAAAATTAGCAAGGCTACTAAATGCATTTTTCAATTGCATGACAGCAGCGCAACTGCGTTTCCTGTAACAAGATGATTTATTCATCAAACAGCATTTATTTGTATGCATTTTATTTGTTATTTTATTTTGCAATATTTATTATATATTTTAATTAATTATTTATTTTGTATTTTATTTTATATTCTATTTTGTTTTACAACAAACAGCATTTATTTGTATCTAATTTTAATTAATTTTTTTTGCAATATTTATTATATATTTTAATGTTTTGTAATTTTTTTTAAATTGTATTTATTTATTTATTTATTTTATTTTTTAGAAGCAATTTTTTTTAACAAACAGCATTTATTTGTATCTATTTTATTTAATTTTTTTATTTTATTTAGTATTTTATTTTGCAATATTTATTATACATTTAAATTATTTATTTATTTCATATTGTATTTTGTTTTTTCAATTTATTTTTTATTTTATTTTAGAAGCTAATTTCTCCAACAATCAGTATTTATTTGTATGCATTTTATATATTTTTTTATTTTGCAATATTTATTATATTTTTTCATTATTTATTTATTAATTTTTTTTGTAATTTTATTTATTGAATTTTATTTTTTAGAAGCTAATTGTTGCAACAAACAGCATTTATTTGTATCTCTTTTATTTTTACTTTTTATATTTGTATTTTATATTTTATTTCGCAATATTTATTATATATTTAAATTATTTATTTATTTTATTTTGTATTTTTTACATTTATTTTATATTGAATTTTATTTTTAGAAGCATATGTCTCCAACAAACAGTATTTATTTGTATGCATTTTATATTTTTATTTTTTATTTTGCAATATTTATTATATATATATTTTTTTATTGAATTTTATGTTTTTTTTAGAAGCTAATTTCTCCAACAAACAGTATTTATTTGAATGCATTTTATATTTGTATTTTTATTTTATTTATTATTTTATTTTGCAATATTTATTATATATTTTTAATTATTTTTCCACAAAATATCTCTAAATGCATATGTACTTTTAATATGTATGTGTCTGCCCCTTTAATTAATGAACCTCTTACAGGATGTGCTTCTAATCATTTCCTGTGTTGACTCCGCCTCTTCCCGTTTGCCAGGTTTTTATCTAGCTCCTTTGTTTTTGCTTTTAAAGTAATTTTTGCTAATATTTTCTATATGCATATGCTATCATTTGTCTTAATTATTGGTCAATTTGACAATTTTACTTGTGCTTTACAGTATGAAAGGGGACCGTACAAACATTTAAAGGAGTTATTTCTCATCAGGTATGTAGATTTTTGTTCTTTTTAATCAGTGTGTTGTTTCATGATCAGCTGTTTTGGAGTTGATTCCAATGGAAAGTGAGAGATTTTGACAGACTGTACTTAATAAAAGTGATGATAAAGCCATATTTATAGCCAAGAATATGATAACTCGAGGTGGGCTTTTCTGACTCTGTCCACCCACATCACGATCCGCTACAGTGACTCACCTTAGATACCGCACCGCATCGCCATGGCAACCTCCCACACCTCTCAGCATCCCAGCAGAGAGTCTGCTTCACAAACATGACTGACCTGTGAACTGTGCCTGACGTGACATTGGATGCGTCTTTGTTTGCTCCAAGTCATTAGATGAGTGGTTTCTAATCCATTAATCCTTCAGGATCACAACCTGTGTGTCTGTTCGGCCTCAGTGACTTACAGCCGGTCAAGTTGATCCAGGTTTTCTCCGGTGTTTGAGTGTTTCCAGAGCGGGATATGAGTTCATCTCTGAAGAGGAATGCCTCAGATCTCTGCCATACCTCTATATGACACACATAACATTAGTACTGTGCTGTTCCCAATTTGGTCTGTCGCTTTGTTTAGCTGATGAATGGATCAGTGTTTTTGAATGAATCGGTTGAATGAATGATTCAATGACTTGCTCATTTGTTTTCGTTGAATGAATCAGTGTTTTTGAATGAATCAGATGCGAATAAGCAATTTCTCGCTCATAAAGAAACTTGTTTTGTTGATCATTTTATCATTGACTCATTCAATTATTGATTCAGTTGCTGGCTCACGCTTAAAGATGATTCATTTGTGAATCCGTTGTGATTGAGCAATGACTCACTCATAAAGACACTTGTTTTGTTGATGAATGAATCAGTGCTTTTGAACGAATCAGTTGAATGTATGATTCAATGACTCACTCATAAAGACAAGCATTTGTTTTCGTCCCTTAATGAATCTGTGTTTTTTAATGAATCCGTTATGAAATGAGCAATGACTCACTCATAAAGACACTTGTTTTGTTGATGAATGAATCACTGTTTTTGAATGAATCGATCGATTGAATGAATGACTCAATGACTCGCTCATTTGTTTTTGTTGAATGAATCAGTGTTTTTTAATGAATCAGATGCAAATGAGCAATTTCTCACTCATAAAGACACTTGTTTTGTTGATGAATGAATCAGTGTTTTTGAATGAATCGATTGATTGATTGATTGATTGATTGATTGATTGATTGAATGAATGATTCAATGACTCGCTCATTTGTTTTCGGTGAATGAATCAGTGTTTTTGAATGAATCAGATGCGAATAAGCAATTTCTCGCTCATAAAGAAACTTGTTTTGTTGATCATTTTATCATTGACTCATTCAATTATTGATTCAGTTGCTGGCTCACTCTTAAAGATGATTCATTTGTGAATCCGTTGTGATTGAGCAATGACTCACTCATTTGTTTTCGTTGAATGAATCAGTGTTTTTTAATGAATCAGATGCAAATTAGCAATTTCTCACTCATAAAGACACTTGTTTTGTTGATGAATGAATCAGTGTTTTTGAATGAATCGATCGATTGAATGAATGATTCAATGACTCGCTCATTTGTTTTCGTTTAATGAATCAGTGTTTTTTAATGAATCAGATGCGAATGAGCAATTTCTCACTCATAAAGACATTTTATCATTGACTCATTCAATCATTGATTCAGTTGCTGACTCACTCTTAAAGGTGATTCATTCATTTGTTTTCGTCCCTTAATTAATCAGTTTTTTAATGACTGTTGTGAATGAGCAATGACTCACTCATAAAGACACTCATTTTGTTGATGAATGAATCGGTGCATTTGAACGAATCAGTTGAATGTATGATTCAATGACTCACTCTTAAAGATGATTCATTCATTTTCGTTCCTTAATGAATCAGTGTTTTCTAATAAATCCGTTGTGAATGAGCAATGACTCACTCATAAAGACACTTGTTTTGTTGATGAATGAATCTGCTCTTGAACGAATCAGCTGAATATATGATTCAATGACTTGCTCATAAAGACAAGCATTTGTTTTCGGCTCTCAATGAATCAGTTTCTTTGAACGAATCAGTTGAATTAATGATTCGATGACTCGCTCATATTTTTTGTTCCTTGATGAATCAGTGTTTTTGAATGAATCAGTTGCGAATGAGCAATTACTCGCTCATAAAGAAAAGCCTTTGTTTTCATTCATTAATGAATCAATGTTTTGAAGGAATCAGCTGCTAATGAGCAAGTACTCGCTCATAAAGACACTTGTTTTGTTGATGAATAAATCAGTGAATCATTCATTCAACTGATTTGTTCAAAAACCCTGATTCATTCATCAACAAATCAAGTGTCTTTATGAGAGTAATTGCTCATTCGCATCTGATTCAAATCAAAAACACTGATTCATTAATGAACGAAAACAAATGCTTGTTAATGAGCGAGTCATTGAATCATACATTCAACTGATTCGTTCAAAAACAATGACTTGCTCATAAAGACAAACATTTGTTTTGTTCCTAAATGAATCAGTGTTTTTTGAATGAATCAGTTAAATTAATGATTCAATGACTCGCTCATTTGTTTTCGTTCCTTAATGAATTAGTTTTTTTGAACAAATCAGTTAAATGAATGATTCAATGACTCACTCATTTGTTTTCGTTCCTTAATGAATCTGTTTTTGAATGAATCAGTTGTAAATGAGCAATTACTCACTCATAAAGACACTTGTTTTGTTTTGCAAATGCTTGTTTATGAGCGAGTCATTGAATCATTCATTCAACTGATTTGTTCAAAAACAATGACTCGCTCATAAAGACAAACTTCTTTTTTGTTTCTTAATGAATCAGTGTTTTTGATTTGAATTTGTTACGAATGACCAATGACTCACTTATAAAGACTTGTTGATAATTTTATAATTGACTCATTCAATCAGTGATTCATTGATTCAGTTGCTGACTCACTCTTAAAGGGTTAGTTCACCCAAAAATGAAAATTCTGTCATTAATTACTTCCCCTCATGTCGTTGGACACCCGTCAGACCTCCGTTCATCTTCGGAACACAAATGAAGATATTTTAGTGTAAATCTGATGGCTCTGAAAGGCCTCCATTGGCTCAATGCACGGTTCACTCTCAAGACCCTTAAAAGGCACTAAAGACGTCGTTACAAAGTCCATCTCACTACAGCGGCTCTACAATAACTTTATGAATCGGCGAGAATAGTTTTTGTGCGCAAAAAAACCCTAAATAACGACTTCTATAGTGATGACGATTTCAAAACACGGCCTCATGAAGCTTCGAAGCGTTTTGAATCAGTGAGTCGATTCAGCAGTTTGGCGGTTTGACACGCGATCCGAATCATGATTCGTCTCACTGATTCATAACGCTTCGAAGCTTCATGATGCCGTGTTTTGAAATCGTCATCACTATATAAGTCGTTATTTAGGGTTTTTTTGCGCACAAAAACTATTCTCGCCGATTCATAAAGTTATTGTAGAACCACTGTAGTGAGATGGACTTTGTAACGACGTCTTTAGTGTCTTTTAAGGGTCTTGAGAGTGAACCGTGCATTGAGCCAATGGAGGCCTTTCAGAGCCATAAGATTTCAACTAAAATATCTTCATTTGTGTCTGAAGATGAACGAAGGTCTGACGGGTGTCGAACGACATGAGGGTAAGTAATTAATGACAGAATTTTCCTTTTTGGGTGAACTAACCCTTTAAAGACAATTATAGAATCATTGAAAAAGCTCACTCGTATTTGAGTGTTTCCAGAGCAGGATCATTTCGACACTGACCGACCGTACATCTCTGAAGAGAAATGTCACAGGACGTCTCAGATTCTGGCAAATGTCAGCGCAATGAACCGCCTCAACCCAAAATGCGGTGCGGCTGACATTTTCTGATCCGGACTCTGATGCTGTACGGCTAAGAGTGTTAAAATTACACGAAACTTTTTCCTCGACAGTGAAGTTATCCGTCTTATTCATGCGGCAGTTTCCAAGACAACCTTTGAAAGCGGAGGACGATATGCATTACTGGCCTCTAAATTTAGTTCCCATTGTGTTTCACATCTCTTTTAGAAATCAAGACTGTGGTTTCGCAGTCTTTCAAGCTCTTTTGTGATGTCTTGTGATATAATGAACTCACCTCAGAGCGGTTATGCTCATTGTTTTGTGCCGGGAAGCTCTTGAATGAGTTTGGGCTCATCATCACCTGTACGTTTGCAATCTCCCGAGTCTCTCATCTACAGAAAGCTGCCCTCTTTTTCATCCACTTTTTGTTTTCTTCTTTTCTCGGGGATTATTCTAATTGGGAGTTTTACTCCAGGCAGCACACCTGAGATAAATCTGGTGTTTCTGCATCGAGTGCAGAGGAATAGTGCACAGGAGAGAGAAAAATCCTGCTTATCCATTTTTAATGAGGATTCTCCTCATAGACGCTCTGACCCAGTATCTGTTGTGCAGAGCAGGAGAGATTCAGTCTGGAGGAAAGCAGGTGGTAATGGAGACTCCATTTAAAGCCCCCTGTGATGAATTAGCCTGCTGACACTAACTCACAACACACACACACACACACACACACACACACACACACACTTCCTCTACCGCCTTCTCTAGCCTTAAGCCTCTTCCAAGAAAACCGCCCCAGGGGCGACATTGGATGGATGCTGTAAACACATCTGTGCATGTGTGTGTGTGTGTGTGTGTGTGTGTGTGTGTGTGTGTGCGTGTGTGTGTGAAGGGTAGAGGTTGGCTGTAAACGACAAGGTTGAGATTAATATTATAACATGGAGAGCTCTGGCTTTAAAATGGTTGAGTTTTTGAGTGGAACGGTTAAGAGGATTATTCAGTGACTCTACAGATGTGCTGAATTATGAGTGTCATACTGCCATAGCATTTTTACTATTTCTGCCATACCTCTATATGCCACAAATAATATTAGTATGCGTCTTTACTATTCTGAATTCGGTCAGTCACTTGTTTTGTTCCGGAATGAATCAGTGTTTTTGAACGAATCAGTTGAATGAATGACTCAATGACTCGCTCATTTGTTTTCGTTCCTTAATGAATCTGTTTTTGAACAAATCAGTTGAATGAATGACTCAATGACTCGCTTATAAAGACAAGCATTTACTTTTATTCCTGAATGAATCAGTGTTTTTGAACGAATCAGTTGAATTAATGATTCAATGACTCGCTCATTTGTTTTCGTTCCTTAATGAATCTGTTTTTGAACAAATCAGTTAAATGAATGATTCAATGACTTGCTCAGTTGTTTTCGTTCCTTAATGAATCTGTTTTTGAACAAATCAGTTAAATGAATGATTCAATGACTCGCTCATTTGTTTTCGTTCCTTAATGAATCTGTTTTTGAACAAATCAGTTAAATGAATGATTCAATGACTCGCTCATTTGTTTTTGTTCCTTAATGAATCTGTTTTTGAACAAATCAGTTAAATGAATGATTCAATGACTCGCTCATTTGTTTTCGTTCCTTAATGAATCTGTTTTTGAACAAATCAGTTAAATGAATGATTCAATGACTCGCTCAGTTGTTTTCGTTCCTTAATGAATCTGTTTTTGAACAAATCAGTTAAATGAATGATTCAATGACTCGCTCATTTGTTTTTGTTCCTTAATGAATCAGTATTTTTTCAATAATCGGATGTGAATGGCCAGTTACTCATAAAGACACTTGTTATGTTGATGAACGAATCAATGTTTTTGAATGAATCAGTTGAATGAATGATTCAATGATTCACTCATAAAGAAAAGCCTTTGTTTTCGTTCCTTAATGAATCAGTATTTTTGAACAAATCAGTTAAATCATTTGTTTTCGTTCCTTAATGAATCTGTTTTTGAATTAATCGGATGTGAATGAGCAATTGCTCACTCATAAATTCACTTGTTTTGTTGATGAATGAATCAGTGTTTTTGAATGAATGATTCAGTGACTCGCTCTTAAGCACCAGCGTTTGTTTTCATTCCTTAATGAATCAGTGTTTTTGAACAAATCAGTTGAATGAATGATTCAATGACTCGCTCATTTGTTTTCGTTCCTTAATGAATCTTTTTTTGAACAAATCAGTTAAATGAATGATTCAATGACTCACTCATTTGTTTTCGTTCCTTAATGAATCAGTGTTATTGAAATAGTCGGATGTGAATGGCCAGTTACTCATAAAGACACTTATGTTGATGAACGAATCAGTGTTTTTGAATGAATCAGTTGAATGAATGATTCAATGATTCACTCATCAAGAAAAGCCTTTGTTTTCGTTCCTTAATGAATTAGTATTTTTGAACAAATCAGTTAAATCATTTGTTTTCGTTCCTTAATGAATCTGTTTTTGAATTAATCGGATGTGAATGAGCAATTGCTCACTCATAAAGTCACTTGTTTTGTTAATGAACGAATCAGTGTTTTTGAAGGAATGATTCAGTGACTCGCTCTTAAACACCAGCGTTTGTTTTCGTTCCTTAATGATGTGTTTTTGAACAAATCAGTTGAATAAATGATTCAATGATTCACTCATAAAGAAAAGCTTTTGTTTTCGTTCCTTATTGAATCAGTGTTTTTGAATGAATCAGTTGAATAAATGATTCAATGTTTCACTCATAAAGAAAAGCTTTTGTTTTCGTTCCTTATTGAATCAGTGTTTTTGAACGAATCAGTTGAATGAATGATTCAATGACTCGCTCATTTGTTTTCGTTCCTTATTGAATCAGTGTTTTTGAATGAATCAATTGTGAATGAGCAATTACTGTCATAAAAACACTTTTGTTGATGAATGAATCAGTGCTTTTGAACAAATCAGTTGAATGTATGATTCAGTGACTCACTCATAAACACAAGCATTTGTTTTCGTTCCTTTATGAATCAGTTTCTTTTAATGAATCGGTTTGCGAATTAATAATTACTCACTCATAAAGACACTTTTGAACAAATGGGTTGAATGAATGAATCAATGACTCACTCATAAACAAAGGCAATTGTTTCATTCCTTAATGAATCAGCATTTTTGAATGAATCAGATTGCGAATGAGCAATTACTCGCTCATAAAGACACTTGTTATGTCGATGAATCTGTTTTTGAACAAATGGGTTGAATCAATGACTCGCTCATAAACACAGGCAATTGTTTAATTCCTTAATGAATCTGTATTTTTGAATGAATTGTTTGTGAAGTACTCAATGACAGACAGTTGCTTGTTCTGCCGCTGAATGAATCCATGTTTATGAACGAATCGTTTGTGAATGATTCAATGACTCACTCATAAAAACAGGCCCTTTCTGAACAAATCAGTTGTAAATCATTGATTCAGTCGCTCTTAATAGACAATCATGTGTCGCCACCAGACTCTTTAACATCATAAAAAAGCAAGTTTACAGGTGTATTATGCTTGAAATGTCTGATTGACTCCTTTTTGGGCATTATTCCACTTACGCTTGGCATTTAAAGGCCTCTAGCAACCGTGTGCACATACAGTAGATTATGTTTTTATAGCAAGACGTTAAGTTTAAAATCACACGTGGTTTCTGCATGTCAGGTTTCTATTATGTGCTGCTTTTGTTGTAGTATGGGATGAGATGGTAGTAATTTCCTGAGGGAAATAGAGGCGGTGGAGAAACAAACATAAATCACATAATAGGAAATAGCAATTCAATACAGTGCAATAATAACAGATTAGGAAGGATGGAAATAGATTTTGATATGTGCAATATTTATTACTGAATGCTATGTAAACACGTGCTTATTTTGTTTGCTATAAAATAGTTTTATTGCTATATACGTCTCTGCATACACAGTGTTCAACCAGTTCATCAGATCTGACAGGCTTACACTCCTCTCTCAAATAACGGCTCCTGCTGGGTATCAGAGGCGCTCGCTCGCATGGCCGATATCCAAGCAGTTCAGTCAAACAGAATTGAGAAGTCTCATGCTTATCAAGCTCCAGATCGGAGCCCCTGGAGATCATCTGAGAGCCGAACCACCACCTCCTCCTCCTCCCTGAAGAGTGAAGCCTGCTGAGACGGGGAAACACAAGAGAGAGATGGAACACAATGCCCCGTCCGAAAGCCACTCACAGAGCGCTCATTGTTCCCGGCTGTGTAAGCATTTGTGCCACAGAGACCTTCTGAAGCTCTGGCCATGCCACGCCACTCGTTGGCGGGGGCGGTGTGTTCGCTTCGCTCTTTCTCAGCTGCTTTGTGATTTCTCCATCTCAGCTTTCAGCAGCTTTGACAGTGTATCTGGGCCGTGGAGACGTCAGCTGGTGTTCTCATGCTCGGCAAAATATTTCGACATTTCCTTCACTCTACACTCAAAAAATTATTTTATTCAATTCAATTCAAAAGTATTTGTATAGCGCTTTTCACAATACACATTGTTTCAACGCAGCTTTACTGAAAGTGCATTTCATAAATGTACATTGAAGAATGTTAGAAAGAGAATGTTAAAGAAAAATGTTAGAAAAAGTTAATCAATCATGTATTAATTTAGGCCATAACAACGCTGGCGTTGAGTCGTCTCATCACAGGTGTTGGGGCATCTGAAGTCTCCATTACCCCTTTTCCACCAAGGCAGTGCTAGAGCTAGATCTAGATCGGAGCCAGAGCCTAGTTTCAAATCGGTTCTTTGTGTTTCCACACCCAAAGCCCCAGCTCCGAGCCAGGAGAAGTGGTTCTTAAAGGGTTAGTTCACCCAAAAATGAAAATTCTGTCATTAATTACTTACCCTCATGTCGTTCGACACCCGTCAGACCTCCGTTCATCTTCGGAACAGAAATGAAGATATTTTAGTGTAAATCTGATGGCTCTGAAAGGCCTCCATTGGCTCAATGCACGGTTCACTCTCAAGACCCTTAAAAGGCACTAAAGACGTCGTTACAAAGTCCATCTCACAACAGTGGTTCTAAAATAACTTTATGAATCGGCGACAATAGTTTTTGTGCGCAAAAAAACCCTAAATAACGTCTTATATAGTGATGACGATTTCAAAACAAAGCATCATGAAGCTTCGAAGCGTTATGAATCACTGAGCCGAATGATGATTCGGATCGCGTGTCAAACCGCCAAACTGCTTAAATTTGGCGATTCAAATTGCTGAATCGACTCACTGATTCATAACACTTCGAAGCTTCATGATGCTTTGTTTTGAAATCGTCATCAGTATGTAAGTCGTTATTTAGGGTTTTTTTGCGCACAAAAACTATTGTCGCCGATTCATAAAGTTATTGTAGAACCACTGTAGTGAGATGGACTTTGTAACGACGTCTTTAGTGCCTTTTAAGGGTCTTGAGAGTGAACCGTGCATTGAGCCAATGGAGGCCTTTCAGAGCATCAGATTTACACTAAAATATCTTCATTTGTGTCTGAAGATGAACGGAGGTCTGACCGGTGTCGAACGACATGAGGGTAAGTAATTAATGACAGAATTTTTATTTTTGGGTGATCTAACACTTTAAGTAGCACCAAAACATTGCTGGGCTTGAACAGGGCTAGAAGTAAGAACCGATTACGTCAGGCGCTGGGGGCGGGGTCAACAAGACCAATACAAACTTGAGGTCCGCCATTGTTGAAATAGCAGCTAATGGAGCTAACAGCTGCTGCTCGTTTGTAATCTCCGTCTACACAAATTACGGCGAACTGCATGAATGCTTGGATTCGCTGTGTTTTCGTTGTGTTTTGATGCCGATGTAAGATCGTAAAGCCTTGAGCATCAATAGTAACGCAACGTTTGCATTGTTGATGGAAGGCTTGTTCGATCGCCGTATGATAACGAGTCCAGCGAGAGCATATGACTTCCTATGTTTTTGATTCACTCATGTGTTTTTTTTTATATCATACGTGGATTGGTCTGCACAGCGCCGATGCATCTCGAACAAGCCTGGTGTGTGTGTGTGTGTTTCCGCTGCCCAGGGTTGCCAGGTTTTCACAACAAAACCCTCCCAATTGCTGCTCAAAACAAGCACAAGCGCGTTTCAGTGGGGCTTCCCCGGTAAAAATCACATTTGGGGGTAAAATGTGTGTTTTTTGGGCATGGTTGCCTACTAAAATTCGCATTCCCGGGGCTAAATATCACATAATTGGGGTTGCTTCAACCCGTGGACATGAAAAAACAGCCCGCGGCAAAACCGCAGACTTGGCAACACTGCCGTTGCCTCGCTAGCATTGCTGAGAGAGATGAGACGTATACAGTGTCGTAAGACATGGCTCTGTTGTGGCTCTCAGCCCGTGGAAAAGCAAACCGGTTCTTAGAAGGCTCCTCAGTCGAACCAACTATGAACTAGGACTAGCCCTGGCTCTGAACTAGCTCTAGCACTGCCTTGGTGGAAACATGAGAGGGGTACATGAGAGGCTGGATACAAACTGGAGCTGACGAACTATTTACCTCGGGACTAGTGTCCCGAGATAACAACAGAAAAGCAGATGGGAAATAATTAGCATAGCTGCTGTTCAGAATATTAATGCTTTTGATCTGATTTAACTGTAGTATAAAAGGTAATTATAATGTGAATGCTTGGCTAAAGAGATGCGTCTTTAATCTAGTTTTAAACTGGGACAGCGAGTCTGAACCTCGAACAATATCAGGAAGACTATTCCAGAGTTTAGGAGCTAAATGTGAAAAAGCCCTCCCTCCTTTAGTGGACTTCGATATCCTAGGAATGACCAGAAGCCTCGAGTTTAGTGATCTTAAAGAGCGCGATGGATTGTAGGGCGATAGAAGATCCGTTAAATACACTGGAGCTAAACCATTTAGGGCTTTATAGGTCAGTAGCAATACTTTGTAATTGATACGGAACTTCACAGGTAACCAGTGTAGAGATGATAAAATTGGTGTTATATGATCATATTTTCTTGACCTAGTAAGAACTCTAGCAGCTGCGTTTTGGACTAACTGTAGCTTGTTTATTGATGATGCAGGACAACCAGCTAATAAAGCATTACAGTAATCTAGTCTCGAGGTCATGAATGCATGAACTAACTTGTCTGCATCAGAAATAGATAGCATGTTACGTAGCTTAGCAATGGTTTAAGGTGGAAAAATGCCGTTCTTGTAACATATGAAATATGATTTTCGAAAGACAAGTTGCGGTCTAATATAACACCCAGGTCTTTTACTGTAGTGGATAAAGTGACAGGACATCCGTCCAAGTTAAAGTTGTATTGTGAGAAGTTTTGTGGGCAGTTTTTTGGACCAATAAGTAATACCTCCGTTTTATCTGAATTCAATAGCAGAAAATTACACGTCATCCAGTGTTTAATATCATCAACACACACTGTCAGTTTAGATAATTTAGCGTTTTCATCTGGTCGTGATGAAATATATAATTGAGTGTCATCAGCATAACAGTGGAAATTAATTCCATGTTTTCTTATAATATTACCAAGTGACAGCATATATTTAGAGAATAGCAGAGGGCCTAGCACGGATCCTTGCGGCACCCCATAGTCTACTGACGTTATCTTTGATTTTTCCCCATTTAGACAGACAAAATGGTAGTGGTCTGATAAGTACGATCTAAACCAGTTTTTATGCCACTGTTTTTATTTTATGATGCTGTTCACTTTATTTAAGCAATTCATCTTGATTTAACACAATTATGTCAGGTTTCCGGTTAAAATGTAATTGATTCATGTTAAACTGACTTAAAACCGTTACTCTTTGACATAACTTGATGTTTTCATTTTGAAATAACATGTTTCAATCAAGTAACCCAATCAAACAAGACTTTCACTTCCCATCATGCTTTGCAAAGGGGCTGAATTCTGAGAGTAAATGTTTAAATAAAGTGCAATTTGATGCATTTTTAACAAGATGAGAAAATGGAGAGACTTTTTAATGCTTAATGTTTTGTTATGTTGGTATTTAAAAGTTTTTGTTATGTTAGTGTTTTTGGAGGTTACCATTGTGGTGAAGTGTAGAGCATGTGCTTATGGTGGGGACCTGCAAATAATGATTTAAGTTGTTTTAATAATAAAAAACAACTACTTTGGGCATGCCATGGATGTAACATAACCATCTTGTGGCTAGCCAATAAGACCTTGTAAAAGTTTTTGTAAATGTTATAAAAATAGTATTTCATTAAATAAAAATATTCAATTAAACTGGATTACTTGTTTTGTTTTTTTATATATTAATTTTAGAATAATTAAATTGAATAGTTTTGGACAAAATTAACAATGTTAACCTGATTTAACTAAATGGCATTGAATTAACCTTTACGTAAAAAAACCTAAGTTTACTGAAATAAACAATTTTAATTAAATTCAACATAACCCAATTACGTGGAACCTGTTGACATAAAAGAAATTAAGTAAATCCAACGTATAATTTTTTGGAGTGTAGTAAAAGCATTGGATTCAAATCTGAAATAGTATTCTCTTTAAAGGATTAGTTCACTTCAAAATGAAAATTTCCTGATATTTTACTCACCCCCAGCTCATCCAAGATGCTCATGTCTTTCTTTCTTCAGTTGAAATGAAATTGCGTGGTTTTTTTTTATAGGAACACTTTTATCCATATGATGGACTTCAATGGGAACCAACGTGCACAACAACAATGCAGTTTCAAAGGAATGGCTTCAGAGGCTCTGACCAATCCCAGACGAGGAATAGAGTCTGATCTAGACAAACCATCGGACACATTTACAAGAATTTTTTTTTACATTTATACACTTTTTAACCTAAATTGCTCATCTTGCGCTGCTCTGCGACTTGCCACGGATTGCGCAATCACGTTTAGGGCTGCCACTAACGACTATTTTTATATTGATTAATCCATCGACTAATTTATCACAATAATTTTACTTAAAAACATCTAATTTAACTTGCAACGTTGGCCTTCAGTAGTGTACTATAAAAAAAGTATACATGTAAACAAGCCCTTGACAAAATGTAAAACTAAAAGAGTAAAAATGTAAACCAACAAAACAAAAAAAGAGAATATCAGCAAATACTTTTTATATAGAATAGTGTTGTCACGATACCAAAATTATGACTTCGATACGATACCAGACTAAAATACCTCAATACCGATACTGAATCAATAACATGGCAAAAAAAACTGTACTAGTAATTTAATAATATGACAGAACTTACTATTCCTTGTTTTATCATTGTTTTATTATTATTGCAATATGTACATAGACAGTGGAACAATGTTTTATCATTGTTTTAGGGTTAAAAACCCTAAAAACTCACTTGTCCGGTTTGTTCCTGCCCTGCCTTGCTTCACACAGAATATGAGGTCCGGCCCTTTAAGAGCTGCACGGACCATATCACTTACAGTGCCCTTATTACTGGGACAATCCCCCTGGAGCAACATGGAGTAAAGTACCTTGCTCAAGGACACACTGGTGGTGTCTGCTGGGATCGAACCAGCAACCTTCTGCGCATCAGTTCCATGGTTTAACCCACTGGACCACCATCTCACACTGTAAACCCGAATAAGTTCCCAGAACTCAAAAAAAAATTAGGCAATCGATTGCCTCAAATTTTTAAGTTGGATAACTTAAAAGTCACAATTTTCCAGAACTTAAAAGGTTGGATTACCTGCTACTTGTACCTTTTGATAACAGTTAAATTAAAGTGCTCATTTAGCTCAACTCAAATATTTGCAGTTCATATGACTTACAGTTTTCTGTTAAGACAACTCAATTATTTTCAGTTATTATAACAAAGTTTTGAATTTTCACAGAACTTAAAAAAATAAGTACACAACCACACCATTTTATGTTAACTCAATGTTTATTGCTTTGTGTTGTCATTGCTTTAAGTACACGTTAGTCAAATATGTTGAGTTTGTTTACTTAAAAACATGTGACTCAAACTTAAAATTTTAAGGCATTTGAGATCCAGCACGGTTTTAGCATGTAATTATTTAATTCTATTAAGTTGTACTTAATTTATGTTTTTAAGTTATGCTTACTTATTCACAAAAAGTGACATTTAATCAAAAAATATTAGTTGAAATTACTCAAAAGGCAGACCATGTTACACCAACTTGAAATGATTAAGTTAGTAGAACTTTTTCTAAAACTTTGAGTATACAGTACTTAATCTATTTAATTAATTTGAACATTCGGGTTTACAGTGCATGGTTCCCATTGAAGTCCATTATATGGAGAAAAATCCTGGAATGTTTTCCTCAAAAAAACGTAATTTCATTTCCACAGAAGAAAGAAAGACATGAGCATCTCGGACGAGATGGGGGTGAGTAAACTATCAGGACATTTTCCTTTTAAAGTGAATTCAATTCTTTTAGAATCTGTTTGATTTATGACTTTCAAACAATCGTTTTTTGTTTGTTTTTTCTACAGTGGCATTTCCAGAGACTCTTCTCAATGGGAGGACATGCAGAGGTGGCAAACGTCACTGTCGAAATCACATGCCAGGCGTGAAACAATGCCCACTCTGTGGTTCTTCACATGGGTGGGACGTGCAAGACCACATCACCTCTTTCTCCTGACACGTGCCACTGCGGGGCGGCCGGCGCTGAGGTCAGATGAGGAGGAAATGACGGACGCTGCACGAGCAGATACACAACAGAACTCGACTGAGGAAGACCCACATCCAAACCACCGGCTGGTTTCGTCTCAGGATCCAGATTTTGAAGTAATGACCAATATTTAAAGGGTTAGTTCACCCAAAAATGAAAATTCTGTCATTAATTACTTCCCTTCATGTCGTTGGACACCCGTCAGACCTCCGTTCATCTTCAGACACAAATGAAGATATTTTAGTGTAAATCTGATGGCTCTGAAAGGCCTCCATTGGCTCAATGCACGGTTCACTCTCAAGACCCTTAAAAGGCACTAAAGACGTCGTTACAAAGTCCATCTCACTACAGTGGTTCTACAATAACTTTATGAATCGGCGAGAATAGATTTGTGCGCAAAAAAACCCCTAAAAATACGACTTATATAGTGATGACGATTTCAAAACACGGCCTCATGAAGCTTCGAAGTGGTTATGAATCAGTGAGTCGAATCATGATTCGGATCGCGTGTCAAACTGCTGAAATTTGGCGATTCAAACTGCTGAATCGACTCACTGATTCATAACGCTTCGAAGCTTCATGAGGCCGTGTTTTGAAATCGTCATCACTATATAAGTCATTATTTAGGGTTTTTTTGCGCACAAAAACTATTCTCGTCACTCCATAAAGTTATTGTAGAGCCGCTGTAGTGAGATGGACTTTGTAACGACGTCTTTAGTGCCTTTTAAGGGTCTTGAGAGTGAACCGTGCATTGAGCCAATGGAGGCCTTTCAGAGCATCAGATTTACACTAAAATATCTTCATTTGTGTCTGAAGATGAACGGAGGTCTGACGGGTGTCCAACGACATGAGGGGAAGTAATTAATGACAGAATTTTAATTTTTGGGTGAACTAACCCTTTAAGTAAACGAAAATGTCCCTTAAAATAATGATCATAAAATGCAAAAATCCAACAATATTTTTTTTTTTTTATTGGAAAAGCACACTAAAAATGCTGGGTTGTTTCAACCCATGTTTAGGTCAAACCCAACTTAAAAAAAATTAAACCAATGGTTGGGTTTATGTGTTGAAACAACTCATTTTGTAATGTATATATCTTTAAAATCACTGATTGTGGCAAATTATTAAAAAATTGGTGCAAGCATAAAATTATGACCACTGACAGGTGAAGTGAATAACACTGATGATCATCTGTTAGTGGGAGAGCAGGGACGAAAGTACCATTTTTCAGAAAATTGTAATTTTAAAAGATAATGTTTTAGACCGAGATATATTTTTGCTGTGGTCAATAACTCACAAGTGTGGTCTATCAATAGCAGGTGGTATTTTGTACAAATGTAGAACGACTACAGTATAATTTCACTTTGAACATAAGCTGCACATTGTTACTTTTGACCCCATCAGGTGGGACGACAGTAACACAACAATACAAGCTAGAATTTTTGTTGCTACTCTTGTTTTTATTAAACATACCTGACTATGACCTTGTTAATATGTAACTGCAAACATATTTTGTCCTTTATCTTTGCAAAAAAAAAATTAATTACATTTTCATTTTATATGTTAAAGTTCATCAAATGTTTCAAATGTAATATGACAGTACAAACTTGAGTTGTTTAGAATATTTTTTATTTGCAATGTCAATAATTTTTTCTTCAAAATTATGAACAATATAAAAATTAATTATATAGCTATATAATAGCGGGACAAAAGTAACAAGTGTTACTTTCGTCCCGACAGGAAGTCCTGACATTTAAACACGATTTACTTTTATACTGAAAAACTCTGAAAAGACAAACCTTCAGGGTGTGTAAGAGCACTAAATAACCCGTAGATTGATCATTACTGTGACACATGAAACAAGAAACAAAACTTGTAATTAGAAAAAAAGTATCGCTTCATTAATTTTCTTGCCGTACTTGAAAACTGCATTTCGGACCTAACCGCGGGAAACGATGGCGGAATCACGTGATATTTGGCAGATCCGTCAAGGGTTGTGTGCTGAACGTGCTGTCATAGCTTGAAATGCAAATGTATTCAGGGCTCGGAGAAAATCGCGTTGTTACTTTCGTCCCGTGTTACTTTCGCCCCGGTTCTAGGCAGCAAGTGAACATTTTGTCCTCAGAGTTGATGTGTTAGAAGCAGGAAAAATGGGAAAAAATCGGCCTCCAAATCCAATCGAGCATCTGTGGGATGAGCTGAACAAACAAGTCCGATCCATGGAGGCCCCACCTCGCAACTTCCAGGACTTAAAGGATCTGCTGCTAACATCTTGCTGCCAGATACCACAGCACACCTTCAGGGGTCAACACAATATTAAGTCATTATGTTACGCCTGATCGGTGTGTTATATATATTTTAAATGCTTTTTTTTTTATCAAATGCAACGAAAAGAATAGAATAATTGTTGTGAATCACTTTTAACAGGCTGAGGGAAACACACTGACATTGGGCTGCTATCGAGCGTGATTTGGCACGACCCCCCAAACCTCCCATCGCCAGTTATTTTCTGCTCAATTTGAAATGAGGACGGGAGCTTTCCGCTTTTACGCTAACGTGTTAAAGTGCTTTCTCCTGGAGAGAGGTTACACGGCCTCTCCTGGGCGTGTTCCCGAAGCCATCGCCGTAATTGCTCGGGAATGGAAATTTCCTGCTAGCCTCTCTGTTCTTCAAAAGGACACGATCCATTCATTTCCTGCCATTGCCATAGTAACCAAAACATCTCCCCTTGACTTTGCCATCCTAGAGTTCCTTTCAGGCTGAAATGAAAGCACTCATCGCGTCTCAGTGAAAGGTGACGCCGAAGTCGCCTCAGTGGTTAATAAGCTGAGGCGAGAGCGCCGCTCACCTACAGAGATGCCTGTTGCCGGGTGAACCGGAGAGAATATGTGGTTGTCACGGCGCGACAATAACACCAA